>NC_054065.1:18003695-18316612 GCF_017639655.2 Falco naumanni
GTGGCATTTATATGTGATGACATCATTGCATCTGTTTCTCTATAGTGTCAATAAAAAAAGTCTCATCGACTCTGGAGAGGCTTTGCTTTTTGGAGCTTGCAGACTTCCAGGGCTTGGTTACCCTTCCTTAGTGGATGGGAGGGCTGGTACACCCTCCATGTTTTGGGGAGGTCATGTTCAGCTTTCAGTCTCCTGGCGAGCTTCCTGGCCCAGCCCATGCTGCACAAATGCAGGAGGTGGGAACTCGCCGCATCCTCTGATGTATGTGTTTTGACACATGCTTCAGGCAGGCTGGGGGACAACGGGGAACCCACCGCCTCAGCCTGACAAGGCGGGAGCTCTCGCCAAGCACAGGGCTGGGATGGGCAATACCTTGTAGATCTGCCTCTTTCTCCCCAGCTCATTTTATCTCTTTGTGGTCTTTCTGCGGTATCTTGGGAAAACAGAAGGGGAAAGGCTGATAAAACACCCCTTTAAAAATTCCCTGTATTTCATGTTGGTTTTACTGCATTCGTGCTACTGGGGACTTTGACACAACCGACGTGTCATTCTCTGTCTTCTTCTACCCAGTGGGAGATACAAGCAAATCATAAAAAAAAAAAGCTTTTGCAAAAAATATTATTATTGGCCTAATTTTATGAGGATTGAGTTGCTGTGGCATGCTTCCTTGTGCTCCCTCTGGGAAACAAGAAAGAAATCAGATTTTTTTAGTGTTTTAGCTAGAAACGGAGCATAAGGTACTGCCTGTGACATGAAAATTGCCCCTGTCAGGACTCAGGACACCCCTTTCTTTACCTAAATTGATTAAGCATGGCAAACCCTGCTCTAATTCCTGTTTTGGGAGACACTGGTGGCTGGTAGTTTTGTAGAATGGAGAAACTGCTACTGTCACTCCTAAAAGCTGAGCCCCCGCATAGATCCAAGAGCAGCAGCCTAGAAAGGGATTGCAGATAGGCTGATACTGGAGCTGTGGTTCTGGGCTTCAATCCTTTGAACTAGTAATATTCAGCCGCTTCCTGAAGCCCAGCCTGGGCCTGGCTCCATCTTCCATTTCTGATTCACTGATTTAATTCACATAGATTTTTGGCTCCTAAGCAAATGCCTGCACACAGACTGAAATGATACCTGATGCCCTCAGGAGAAAGTGTGTTGGAGGGAAAGGTCTTCACATCCCACCTGCCTAGCCTCAGCAACCTGTTTTTTTGTGGTGCTGGGAAAAAAAAGCCTTTGGAGATGTCTTGTTGTCACTGTTAGAGGCATTTCTGACATCTTGGAGACATCAGGTTCTTTATATCCTGTGTAGAACTAACAGAGAACTTATGTCAATTTATATATTATAAATTGAATTTGATTAGGAATGGCAGTTTGTCAGAAAATTGAACCAAGCCTTATAATGCACTGAACAATTATCAAAAACCAAAGTTGTAGATAATTTCACAAGTAAATTTCCCTGAACAATTCATAATCAAGATAATAATATAATATTATTTAAATAATACTGGCTGGGCTCTAACATGTTTTTCCCCTCCTAAAATCCTAATCACCAATACTCTACAAAAAAACCCTTGCATATATTTGTGTTTTATCAACTACTTTGAAATTACTTTTGTAACACTGTTTGTTATAAATGATTTCTTAGTGATCAGTAGCTGCCTCCTTACTCTCTGCAGAAATTTTTGAAGCCATTAAAAAAAAAACCAAAAAAACCTGAAGGTGTGCACCCAAAGCCTCATTTGTCTGTGTGATTGATGGTCAAATAACCCAGAATGGCAAGTTTCACTCTAGATTTTTTTGGTAAAGCAAGAAAAGTACAAAGACTGGGCTAATTTTGCAAATCTGAGCACTTAAACCGCCTTAATGCTGTACAAGTTTTACTTTACCCAAATCTCAACTGACACGCTTTTGATTTCTACCTGTAGGCTATCAACAGTTTCTTAGGGTAAAAACTAGCAAGTCAGTTCTGCTCTAGTCACTTCCAGAAGGCCAGAGGCATTTGTACCTGTGAACAGAGGGGAAAGACTGAACTAGAGTGAAAAAACTGGGAATGGAGGCAACCACGCTGACAATGCATTTGTAAGTTCTGTTATGAGCTTCATCCAGTAATTACACAGGCTTGTTGCTCCCTGATAAAAAAAAAAAATCTCAAAGAGCAGAACTCCTGATCTCTGTCACTCTCACACCTCTTCTGCGTAAAGCAATAAGCCTTTCACAGCACTGATTTTAGGAGAATAGCCTTGCTCCTCCTCTGCTTGCTCTCTGACTGATGCACATGGGATCCCTGTCCACAATAAGCAGTGGGAAATCGCTTCTTAGTCGACCTCTTTGGGAAGCGGGTTTCTATCCTCACTCTCTCTCCCCGACAATGGTTTTAATTGGGGATCACTGATAGTCTTGGAGGTGTCTAAGGGAGGGTCTCCTCCGCCACCTCTGAGCCCTGACTGCTGAGTGATGGGGGCGGTGGGACTCTGCACAGCGCAGCTGGTGCCCCCTCCTAGAGCCCCTCTGAGCAGCCATCAGTGGCTGCTGGCTCTGTGCCCGGGCTGCCCCTTTCTGGAGACGGTCTCCAGGTGGGGTCAGAAGGGAAGCAGGGGAACACTAGGACCACATCATCTCCATTGTGTAGTCTCACATCTCCAACTGCTCTTCCATTTCCTTCCAGGTTCAGGCCTCCGTCCCTTGTGCGCTGGCCCGTACAGGGAGATGCTTTGGGGACAGCAGCCTCCACGAACCAGAACAGCTGCTGAGCTGCGACCCAGCCACACACATCCTCTGCCTGACGTGCTGGTATTGCTTCTGCTGATCTAAACTACAGCAAGTTTTCATTCTATTTCAGCAGCAATAAAAAACACAGAAAACATCCCTTAAATTACCCATCCCTTTCCTACCAGCATGCCTGTGTCCTCGCAAAGCGCAAAGCCAAACCAGGGCTGCTGAAACTACTCATTAGAGCTCTCTGTGCCATGCATGGCAGCTGCAGTATTTGCAGTGAAGTGTCTAAGTGGCTTTTGGAGCTCGGTAATGGGGTGCAGATACTTGGACCTATGGGTTATTTGTTCAAGTAGTCTTGGTCAACAGTAATCAGAAGTTAGTGACTTATAGACATTGTTGTCCACTTAAAATGCATAGGCAGTCACAGCTCTGTTCCTGATAGTTCAGCTGTCTCACCTGAAAAGCACAATTGTAGCCTCACAGTAGAGTCTTAAGATACACTAGGAGCCCTTAGTTAGTTAGTTAGTTAGTTACATATTTATTATTTCAGTTGTACCATGCAGCAAGATTCTTCAGAAAACTATATGGACCTAAAAAGGCTGCATAGAATGGAGTGGAGTTTGTTTTCAAACAAATATAACAGATCACATCCCAAATTCCTACTGCTTGGCTTTAGGGCCTATTTATTATTAGAGTTTTCACCAAGGAGTGCCCTCAAACAGCCCGAAGCAGGTATGGCTGCTAAATGGGGGAGCCTTTAGCACTAGTGGATGGATTGCTTATCTGCCCTTCCAGGTTTAGCCCATAAAAAAGTTTTAGGAGGTGAAGCAGGGATGAGTCCTAGATCAGGAAGAGGGGGTTTTGTGGGAGTGGTACCAATGCACTCCCAGCCTTCCGATGTACCACGCTGTAGGGGGAGGATACAGGAGCAGAGATGGGCTTGGCCTCAGCACAGGGACCACACCAGGCTCTTAGGCTTATGCAAGCTTAATGCTGGGAGTCATTCTAAAAGGCTTGCTGTAGAAATGGGTGGTGGGTATGTGATATAACACGACTGTAAGATAAACCCTTATTCTAAATGTGCCCCATGTCTTTGTGTACTTAAGTACTTTTGAAAAATCTGAGCATTTTTCCTTTCCTCACTGAGTTTGCAATGCAAAGAATTGGTACGTGGTTGAGGGTTGTCAAAAATTACCAGTATTGAGAGGTCTATGGCCAGGCTGACTTCTCTTAAATATAAGTCTGTCAGCCACAGATGTGGTCTTTCGTGGTCAGAGCTGATGTAGACTGACAGAACAATGCTGAGCTTTACCCTTCTGTGGACAGACAGAGACTGTCAGGCTTAAAGCTGTCAGTGCAGCTCTTTTAATCAACACAGAATTTATTCAAGAGTTTTAGAATGGGGAGATAACCAAAGGAAGATAAACAGTAACAATTTGATCCTAGGTGGTTAAGATACCATTCTTTTTTAAGCAGTTACATCTAGGATATTTTGTTCAATTGTAGGACCCACTTCACCTGAAATATATTGAAATGGTAGCCAAAGCTCAGAAAACTGTGTTAACATTAATCATGGAGAAGAGAGGTAGGACATCTATGGAGAGATAACGATCTGCAAATAATAAAAAAGGGCATACCTCATGGACAGAGGAAAAGGATTGAATCTGTGAGAGAAAAAATTAAAAGAAAAATATTTTAGGCTGAGCAGCACAATATCAAAGCAAGGACTTCCAAGAACAAAAATGTTGTAAAGAACAAACTTGGACTCAAACAAAACTGCAAATTTTAATAGCTCTTTCTTCTTTTTGTTCTCTCTGATTTATACCAACCATCCAACACAGTAGTAACAGTATCTCCTCCCCCTGAAAGTCAAAGGTGAAATATGGATGGATTTTCAAACAGCAAAATATGAAACCTGTTAAACAGAGTAGCTGAATACGCCCTTATACAACCTGAATAGAATTTCATAGGCCCCTAATAAACTAACAGGAATGTAGGTGCAAATTTGGGACTTGGTAAATCTTGCACTGAAAAACCACACAACAGTGCGTTTCAACAGCCGATGAATAAAAAACGTGTAAGAATCTGGAATCCAGGTGTTAGGGGTGAGCATATAGAGATGAGTGATTGACTCTGTTGTGTTTAGTCATTTGGGGATCTCAGTCTATATTCACCAGAGATGGTCCTAAGACTGAGATCACCAATCTAATTTCACTTGGCTAGGCATCAGTCTGGAAGGAAGTATGGTCCCTAATGTAAAGACCACTGCTTTATTTAGTAAGCCACGTAATCCTCTTGTGTAACATGAGCAATAATATCACGTTACATACACTGTAACTAACAAATTACCAAGATTGATCTTGTAAATCCATAGAGAGAATGACAATTTACTACCCCCCTGCAAAGCGTTTGTACAATCCAAGCTACAGTTCCTAGCACAGAAGTAGAAAAAAACATCATTAGGCAATTATTGCAAACATTATTTTGATTTCTGCAGAGGTTGTTCTTTTTTAACCTGGTTTTTCAGTTGCGATTTAGCCAAAGACCACTAATAAATGCAGACAACCTCTTAGAAAAACTGTTAACTTGCTATACAGCTGTTAGGAAGAAAAAAAACTTTGTGATTTCCAATACATGATTTAAACTTGTTTTTCATTCTTAACATTCACATATTTTAAATGGACAAAAATGCCTCACAGCCGAGAAAGAAGAGCAATGAAGAAAGCCAGATTTCTATATTTAAAAGGGATGTGTTTCTCATTAATATGATGGAAAGATTATTCAGGTTTTATATTTTTCCTATTTGTAGGATAGAAACTGATGTTAGTACAACAATATTTGAAAAGATATGCTCTAATAGTACATTTGAATTCTCAGCTGGGGCTGAAATCAATATCAAAACAGAACACTGTGGGTAAGAGAAGAAACATTAGCAACCAAAATAAACCTTTTAGATAGAGGTGTGTACAAGCATGTGTGCAGTTTCACAGCCCTTGGGTTGCCGCAGCCTGACCCTTAACTACGTCACCTACCAGCAGTGGCTGCAGCAAGGAAATGTGGGCTGTTGAGTAAGAATCAACCCAACATACCATGCTGCTTCCTCAGACTCTTCAATTCCTTCTTTCTTTTCCCTCACACAGGCATCAAAGCCGATCTCTGCACATTTGGAGCTAAAACATCCTAAAGCTGAGCACTGCAGAAACAGATTCATGTATTTGGACACTGAAAGATATTCTAACACAGGTTGTTAGAACAACAGGTTGTCCTGCCTGGATTGTCCCATCTGTTTCAGACAAACCTATGCTGAGAGGTTATCACATACGCCCTGTCCTTGTCCAGCAGCTTTGTGGGTTGTCAGCCAGGGCAGGTGATAGGAATAACGATGCTCCCTACATTTCTGTGGGAGACAGTAAGGGCAGGACTGCCTTTTACTGTTGTTTCCCTCCCAGGAAGCACCAAGATGGTAAGGTATCACATCACTTTACACTCCTTGCTTATATACTTTTATCAGCAGAAGTCTCCAGTGTGCATTTACACAGTTTGATCTCTTGTTTGAACTGATATAATGTCGCTGATAGGGAAAGACAGGTCTTTGGGCTAAAAATGTAAAAATTCAGTTTAGTTTTTTCTTATGAAAAACTGTGATACTGATCCTGATTATTTCCCAGCAACAATTCTGCAGGTACACAGGGAAGGATAAATTCAGATGCTATGTAAACTAACATAAAAGTTACCAATATATTTTTCTATTTTTGAAAGTAGACTAAAAGAGCTCTAGAGCAGTAATTTTGTTCGTGGTTAAATTCTAACTTTTCCCCTTATCTCTGGCTAAGGGACAGCTCCTCTGCACAGTTCAGCTGTAGCCCTCGAATGAGCCTGTATGGGAGAACAGCTTGCTTCTGAAGAATGAACACTGGAGAAGAGAAATCTGGGGTTTTTTTCTGACTCTGCTGCTGAACTCAGGCCAATTAATTTACCTCTCTGTGCCTTGATTCTTTCCCCATCCTGTTTCTTTTACAATTTACATTCTTTAGGATATGGGATTCGGTCTTACTACGCATTAATATGGCCCCTGGTGCAATAGTTTCTCACATTTAAAAGTAATACGCAAGTAGGAGTCAGTCCTGATGCTATTGCAGCCAAGTGGCAAGAAAAGGCCACTTTCTTTGCCCCCCCCAGATTTTTAGCTGCTATAAACACCTCTCCTGTACCTACGGCTCAGCATGGAGGCGGCAAGTGGTTTCTGTTTTTCTTGCAAGACACAATATATTTTCTAATCCTGTACTTGCTCTTCTGGAATTACTGAAATGAGTAAAAGTTTACAAACCTCAAGTGGAACACGTTTAGTATGAAAAAAAAAAAAAAGAAGAAGAAGAAGAAGAAGAAATTGCTCTTAAGAGAATCATGGGAAAGTTCAGACAGAGAGTGCTGATTTGACAAGTCAGATCTGTGTGTGAATTTGCTGTCTAACACCATCCTAGCAACGTTGTCACTCCTGTCACTGATAATATAGCCAAGGACAAGATCTGGAGTGGTAAGGTGCACATTTCCTAGGTCTTTAGGCTTAGGTAGTTTGTTGGAGGCTGTGCAATCCTGTTAAACTCTGAGATGCAAAATCCAGTTGCTCTCAAAATTCATTGCCAGTGGCGGTGACAGATGCTTTTTGGAATGACACCCAGTGAGCTGTGAAACTCGTGTAGTCAAGTAGTTGTCCACTTGTCCCTACTTCATGTGTTATGGGAATATGTTTACACTCACGCTGCCTTGATTATTTTTTTTTCAGCTGGATGAAGTGTTTTACAGATGCAGCATTGCACACATTGCAGAAGGTGGTACACTAAAGTTTGGGCCCACACAGTGGGCAGTTCTTCCTTATTTTGTCTAGGGGATTCTCCTCCCAGGTTAATCAGTTAACTATTTGTGGGGTACAGTGGATTTAGGTATTAAATTTATCCTCTCAGACGCTAGTGAGGTAAACATGATGGAGATGACATCCCCAGCCTTGATCTTAAGACAGGTCAGAGCAATCATTTTAGTGACACACAAGCTGAAGCTGAGGGTGCAGATACTTCATTGCAGTTTGGAGATTCCCACAACCCCTGTTGGTGGGCATCCACTTCTGGCTGAGGTCTGTGCCCTAAGATGATCGGCGTGATTGGCTTACATCTCTTATGCAGGCTAAGCAGCTCATCTTAACCACACCTGGGGTTTGTGTGAAGGCATGGACAACTGCCGATGGTGTCTGCAATGGATCAGCATCCCAATACTCCATCTTCCTGGTAGCTTTTTTCCCTGAATGCTGGCAGAGAAGATGTTTTTCCTACCATGGTAATTCTTCCCATTTTTCTACTCCACTTTAAGAATCATTATGATTATTGTGTTTGTTTGTCTTGTTCCTTATTGCATTCAGAGAAAACAGATTCTTTTTCCTTGGACTGAAGAATTAGATCCTAAGGTGTCTTGTTACTGTAGACACATGCACATTACATACTTGCTTGTGCTCAGTATCATTTTATTATACTATGTTCCCTTTAAGGGACTGAAAATACCTTTGCAAATTTTCTTCTCTGGATTTTCTCATTCTATATTGCTTCTCTCATGGCGCTTAAAAAAAAACACATTAAAGAATGTTGTAGGGCAGAGGCAAGTGGAGCTGTAGAAGAGGGTATGTCAGTGCATGGAAAGGTGTGCTCTGCTTCAGTGTACTTTGAGTTACTGTAATGACTCTCAATAAGGGGCTCACTTTTCTGTTGTGTGTCTTGAATAAGGATTGAACTCAGGAACTATAGTACCACAGGGAGTATCCAAATTTAGGATAACAGAGGCTGTTCCTCTTGTAAATCTGGGATAACTCCTTTCCAAATCCCTTTTGAGCTGGCAGAGATAAAAGATAGTCCAGGGAGCCTAGTGCAGCCTCGGACTTTTCTGTAGACTTCCAGATCTGGGAAAATCATAGAATCTTATTTTACCTTCTTTCCCTCTTCGTCTGTAAAATGGGAATGAGATTTCACTACCTCAGAGGTGTACCATAAGTTTGTGTTAAACTTTGTGAGAAGTTCAGATACTAATAATAGAAAATTTGTAAATCCTTACAGTGGGCAGATGTTTGTGCCTAGGAATATTAGGAAATAAATATATATAGACTTTAAAAAATGAAGCTTCTGTACTTTTTCATTGTAGAGATGACTAACAAAAGGTTTGTCTAGAAAGCGGTTTATTTGGAATAGTTCAGAAAAAATTAAAATTGAGAGGTACCATGAAGTTGGGGAATTTCCCCCTTCCAGAGGAATTATTTTGTGTTAGTGATACACAGTCCAGTTATTCTCCAGCTGTCTTTCATCTCACACTTCCAGGAGACTGTTTTGTCAGTTTGGAAAACCTCAAATAGCCCACAAAGATGAAACCTCTGCAGATGATGGTTCTCTGCAGAAGAGTCATTTGTTTTGATTCTTTGTTTGTATTCCACAGCTGTCCTTTGCAGCAGCCTGGGCTACAGGCTCCTTCCCAGCAGCCTTTCAGGTTAATATTTAAAGAGATCTTGGGAACTTTTTATATTGAAGTACAAAAAAAAAAAGGAAAAACCAAGACAACTGTCATAGCAGGATGTACTTGGGAGCTCCCAAATAGGAGAACTGAGCCCACCAGCTTCTCCCTGGGGCTGGACCCAAGAGAAGGAGAAGGATGGTGTTGGTGGGCAGTTTTATGAAGTGAGACGTGATCAACCAGAAGGACACCAACAGACAGCGTGTTTCCTAAACCTCCAGGGAAGATCCCTGCGGTAAACCAGCACTAGATTTCCCTCAAGCCTCATCCCACACATATCTTTTAACAGAATTTGTTTCCCCTGTTGGCTCCCTTGCAACTAAATTTCAACTCAGAAACTAAACTCGGGCTGGGTTGATTCCTACTTTTTTGTGGGTTTTTTGCTTCCATCCTGATATATGCATTTATGATAACGGGACAGAAATGCAAGTCTAAGATTTCCTAGGTTTTGAGACTATCTTGTGTGCCAATTCTCTTGGCGAACTGGAGAGAGAAAACTTATCTGATTAACAAATGTAAAATCCAGGACACAGAATACCCTAATTCAGGCATGAAACATCCCTCTTGGAGCATGCTGTGCTCTTATCTGCTCAGTGCTTTGTGCTCAGTTCTGTGTGTGAATGGGTGCAGTGTCTGCTTTCGTTACAGAGTTCTCCTAAACGCAGCATCAACTCAGATGTAAAAGCGATACATTACCTCCGCTTGCAGCATCAGTGACTCCAGCGCTTTCCTTCTGCCAGGCTGTGGGGCAGGGCAGGATGGAGGAGACCTCCCTGGTGAGGGTGATTGGTCCCTGTCCCTGTCCAGGCAGGGCTGATGGTCTTCTTGCCATGCGATTTTCTCCGGGGTGATCCACGACACCACAGTGTGGGGTGCAGGTGAGGAGGTTGGTGCGTCCCTCTCGTCGCTGAGGAATGTGTCCCACTGGTTGGCACTTCTGCTGGGGAAGGGATGCATGGGTAAAGCTAAATAAGGACTTTAGATGTCAACAGGAAAATCTAGGGTACTCCTCCTTACAGTAAACTTGGAAAACCTGAAAACAGGTGTTTTTAGGGACAGGATCTAAAACAAAGGTGTGCACTTAACTGTTAATTCTGTTAATGAAAGGCAGTGCTACTGAATATGGCATGATAATCTTGGCTAGCATATGAAGGTATTACATGAAGTATTGTGGCTGTTTGAAATACCTTTATATTCATTAATAGCATCTGTTTCCATACTTGCTTAAGGCAGGAGGTGATCAAACTCACGTGTAAGGCACTGGCTGTCTGGGGTGTGGGGAGGACCCCACTGCCGCCTCCTGCGCCTGCACACGCGTGCGCGCACACACACACACACACATGTTGGTGGCTTGAGCACAGGACAGTGACGAGGGGAAAGCATTACGTTAGGCAGAGCCACTCTCCTTGTAGCAAACGCCAGGTCTGCCAGTAAGCTTTCTCCCTGCGGTGCGGTTTTCCCCATAGCAGCACCAGTGTCTCTGACCATCCATCCCAGGGTGCTGCCGAACACACACATCTCCCTCCTCCGGGCTCTTCAGCTGGGTGGACTACATGAGTGTATGTCTGCAAGAAATTGTGGGTAGATATCTCACACAGGAAAAAAAAATGCTTTAAATTGACAAATCAGCCCAAACCACTAAGGTTATAACTCCATTTTTTCTCCTTCAAGCAGAACAGTAAAACAGACCTGTTATTGGCAGCTCATTAGCAGTGAGACAGAGGCAATATGTACCATGACATCAGAGTGCTGCTTGACCCACATCTATCATTTCGTTAGAGATCCTTATTCTTGGGCCTTTCCAAATGCCTATAAGACATGCAGAGCGTAAAACTCTGTGGCATAAATAAGATACAGATTTTCTACTTTTTGATGTGTTTAGCACATTTTTGTTACTTCCTTTAATACCGCAGACCTTACATTCTTCAAGCATTAGGAGAACAAAAGGCTAACATGAGGAGGAAAAAAAAAAAGTATTCAATAAAAAAGTATCGTTCTGTTCACTTACTTAGCATTTAAAATTTAACCTTTCTTAAAGGAAGACAGAATGAACACCACAGCTGAGTAACTTCAGATATAAAAAGTTCCTTCATTAAATCGGTTGTTCTTTAATTCATAATAGAACTTAAATAAAGAATGACTTATAGGCAGCTGTTTCTAATATTGAGTCCCCACCACACATGAAAGGAACATTATTCTTACAGCAGCCTCTCTACCCTTGGGTGTTATCAGCCGAACATGTTTTGAACCCACCTAATGCATTTGAGGTAGCTTGGGTTTATTTTTCTTTCAATAAAATAAATGGTTTTGTAATTAAATTTCTGCACTGACTGTGCTTAATGGCTACATTGACAAGTGCTAATGTATGGGAAGAGAATGAGTTTGAAATGAAACATGCTGTTTTCCAATCTGCAAGCAATTTTGCACTGGGGCAATCAAAATCTTGTGCCAGTGAAACATTTTCATTAATCTGCTAACTTAGCGCACACTGCCCACTCAGCAGCACAAGGACACTTTTTTTTAAAAAACAAAAATATCATGAAGTGAGCCGTTGTTTGAAACCATTTTGTGGTCTCTGGCAGCAGGGCCTGTGGAAATTCGCTGACTTTACACCATGAAATGTTGCAGCTGTCTCAAAAGGGACTGGCTGCTTCAATGTTTGAGTTCTTGGCAATAATTCAGCTTTCAAATCTGTCTCTTTTTTCCCCTTAGCTAAATTTATTTTTGAATAAATCTTCTCATAGAAAATTGAGAGCAGCTATTACATATTTGGACTTCATTTATGAAAACCACTTCAAGTCATCAAGAAGTGCATCAATCCAGCTCCAATGTTTACAATACTTTCATGACTGGGAAACTAAACAATACTGTATTTCCCCCATTATCTTAATTTAGGTAGCACTGCATCACTGCATTTAAACACGAACGTGACTTTTTTTTTTTTTTTTTTTTTTTAATTACCAGGCAAACAGAAAGAAAAAAACAAGAACCCTGCAGAGTTTTGCTTTCGTGTAACTTGCTGGAAGCCCGGTGCGGGATGTGGCCACTAGAGGGTTGACTTTCCAGCCAGAATCGCAGCGCTCTTTTGTCAGGGAAAAAGCTTAACGAAAAACCGAGATGAAGCTCTAACACCTTAGGCAGGCATACAGGATTCCAGCTCAGAACAAAATACCCAGCAGCCCACACTACCCAGGGATATTTTTATTTTTACTTAGGTTGTTATAAGGTGATGTGGACACAGTTATTTTCTTTCCCGTAGGAAAATAACCTAGAAGTAACCAAGAAAAAATTAGCCACTGGCTGGCCTTTAACAGCAGGTACTTTAAGTCAGGAGGTACCTGGGATCACAGTGTTACAGAGGATCATGCTATTTCCTTCACTTCATTCGGGACAAATCATGTGCTCTGTATTTTAGTCCTTTTCCTGTGTGCAGCACTTGGAGTAAGAGAGCTAAAACAAACTAAAATGTTCCTCTTTTGAACAGAATAATGGAGAATGAAATATTGTCCTGGTGCAGACTTCTTCCATCCAGCAGGAAATTGTACCTCGGGATGGATCACTGTGAAATGAGACATCGCCAACAAAACATCATGTGGTGAGAAGCGTGTGATGAAATGACAAGAATCAACCAATATCGGTGATGTTATAGCTTGTAATAACTGTCCTCATGAGGCTGCTTGATCCATGCTAAATAAACAGAAGTTTTTCAGTTGAGAGTTGCAGTTTGTGTCAGGATCCATTAGCCAAGCCCTAAAGCCAGGAGAACGTACAATATGGGAACTTTCTGTATCTTTTCTATTTAAAGGGTGGTTATATTTAAATAAGTTCAGATTAGTTGGTTTCTTTTTTTTTTTTTTTTCATTCCTGTGTCTCCAGCATGGTGTCTGTACTGTGGGATTGAGACGTGGCACGGAGAACAGATTATTGCAGCCGGGCTCCCTGCACGAGGCACTAGGAAAAAGCATGCTCGGAAACCTCTTTCACTCTGAAGCAGAAGTGGAAAGGACGGTCCACTGGATCGGGCAACTTAAATGCAGGGCTATACAAAATAGGCATTGAAGTAAACTAAAGCATCACCTTTTACGGCTGTGACTCATCTGAGCTACCGGAGAAATTCTAAGGTAATTCAAAATGAGTATCTAGCTACTGAAGGGTGGGTTGATACACAGGTACAGGAGGGATGAAATGCTGATTAAATGTAGCAAAATTCTAAGCTAGAACAAACCATAGGAGGGGACATTTAGAGGGTTGTGGAAGCAGGTTAGCAATCGGACTGCAGACTCCAGTGGGGATCTGGGACACTTACCTAACAGCAAGAGATTGCCCTCAATCACCACAGTGGGTGTCCCATGCCTGGCATAAGCATGAAGGATATTATGAAATGAGCAGGAATCCCAGAGAAACACCTCTCTGAAGTGTTTGCTGAGGCCAAAGGGCATGGACATCCTCCCCTGGAGGTAGCAGAAGAAATCAGCATGCGGTAATGCAGCAGATACATTTATCCAACCATAAATTGCCCAGGCAAAGATGCGTGCGGTGTGAACAGGGACATCAGCTGAGCAGTTCCTCCAGGGGAGAGGAGGAGCAGTGAAGGCCAGAAGAGATACCTCTGTGTAGGCAGGGAAACGTGAAGGGAATTTGGGATTCTCCACAGAGGAGAATGTTTCCAGACAGAATGGTTCCTATGCCTGTGACAAAGGAAACCTTGGTCTCTTTTCCTACGGCTCAAGCAGAGGACCTGAGCATACCCATCTTGGTGGTAGAAACAGCAACTTTCAAGCGTCAGGTTTACTTTAACCCCAAACGACACAGAACAGGTATGTGTTGGTTATGATATAAAACAAAAGAATACAACACACCCAGACACTGTTAAGGAGGAGTATAGTCTTGGCAACATGGGGTCCATCTTGACAGACACTGAATTTCTTTGTATACACAGTTTAGAATTTTCATACAACCAATTGTTTCAATATAATCTCCCTACAAATTATCGATTAGGAGGAAAGCACAAGAGGCCTACAGCAGTATTTTGAGGTGCTGCACACTGAGATTTGTTGACAATGATACTGCCATAAGAGACAACGAATTTTGAAATACAATACATCTGCGGTGGCTTAGATGGAAGCAAAGGATTTGTTTTAAATGACAAAACTTTTATTTTATTGTTCTTAATACTATTGTGATTGTCTTTTCAGACTTCATTTCATGCATCTAAGCACTGCATCTAAGTCAGTGTCAAGCATCTATAGTTACAAAGGGGCTTGTGCAAAGTGCTAATTTCTAACAGTCCAGCTCTTGAATTGGTTGAAAACAAGACTTGGAAACAGTTGTCCAAGAAAACTGAAGTTATCATGTAATAATGCCTGCAGGGGTTCCACAACTGTTGCATAGTTTAGAACAAAATTTGGCACTTCTTGAGGTAAGTCCCAGTAAAGAATATAAAGCGATCACATCTGCCAGTCTGCATGCCTGAGTGAGTGCTGCAGCGTGCTCTGGACTGGGTTTATTCCTCCCTTTAAGATCACAGGCTCCCCCCCCAAAAAAAATGTTTGTCCATCTAGTATAGCCCTTAGCAAAATCTAGGTTTTTATCAGGCATATCCATGTGCCACAGCAGATGTCTGAAGTAATCTTTATGCGGGGTTGGTGTCTCTCCCATGGGTATATAACGTACTGCAATTATCAATGAATCTTGGACTGACTTTCCAGATTTATGACATCATCTTCTATCACAAAATAGAAGTCCATAACGTGAAAAATCTGTTCCCATTGATTGCAAGAAGTTTAACACTGGAGATTTTTACACAGGATCTGAAAGACCTGTGGTTACAAACAGTCATGGTTTGCATGCTTTTTCTCTGCATGTAATAATGTTATATTTTCATAATTAGGTTCTTGAAAATCCACATACGTACAAGCAATGTGTCCTCTACCTTTGTATTTGTCTAACTGTTTGAAGATAACTATTAATTTTAGAGATTTTTGGTAACTTTTGGTCCCTTCTGGCTCAATATATAGAAAATATAGACTATACCAGTATCAAAGAAATAGTTCTTTGTGTTGCAGAGAGAGAATACGGGTTTTTTTTTACTTTCCTCCATTCACATGACCTGATGAGTCAGGCTGATGCACTGATGTTAACCCAACAACAAAGTCCGTTAAAGGGTTAAGCTGTAGTTTTTTGTCACATCCAGGAGAGCCCTGAGATGCAGTGTGGTACCATACCTTCTCTGTATAAGTTTCCAGAAGTAAACTAAGGGTACAAATTTTTTTGAAAAAAGTAGATACCAGCTAGTTTTTTCAACCTACAAACATGTCATTATTTCATATTAATGGAGTATATGGACTGGAAGAATTGTAACAGTAGTGTCCCAGGCAATGACTTTGAGTGTATTTCAGCTCTGTTACAGTACAACTACATACAGTATCATTTCAGTTAATTATTATCTCACATATTTTGTTACCTGTATGAATTCTCTCATTGACAAGAAGAGGTAGCTTTGCAGAAGCACCTCTGCAAAAACTTGCAGACAGACCCCTAAAAGTTGTAGGGATAGCTTGGGAAAAAGCAGAGATGCTTTCTCAAAATCCAAAGCACAGAAGACTGAAATTGGCATTGGGCTAGAGGCAAGAATTGAACTATAGATATTGAATGAAGGACGTATGGGGGGAGGTTGTAAACAGCCTTGAAAATTATTACAGCTGGAGAAACCCAGAGAGAAATGCGAAGACAGAAACAATATAACTAGTGAGACCTTTAAAACAGCTTCATGAAGTAAGCTTGTCTTTGGCAAAACTATAGGAAAGGATTTTACAATGTTCGAAACACAGAACCTGGGGGTATGGAGGAGGAGTATAGCTGTGTGGGTGCAGTGTATAAGGCTGTACCCCAGAGAATAGCAGAGCAATGCAGATATTAAACTATGCAAATGATTACTTTGCTGCCGTTTTACTCGCATTTTCTCTGCTCGTTTTCAAATCAGATTGTGCTGTTGTCAAGTTAGCTACTTTGAGAAATTTCCTGCTCTCTCATGTCACGTGCCATAGTGGGCACGTTACTTCCTAAGAGCCCTCAGAGCACTGCTCAGCGACTGGCGTGAAGTCAGGGAGTGAGGGGGCTCTGGGGTACCACGTGGACGGTAGCCACCGAGACCTGAATATGCAATAGCTACAACGTCAGTAAGTGTCTCATTTCCAAACCGCTGTTACCCGAATATTGTGGCTCAATAGACCAAGCAGCTGTGCTTCCCTTCGGCAGCAGGAAGCTGGCAGCTGAACCTATTTCCTCCTCCATCTCCCACTCAGGCATATTCTTAATGCAAAATCACTCCATTCGTTTTGGGGTATATCCCGCAGAACTGTAATTCCAACCTCCTTAAAATTCAGTTTAGTTCTGGTGTATGGGAACAGTGCAAATGCTATTTTGGGGAGTAGAAAGTGAATTATTTTGCAGGCCTGTCTAAGGATTCCTCCTGCATATAGTTTTCCGTGCAGTTAGATCCGTGCTCAGCATAATCATTCATGTAGGCTATGCTATAACTATTTTCTCCACATGTTGGATTTGAATGATGACTTATTGTTATTATATACTCATGTATATTCCTCTAGTTCCCGGAGGCCCTAGTCAGGACAAAGTTTAGCAAATGCCGTCCTAACGCGTACAAAGGCAGTCCCTTCCCCTGGGTCACAGAAGTGACAGAGAAGGGGGAAGCGAGAGAGACCCAGCATAGGTAGTACCATTGCATACAGCTGTTACACACATTCTCATCTTTTCCCTGACCATGATAGATACAAGAAATTAGTGCCAACTATTCTAATCAGTCCCTTAAGGCATCATTACAAGCTCCTACAGCGGCACAGTAAAGCTTTAGCTAATAGATTCACTGCCTCTGAACTGGGGAAATGTGTTTCCTTATATTATGGGAGAGATTTGGCCTGCAGAGAGAACAAATATATTTTAGACATCACTATGGCAGAATTCACTGCTATTAGAAAAAATGGGGAAAGCTTTTGGACACTCACTATTGCCCTCTAATATGCATATAGCATCACAGAACCAACAGTGCTACTCTGTCTACCCTCAGGTTTACTTCAGGTGTGGAAAAACAGTACAGAGCCAAAATTTGCAGGGTGTTGGTAATTTAGAAATGTGTACAAGCCATAGAAACCATCAGCACTGAAGCAGTGGGCTTGTAATACCTGAGCAGTTGATTTCTTTCCTCCTGTAGCAAACATCCAGCTCACAAACAAGGGAACTCAGGGTGAAAGACTAAAGGAGAACTAAGTATGAGTGTCCTTCTCCCTTACCAATACAGTGCTATAATTAGTACAGAGCAATAGCACCATCAAGCTCCAGCTGAACAATTACATCCCAGAAAATTCAACCAACAAGTATCATATTATAAACAGTCACATCTGCATGGTAACACATAAGTATGCACCAGTGCCATCTAGCCAATCCCCAGCGTATGTCACTTCTACTGCTAGGCAAACCACAAAACCACCCGTTATCAAATAATGTGTTTTACATGCTTGGAGAAATTTGTAGAACCAATGCTAAAAAATTATATATTTATGACAAGCTTATTGTAATCAATAAATTGAGAAAAATTAGTAGTGGAGTATATTAATTAAATGTTATTACATTGGCCATATAAAGCGTACAAAGCTAGCTGTTTAGCCAACAGCCCTGTCATCGTCAAAGCTGTCCTGATGTGATGTCCAGAGAAAGTCAGAGAATCCAGCTGTCTGTGGAATAACTTTCAGAGACAAAAACCACAGAAGTTCAAGGACTTTCCATTGAACTAAGCCAAATATTAAGTACTAAAAAAGCCATTACCTCTAACTAGGGGCACTACATGTTCTGAGAAAGCTGCAGTCTCAAAGTTACAAATATGCAGACCTCCATCCAAGCAAGAGTATTTTGTGTGTCTCAGTTTGATGGTAAAGAGTTCAATAAAAGAAACAGGCTTCCTAGTTTAAAACTTGTACCATGTCTAATATAATGGCGAGGGTAAAATGAACTGTAGTTAATGAGCCTTGGAGTCTCCCAAAGCAAAACCTAGGATCCGAGCAACCAGAATTTTAGGAAGGTTTGCACTTCCATCGGGACTTTGTGCTTCAGCCTCGTTTCTGCGCAGAATGGACATACTATGGCCAGAAAGCATCACTGGAATTAGAAGAATTTTTTCTTCCTCCAGCGTTACTGGAAGCATTTTAGGAGCACTAATGATGTCCTCAGCACGTTGAAGGTAACAGGAAGTTTGCTGTGGCTTCAGAGGCACTGGGACTTCACTCTTTGTAACTAAGGGGAGATGAGGCTGGAGGAAAGGGGTAACTTTTAATTAAATCAACTGTCTGAAGTGCAGTTCTCATTGTCACTAGATGGTGCAGCAGAGTAGCTTTACTTTGGATCAGTCGAACTAGAACTTTGGAAAATATCATGCCAAGATGGATTTTTTGCAGAGGTCTTTCAGGACGGTTTCTTTTTTCAGTTTGAGCACTAAGATCTTCTCTAACATTACTTGAAGCTGAAAGAAGACGAGTGCTGCCTATGAGGACTAGCCTAATATTGCTTTGTTTTAGCTAGCTATGCCATAACCAGAAACAGGCGACATCCGATTTATTTAGAAAAGCTGAGCGGTACAGTTGAGAACAAGAGCCTGAAATGTTACATTCATCATGGGAAGGGTTACAGAAAACTTGTGAAGATGATTTGCTGGGTTCACCAAATTTCACACATGAGCTGTGTAGAGGGAAGAAAACCAAGGATGGTTTTAAATATTTTCTGTGGTTCAGAATGAAAAGTTTACATGATACTAATAAGAGATGGGTTTTTTTCCTCCTGTTCTTGTGTTTCTTCCTTTCTTCTTTGTCACCACAGGTACAATAGAAAGCAGAGGGGGTGATGAAATCTAGTGCTGAGGTGGGTCATCTAAGAGTCCTACTCCAACTAGTCCTTATTCATAATATCAAATGATAAATTTCCTTTGAAGTTCTCCCAGCAGCAGTCCATTATCTGTCTAACATCTATGGCTGACAATTTCTAGCCCATACTTCATGTACTTACTGGTACAGCGCCTTCAACACAGTAACAGGATATGTCTTCTGCTGCTTTATATCTAACAGTTTTACAGCTTTAACAATGAAAATGTCTTTCTGCTTTCAGGAAAAGGCCAATTCTAATATTAAAACAACATTTGATGTGCTCTTGATAAGGGAGTCTCATCAAAACATCCAATACTGGAGTTCAGGTCTGAATCAAAACTATCAGATTGTCCTTATTGACTTGGACTGTTGCTTGGGAACTAATTTGTCTGAATTGGGAATACAGATAATTTGGGGATTTGCAATATGTTCTATAGTTTGAACCTACCTCAACAATAAAAAGAGACTCTGCTTTGAAAAGATAATGACACATGATCATCTAAACTATGACTCTGAGAACTTCACAAGATCATTTTATTTTCACTTTGCAAATAATGAGAAAACTGCAGTTTGAAGAACAGTATGAGAACTGTACGGCTGTGTATTGAATTGTACCAGGCTAAGATTAAAAATGCGTACTTTAGGGTTTTTTTCCTTTAGGAGGTTTCCTGCCAGCTCTAGGACAGGATATGATTTTGGAGAGAGAGAGAAGTTAGATTCTTCTGCAGTCCACACAGACATTATTTAAAACCCTTGAGACAGAATAGTAAGAAACAGAAGTAACCAAAGTAAGTCTAAGTGCTAGTTCTCAAATTGCTAAGTCTTCATATAGTAGAACTGATTATATACCACATTTTCATTACCTCAGTATATTCTATAATTTGTTCTGTGAGTCAAACACGTCAAAAGAAGGATATGGAAATTCACTGATGGTGAGATGACTGGCAGCAAGGATGAAGCACGACTCTCTCAGAGACTTGACATATCAGTTGAAGGGGTGAAACTTTTGAACCACGATGACATCAGTCACAATTTGTGTCTTATTGATTATTGAATGAAAAACAAATTGATGCTAGAAGACAATTACTCTGGAGCTCATAACTGGGTCAAATATTCTTGTGAACTGTGTATGTGTGACTATATCGGTGAACACTGATGCATATTTGGGCATGCAAGAGCACATTCTTCAAGCAAAATTATGTCTTGCTCAGAAAATGCAATGCAGTCAGGTATAAATGAAGACGTTAGGGTAGTAGGTGGGGTGGCAACATTTTTCTATTTATTTTCTAGAAGAAAAGAATTACATTCTGAGCAACTCTTTTGAGTCCCATAAAACTACAGCAAGCCAGTTTGTGCTAATAATAAAACAAGAGAAAAACTCGCAAAAGACAAATCTAAATCCATGCCACTAAATCCACACTTAGGTAAGCAATTAGGTATTTTTCAAGATTTTTCTCTTTCTGTCTCTCTGTGTGTATTTAAGTGTATATTTACTATATGAAATCATATATGCATATAGATATATATATAAAAAAAATTGTATTCCACTTGTAGGGGGTAAAAGAGGAGAGGACATGGGAGGGTGACTGTTCAGTGCAATTGGGCATACTGAGCTGAGAGCCAAGTGATGGTGTGTATTTAGTTTTTAGAGTGCAAGTGGGGGAGTGAATGCATTTGGGGTAGGAAATACAGTCCTGACAAATGGAAGAGAACCGGATATATTTTTTAAGGATTTTGAAAACTTGTTTTATAGACTGTTTTGTCTTTATTTGGATCCAGTTCTGCAGTGGTGAAGTGAGAAGAGGCTAAAAAGATCTGGGGATGATTGTATGTGGGTATTTTGGTCCATGTCATTCTCATGTGTCATCTTGAAATGTGGAGAAGAGCTTCGGGAGGCGCATGAGGAGGAAGGGTGATACTAAGCTGTGCATCTGGGCTACAAAGAAGAAATAAGAGTTGTTAGCCAAGGGGTGAGGATGGGTAGCATTGGATGAAGGTGGTGTCCTGGACATTGTGGCTGTGTTGCAAGAAGGCTTAATTGTGTGAAAGACTGTGTGCTTGAAATGGCCAATTTAAATTTGCGCTTGTGGGCCCATTCAGATGTTGCTGTGCTCCAGACAATATTATTGAAGGTCTCAGCCATCAGAGAGCAGAAAGACAATGCACATCAAAATGGAAAATTAGTATAAGCATTCACATAATAAAATCCACTAATCCAATCATAACTGCACAACCGCTACATTCTGTTACAGTCTGGAAAACAAGATGTGTATCCCATGAGGCAGTCACAGAGGGCAATATTTCAAAATAATTTCCATCACTTGGTATGTTAGAATGCCTAATTATGAGCAACCTTATGTTCTAAGGTTGCTCACATTTTATCTCAGGAAATTAAAGGAGACATTTGAAAAAGGTAAAGGAAGGCAAACTTTTTGAGCAATTAGTTCCATTTTACCTAAGAACTTCTAAAATGCAGAATCTCTGCTAATAATTATTACACATGATCAGTTTTGAAGTCTTTCATTACATTTGTTTACCATTTAAGACACATTCTCTGCAGTTTAGCCCCAAAGAAATTTTGTTTAGCATAGTGGAGGCTGCTAGAAATGGTACTAAACCAATACCACATCCACTACAACATCTTGCCATGGCAGAACTGCTCTGAGTTACATGCCTTCAGATTTAAATTTCCAAAGTGAATATGTTGTGCACTATTTCTATTGTGAGGCTTTTCCATAGCCTAATAAGTTATCTCAGCCACAAGAAGTTTTGCTCATATTCAGCCCTTTCTTAGTACTGTCTCACTGCTCCCAGGTCCATCCAACATTAACGTCATCCTTCCCTTCTGCTTGGTCAGCAATTCAGAAGCATTTAGATAGCCCTGGTCGCTGGCCCCTTCATCACTGACACCACCACCACCAAGGATGAAATCCTATTAAAGCCACGAGTGTGTGACCTGTGTAAGGAGTTAGGGAGGGCTCCTATGGGTCTGGTTGCGTTTTAAAGCTTCAGGTCATGTGCAGGCTCCATGAAGGGCTGCTTTCTCCCCGGGGTCATGCTCATGCTCTGCAGAACATTCTTTCCCACTTTCCCACCCCTGCCTGTTATGAACCGTGATGAAGGACAACATCCAATACCTGACACGTCTGAGAGTAGTATTTTTGCTCCTCCTCCATCTCTGTCCTACACACCCCTGGCTTTCATTCCCTTTGGGAGGAGTTGGGACAATGGCAGTCAGTGACTTCTACCATTACCTGTAACATCTGGAATATTAAAAATAATCAGTGTTGCAAGAGATAGTGAAGATGAAAAATGATACATGCTAGAGATAACCATTAATAGGTTTATTATAATTTCTTACGTGTGACTTTTTGGGTTAGGACATTTGATCCCAATATCAATAGCTTCTCTGTCCCCAGGGAAAAAACTTAATGCTTTTGCTTTCTGAACTAGTCACTATTTATAATATGCATACCCTTTATTACAATCATTTATTTTTTTCAACATTTTATGAAGTGTGCTTATTAAATGAAATGGTAAGTCTGGCACTGGCAAGTCTCTTGTGCACTTTTTTTCGCATTTCCTTTCTTTTGGCAGGTCCATGGAAAGGGAGTAGGTTTCTGTGGGCTGTGCATGCTTTTCCACCCTTTTTCAGGATTTGTCACATCTCCTGGAAGGCCTTATAACTCACAAAACATGATTTTATATCCCAGCAATTTGCCAAGTCTTGTCAAATCCTAACATTTTTGTTGGCAACTACTTGCATCTCTCGGCTGAAAGGGAGTAACTTAGATCATCCAGTCACAATGCTGTTCTTTGGATACCTTTTGATGGTCAAAGTGTTAGTTTTGATACATGGTTTAATCTCTGCTTGTAAGGGGCTGTCCACTATATTTCATGTCCTCACTCAGTGAATCTTTTGCAATGTGGACATTCTGCTTCATCAGCTGATTTTCCAGTTTTACACGTCTGCACTTACAGTCCCACTTCTCTCTGAAGAAAAATGAATGATCTGAGGAAAAAAAAACTTTAAAAATTAAATAGAGGCAATATTTCTTGCTTCTTCCCAATACAGTTCCTTTGTTAGGTACAGTTGCAGTGACCTCTGCCATACTGTAAGGCAGACAATAGAGTGAGCTGATCAGATATTTACTTTTTTGGAAGATGTTTTTTCATCCTGTTTATTTTTAACTCGTGCCTGTCACCTTAGTGCAACAACCACAAAACTTCAGCTCTTGGGGTGTGGAATAGCAGTTATTTAAATCTTTAGAATAGGAATAAGTTTTAAGATGAGTTATTGTTCATTACAGCTTGTTCAAACCGCTCTGAGTGAGAGAATTTTTGATGGTTTTAAATACCTAAAAAATAAAATAATTCTCATCTTTTCACTGAACAAATTAGTGGTGACAAAACCAAGAGGATATGGGATTTCCTCAGGTAGGATCTGTGAAGGCAGTATTTATTGGTTTTGGTTACTAGCTCAAATAGAAGTGAGAAATTTTAATAATAAGCAGCGCAACAGATGTTAGATCGCTACGTCTAGTCCTGCCATATGCTCTTTGTTATGAGTCATTCTGGATGCCATCCATCCCCATACCAGCGCTCGCTGGAAGCATCAATCTGTAGCAGGGAGAGCAAACCCAGGCATATGCACAGGAACAGCTGGGGGGGTCTGCCTATCTCCTCAGCTCGTTCAGAAGGGGGGGGTGCAAGAGCCGGGCTGCGTTTACATTCACCGCCATCTATACATGACCCAGGCTGTGCTGGGTCCTGCTTAATTGGTACACAGCAAATGAGGAATCCACTTCTGGCA
Source organism: Falco naumanni (assembly GCF_017639655.2). Classification (NCBI taxonomy): domain Eukaryota; kingdom Metazoa; phylum Chordata; class Aves; order Falconiformes; family Falconidae; genus Falco; species Falco naumanni. Next base: position 18,027,687 of record NC_054065.1, read on the forward strand.
GTTATTTTTAGTTGTTCCTTGTGACACCTCAGGATAGCAGTAGAGCCTGACCTCCCTCTGAAATGAAGCACTCTTTGCCCTTTAGCACAGAGTTGCTTAAATTCATTTCAAGCATGAATGTATTCACCAGCCTCTGTCCGTGTCATATTTTCAAGGGAAAATTAGGATGGTACATAGTCACACTTAGTCTATACAAGGAGCTTGTGCTTAAATTTGTACCCCAGATGGATTCTGTCCTTTTTTCTTTCTGTTTGAAAGCAAACACCCTGCCTTTTCATGCACTAGTGCAGTCTTGTGTATCAGTGGTAGGGAAGAGGAACAGACGCCAGAGGAGCTGGAGGAATAGAAAGGACAGGCTGCTGCTACCTCTGACAAGAATCATCTCAGGAGATCGTGGGTAAGGAACAGCAAAAGCAACTTTTGCTGGAAGGCAACCACGAGTATTTTTCTTTCAGTTTGAGGAAAACCTCACTAGCTGTTAAAAACCAAGCTATGCACTTTAAAATTGGGAGTTATTTCAGCAATGAATCCTTGATGATAAGTGCAAGCATCGAACTGTCTTTCCTTCTCTCTCCGTGCCTTCTTTCCTTAAGCCTCCTCCCACCCCAAGGGAGGAGAAAAAAAAAAAAAAAGTCTATTTTTAGCTATGGATACATGTCTCTAGCTTCTCCTCAGTGAGAATTAGTAATTGAGATGTTCATCTGGTCAGAGCGAGCAAATTGGAAATCCCTGCGTACCTTTGCCATGCGAGGGCAGAGCTGGCTGGGCATGCAGCAGGAGGCGGGCAGCCCCAGTTGTCCCCAGGTCCCCAGGACTCCAGCATTCCAGAACACAAGAAGAAGGAAGCTCTTGTGCAGCAGAGGGGAAGTGGGAAGTAATTTACTTTAAAGGATTTCATGCTTTGCTTCAGAAAACTGGCTAAAATTCTGATGTGCTTTTGAGAGGAAATCTCAAGATACTGCCATGGTACCAATATTTTCGGTCACTTAAAGTAGCTTACTGAGGACCCAACCAGCTTTAGTTCCTTGACATATGTCTAAACTTCAGTGAAAGCGAGTCATATCTAGATTTTTTTTTTTCTGGTGGCAAATCTAATTTTTACTGCCTTGCGCCCTGCTGTGCTGGTTGCACTGCGTTGCAATCTGATCCCTGGAGGTGCTGAGTGGTTCTCTCAGCACCTACACATCAGCGTGGCCTCTGCACTCAATCCTGCACTGTACTTGACTGCATAAGGCCTCTGGTGCTTTACGTACAAGAGAAACACCATCACGTCAGAGAACTGTTCATATACTGACATACAGTCCTGGTTCTGAGCGTGTTTCAGAATGATGCAGGGTACCTGTGAACCCTTAGAAGCCAGAAATGGCTTGGTCCAGAGAAATATTTCTAATTAATTTAATAGAATACATATTATAAGCATGGCGATTACTTTTTTTCTTCCTATCAGACTCAATTGTACCAAATTTTCTATTAGGTTAGGGAATGTTACACTTTAACAATTCTCTGTGTGTGTGTATTAGATTTGAAATGTTTATTTTGGTATATGATCCAGAGATTTCACCCTCTGCATCCCTCTCACACTGTGCAGAAACCAAACAATGAAGCTCGTTCTTTTAAAGTCACAATCTCCGTAGTGTTATTTGCACCATAGCTTTGTAATAGAGGGAGATCAGTCTCCTAAACAGTCACCCCTGTTTTTTTTTGCACAGGCACCAAATGGGTTATTTTTCAATGAGAGGTACATTTGCAGAAGACTCTTTTGCCAGAAAATGCCTGTCTGTTAAAACAAGGGTTTTTTCCTATGAATAAGCAGCATTTGGAGGCAATGTTTACCAAGTCCAAGACGCATTTTTTTAGAGAAAAACTGTATGATAGCAAATGCATATGGCTTTATTACTGTAAATTAAACTGCCATTTGGGTGAGTTATTGCAAATACGCAACCCAAAGGTAAAAGCTCATCTGGATGGATATGTATGTATGTATTTACACATCACGTTTTTGGTTCTTGTTTTGGCAATCTAGGCTGGACCGTTAATGTGGATATTTCCCACCCTGGCACTGGGATGTGTTCCCCCCTTGTGGCAACAGCACATATGGAATTTTACGAGTCTGCTCTGTCTCTTCACTAACGGGCTTCACCTTTTACCTCTAAGAGCTGAGGATCTTAATTTTAAATCCAGGGCTTACAGGTTCAGATCTTGCAGGCAACCTAGCCAGAGGTGTTCTTACACGGACCCAAAACTAGTAACAGCAAAGCCAAGTAAAGAATCATGATTTTACCCATGCTGTACTTCTTCCACCTTTACTGGACACTAGTATCTCTTTCCAGTTTTTGTGATAATAGGTGAATCAAAATAATTCACAAAGAGAAATGTGCTTTTTCCCAGAGACAGTGGTGTATTTAAGTGTATTTTTATGGTAGATGAGGGTTTGGTGTGTCATCTTTGAAAATATGGGCAAATGGATTATTTCTTTGATCCAACAAAAACAGCCACAGAAAGAAAAGGATGCAAAACTCAGGGTGTTGCGAGTTCACTCTCAGAGCTAAGCTGTGGTCTCTCTGTTTTACTATTGCCAAGAATGCACGCCAAGTCATTGAGGTTGACCACGTTTTATTACCTCTGTTTTTGCTATTCTACCTTATTCCTGAGACAAGTGGGAAAATTGTGTCTGAAAACTGTCTTTAAACCCTGGACTTCTAGATTGTACATCTTTAATGAATACTGGATGTGTTCCACTACTGTGCGCTGCTGTCTGGGCCTCGGCTTATTAGATACTGTTTCAAAATCCATAATTATAACCAGGTTTGTGATGGGTCACATGCCTTTGTATACAAAAATTTCTGTCATCCCGCTAGAGCTGCTATTTCAGAGGAAATCAACTAATTCAAAACTAGCATTTGAATACTTTTAGCTTTACTTTTTTTGGCCTTCCCTACCCAAGGTGTGAAAAATGGCAATTTCTATATTTCTGGGAAATTAATTTTCAGGGTTGACTTTGGGCCAGTAACCTGAAGTGCTAACATAGTCCATATGTCTGACTAGTAAAGGTTGACTGAAAAGTATGAAAGTTCTAGTGAAAGTCCATTTTTCCTGCTCCTTTCAGTAAATTGCAGGATTCCATTATACTGACGATAACCCATGGTTATTCACATCTGAGCACTGATCCCCAGTGAAGCTGGGATGAAGGTAAAATGCATGGAATTTGTTCTCTATGGGTGCTGCTTTTCATGCGGAGCAAAAGCTCAGTATTTATATTTGCTCTCCCATGGCATTTGTCATCTTTCTGCCCCTCTCTTAAGACTATAATTCCCGCCTGATATTGTCTTTTTAAACTACCTCTCATTTTAATGCGTTTTGTGTTTTCTTAACATAAATGCTGTCATGCAGCTCTTCTACTTCCTTTATTGAGAAAACAGTAATACTCATATGATGGTGAAAAAAAATTGAGAGGGAGGGAGAGACAGAGAAAGGAAACAGAAATCATAACCAAAAAGTTCACACTGATTATTGAAATAGTCAGTGTTCCCTTGGGCTGTGGAGAAGGAAAAGGCGCTTTTACAGTGTCTTGGAATATTTCTCTTCTGTGCAATTCTGACTTTTCACCATGCATTCATGCTACGATGAGAGAGGGGAAGAAAAGAAAAAAGACTTGGAGGTTTTACAGTAAGTTTTTTTCGTTATCTTTCATAATGACACTTGTTAGTCACAAGACCCAGGGAATAATAATGTTCAAGTTTTTAAAACTATGTTTCTTGATACTCCTGTCTAAAACTATTTAACAAGCACATTATTTTAATACTAATGGTTTTGACTCCTCTGTGAAAATTTTGTAGCTTAAAATGTGCAGTGTCACAGTGACACTTAATGTGGAGTCATCACAATGTTTAGTACCGTGTTATTACTAGTATGAAATGTCTATGTATTTGTAGAAGGCTTCAAAAGTCGGTTTTCAGTGAGATATTTAAAGACAGAAAGGGAGACAAATAAAAACAGTGAAAGAATTCAGTGAATAGCTTCTGTACAGTCAGGAGGGACTCCATGCAAGTATGGAGCATTTCCCTGGACTAGAAACCCAAATCATAATCAGAGAGCTGCAATATTTTAAGAAATTCTGCCTATCAGAGTCTGCTTTTTTCTTTCTGAGCTGGCTTGGGTTCAAATTAAATTGAAATCAGTTGTAAGACTCATATTTATTTCTCTGGACTTTGGATCTGCTGAAGACAAGTCACTGGCAAAAGTTCTTTCAGATTTCAGAGCACATAAAGAGGCGATGCCGCGGCCGCGGCGGCTTCAGAGCTGAGCTGTGGGCAGTCGGCAGGGCAGAATCAGGCCTGGGGGTGGAGAGGGGAAAGATGCAGCAGCTTTCTCCTCCAAAGAAAGTTATTAGGTACTGTTTGAAAAATCGACTATATTTCTCTACACTAAAAAATGCACCATAAAATTTTTGTTCAATATTAAGATACAAGTAGCAGTAAATTACTGAGCTCCCTTTACCAAAAAAAAATACAAAAGCTTCCCCCTAGACTGCCAGATGACTACCTGAATTTGCAATTGTAGCACATTTCTCCTCTAAAACTGCTACCAATCTCTCGAATACAAGCAATAACTACATATGGACATGTTTAGCAAATCAGAAAAAAAAGATTGATTGCTGGGAAATGTTTTGTTTCCAATTATTTCCTCTGTAAAAGCTAGAATTCCAGATAAACAGAGCAACAAAATCCCGCTGGTTTGCAAGTATACACTGCTTTAGAAATGCTATTAAAACTCACCTAGCAGAGAAAACTGAAAACAAAAATCTTTTCGTATTGATAAGCTTTAGGGTTAGATTTAAGCGTTTTGGGGTAGAGTGCCATTGTGAGTAAAATATTTAGTGCTGCTTTCATCACAACTCTGCATTTTAGCTTTATTTTTTTATTCTCTATCCTATTAAATGAACTTGAGTTTTCATACTGACAGTATACAAGACTTGTTTCTCCTGTCCAGTATATATAACACTTGCTAAATCAGCTCCTGACGGACCAGCTAATTTTAACGGGAGACACGAAGAGATACACCATTACTTATTATTTCTAATGTGTTTCTTAATATGAAACTTGTCATTTTCAGCTGTGATGCTGAGTCAGCAGTAGGTTTATTTCCAGAATTACTAAAACAACTTTCCTCCCAGAGTAGCAAGGGACCCATGATTCACTGGTAGAGAGCAGCGAAACAGAAAGAGGCCTTTTTCCATCTTTTAATATTAAAAAATAAACTAGTAAGAGTTCATAAAACAGTCCTGGGGAACTTCTGAGAGACAAAAAAGTGGCAACAGATCTCGTATTTCACAGATTGAACACAACCTTATTTGATTTGGGTTGCATCTTAATTATACATCTTACGTTATTTTACACATGCTGCAAAACAAGATTTAGAGGGATCACTTTTTATTTGCCTATACCTACTTCACATATGTCAGAATCAATCACTTTTTTGGACAGATGTTTTCTTACTCATATGCCACAGTGAAGTGACATTTTGTACATGTAAACTTTCTTTTGGTTCACAGCATTTAATGACTGCCCTTTCCCATCCCCAAGTTTTTGGAAACATCCGAATGCTAAGTCCCAGATTCAGAGATTTAGAGAGGGCTGTTTTAAAAAATACTAGACCACATTTAATTCAAATGAGGACTTTTTTTACTTAGGATATTTTTTCGGGGAGGGGTGGGTGTTCTTCCTTTTCTGCAAATTAAATATCTTTATTTCCATCATCATCAACACTATTTTAATAAAGAGCAGAGGAATGCATGTTACTCCTCAGCTAATAAATCAGCACAAGAGTTTTTCTTAGTTATATATTGATAAGCTGTAGTGCAGACTTGAACAAGTATAAGCACATATGCACATAGATTGTATGTACAAAAGCCCCAAATTTGTAAGTTGTCATAAGAAAGGACTGGGTTTTTTCTACTGTCATGATTCTCAGCTAAGAGTAACCACAGCACCTTCTCTGGGCACCTCAAACCCTTTCTGAACCCAGGAAAAAGCTGTAACAAGAAGCTCTCCCTTAAAGGGAATATAATCGTGTGGAACAGCATCTCCACCAGCAACTTTTCATAGACAAATTGCTATTGCAAGCCAGTAGAAGGTCATAGAAGACTACCTTTGCTAATGCTTTTAGGTATCACCAGCATCTCTCACAAATGATTCCCAAATTGCACTGATGGATTAGCTTCTCCTTACCCTGTGTCCATCTTAATATTATTGGAGCTCTGTGACATCTGAGGCATGGCACACTGAGAGCACATGCTGTCCTTGCGCTCCGGATGGAGTGAGAGGCTCAGACTTCATGGCTTCAGCCATTCCTCTCAGATCGCACACAATTCATGCCTGTGAAACTCCAGAGAGGCAGCTGCTGTCAGGGCTGCCCTGTTCAGGATGGACACGAAGCCCTTCAGCCATGTGGAGCATGTGCAAGACACATACGATCCTTACCATGCTCTCCTCCAGCGCTCTCTCTGCTTGGAGGATGCAACTGGAGACAGAAGCAGCTGATGCTAGAGGAGAGAAAACCCACCGATGAACGCCAAGCTTCACAGCACCCTCTTATTTGCCATCCCTTCCCACTAGCTCCTCGCAGCTTGTTCCTCTGCTTGTGCTCCAAGTGTTCCTGAACATGCAAAGAGGGCTCTCACAAAATACAGTAAACATTTACAGTAAGTACCCTTCCGTCCTGGCAGATACAGACTTACTAACAATCAAAACTGTTTTTTTAAACTTTTCCATTGGCAGATATGAAAATGCTAGACTTCAGGAAACGAAACAAAACAGTTGTTCAGGCACCCCCTTTATCTGTGCTGTTGCCCCTTACTGCCTCTGTGCTCCCTGTTCTGCAGTGACCCCTGATGAATACCACTCCAGCTGAAGGTCTGGGGTTCCATACAAAAATGGTTTCAAGCAATTTGCCCAAGCTGCCCTCTGGCTTTTCTTAGCCCCTTTCACCAGGGCTTTGTCATGACTTTCCATAGCCACACTCAGCTGGAATATTTCCACATTTAGTAGCCAGACCTTCACAATCAGAAGAGACCTTCAGACATGTCTTCACATCCAGAATAAAATGCAGCACCAAATTTGGACTCAGCCATCCCTCAGAAACACCAGATTTTTCTTATCCTCAAAATCGCTTTATAGAATTAAGTCCATCCCCTAACCACTGTAGAAAAGAGGAGCAACTGTAACGCATCTTGAATATTAGGGAGCTGTCAGAGCAAAGGAGGGGACATCTATCTTCAAAGATGTTCTTTGTAGTGTTTCTGCATTCCCCATCCAAAGCAGCGTCACTGGGGCACCTTCACTAGGGAAGGATATTTTCTACGCTCATATTAACAAACTGCTGGAGTCAGGATAATCTGTAGCCCTCGTGTTTATGCAGGAAAAGTTAAAAATGATGGAGTAATCAAGCATGGGGTTTGATCTATAATTTGAGCAAACATTTCAAACTACCTTCCTTAATTGGGACTTGGCCTCATGTTAATTGGTTTAAGGTAAGTGACCCTATTGAGAAGCACGCATTGCTAATGCACAGAAGACAGTGGGGTTGCAGGCAGGCAGGGTATAGTAGCTTAAGAAATTATTAACCACTGACTGATTGCTTTTATTGGCTAGCCACGTGGGGAAGATGGCCGTCACGCCGCACGCTCTCCTCTATGGCTATTTATGTCAGATATAAATTACTCAGTGCTAATGTACACTGCCCACGCCAAGGAAAGCAACAGCTCAGACACAATTTTGTTCATGTGACTAATTTGAATTCGTAATCAGTGCTTCTTCTTTGCCTTTTTTTTTTTTTTTAATGGGTGATGTTAATGTCTCCTCCTCACCGTTGCAGAGTAAGGATTCAATTTTGGTTTTGTCACAAGCCTATTATGTGATGTAGCCTGCCATAGTTTTATTTGTACAAATATGCTTTCTTACTCCAATTTTATGTTTTATTTTTTGAGCTTATAAGATTTAGTGGTAGGACAGGGTTTTACTGTGCATACGCATAAAGTGTCCGGGGTTGTAATGCATACTATTATAAGCTGAATAAAAATCTATCTCTGTACCCATTCCTTGCATGTTTATCAACTGCATGTTTTGCACAGAGAGTTTTATGTTATACATTCACACAGTGTTCTCCTCTGTCACTTTCGCATTCTGACAGTCCATTGTTTACACACTTAAACAATACATTAGTAGAGGTTCAGAAAGAAAACAGTTAGACATTCACTGTTATCTCAGGATATTGTGTTCAATAGTGCCTCTAGTGCACTGGGGTCCCTAATCAATGTAAATATTGTTTAAGATGAACATTACAGTGGGCATACCATGGAGCCAGACCACCAGCAGAGCATTAAACAAGGACAGATGTGAATGCCAGGATAAAAATGAAGACATTCCTGAAGTGTAAGTATGTTACTTATATCTGTTTATAGGAAATGATCATGAAAAAGAAAAAAAAAAAAAAAAACAACCCAAACCAAAAACTTCTGGGAAATAAGAATGCCAAATAAAGTCATTATGTTGAGATACTGCAGTTGTATGTTTGCTAAAATAGCTAACTGAAAGTGCATAATATTCTGGTATCTTGAATAATTAAGATCTTATAAACTTAATCCTGTATGAAAGTTGTTAATAGCTTTACAAAGGTTTAATCACTTTGGTGGTTATCTGCACAGGAGCAAAATGCACGTTTTTATTTTATACACATGTGTTTCTCTCAGAGGTAGTATCTTTTATAAGACTGGAGGATCTAATTAGGATAACAGACAAATAGAATTACACTGTCTTGCAAGTCATTCAAGGAGAAGCAGTGAGAGAGATAAACCTCTTCTAGTTCTAATAATTTATAAAGATAATCTGATTCCTGCTTCTTGCTTAGTGGACTCACTTTGATTAATTCACTAGGTGCCAATTTCCATGAGCAACCATACAGCATGTTTCCTACTGACATTTAAACACCAGTTTGTTCCTTGCTGGCTTTGTAGTCAGGGTGCTTTCTACGCTGCCCTGTTTTGAAGATTATTCGTGACATTTGCAAGGGATTTGGAGCCCACATCACACTGACTATTCATGGTACTTGTACACATAGTGCCTGGGCATATTGCAAGGGCAGGGGAGGTGGTGGTGCCTGCTGCTCCAGAGCTGGCAATGGCACAGGCTGACTCGTGTGGGGCAAGCAGGGGCAGGAGTCCCCTCTGGGGTGGGTAAGCAGGATGGGCATCTCTCCTGGGGTAGGCAGACAGGGTTGGGGATTCCCTCTGGAGGAGAGCAGGGCCAGGGAGGGAAGTCCCCCAGGAGAAGTGGGGAGGGGAGGCATTGTTGACTGATGGTTTGGATTGGAAATAGGACTGCCATTCTTTCTCAGGGGTGCCAAGGAGGATGCAGCCTTCTCCATTTGCTATGGAGAACAGGATCTCAGACGTTCTCGTGTGACTGAGATGTATTTTCAAACTGTTCAGTCCTCAACAGCACCCAGAGCTGGAAGGTCTCAGCCCCTAACTGGCCACTGAGACATGAAACATCTGCTACGTGGGAGTCTCTTAAAAGTCCTTGGCCCAAAAGCTGTGGCTTTCATCTATATATCTGTGAATTCAACAGATGAAATTAAAACAAGCCACAATGTTTGATAGCTGGATGGATATCAGGTTGTCATTACTGCAGGGTTCTTGGTAGGAGTCTGATTTAGCTTCAATATTGATTTCTCAAATAGTGATGGCAGAGAATCTGTTGGAACTAACATATTGGATTACTGTCTAAGCCAACAATGATTTAGGACTGAGTTGATTAAACAATATGGTTTGGGATAGGTCAGCAGACTTTATTGTTCATTGTTTTTCATTTTGTAGTAAAATCAACTACGACAGCAGTCTTCTAGAACGTGATTAGCACAAACACTATTGTTGTTTGACATGGTACATCAGATATAATGATTTCCATCCCAGATCTACAGCTTTGCTTTTTTACATTCTTGATTGCATAATTGAAAGCAGCAGCTTTATCTTTCTTCTACCTTTGGTGGAAGTCATTCAATAAATAGTACCAATTACATTACAGCTTAGAGTCTGATGTAAAAGGCACTGCATTTCACTAGCTCTTGCCAATGCAATAATACTCTGTACTGAACCAAGGCATTACATTTACTTTTAAGAAAACAACTGGAAGTATGCAGAGTGCGTGTCAATATTGAAAGCGCTATGTAGGCTGCAGAAAAATCACTTAATGCCTGAGTTATCCTGTATTCTGTATCACCCTGCTGGGTGGTTGTTCATGTCAAGTATAGGGTTTAATATTAAGAGCAGTCACTGTACTAAAAGGAAAAATATGTTTACCGCTTTCAGAATGTATTTTGCATTTGCTCAAAAACCTACTCCTACTAACGTGGGTTGTTTTGCCAAAATTCAGGGAAAGTAGGACTGAACCCTGAAAATGACTCACTGTCAGAAAAATACACCCCTTTCCTGAAAAACACATACTTATGATTGACCATATGCATGTGAATATTTCCATGACTACAGAGGATATTGATTGGTCCCTGTGGGACTACTTGTGTATAAATGCTTGAAGGATCAAGTTCTAATTTTGCTCAATATCAGACCTAATTGCTGTAGATACTATTGACAAAAACTTGAGGTTGTCTCCTAGTTGGGGTAGCTGAGGATGTTCTATGAATTTTTTTCATTAGGTGATTTATTACACGTCCACTTTTTTAGAACAGTCCAAATACAGTCAGTAACTATTTATACAATTAAATTTAGCAAGTATGAAAAATGTGTTATGCTGCCAGTTTGGAACATATTCCTAATAGCTAATTTTATGTATGATAGACCACGAGGAAGCTGTCATCAGAATAATACTGTGACTTTTTATACATTCTCTACATTTCTTTTTACTTAATAGACTGTTTAATAACACTGTAGTCAAAACCGAACAATAGAGATTAATGATTGGATGTAAGAATACTTCAAGGTAAAAATTAAACATACATAACATTCCACCCAGTGATACACTACGGAAAGCTCTCAGGCATATAAAGAAGAGTTTAAGAACCGCTTTAGAAAATCAATGCATAGAGAGAACATGCAAAGGGTGTGTGCTGTGAAGTGTAGTACCACACAAGTTTTTCCTTCCTGGGAAAGGTACTATAAAGAACATGACAAAAAACAACAACAATAAAACAAACAACAAAAAAATAACACCAAAAAAAGGGCACGCAAAAAAAAAACCCAAAACTTTCAAAACTGTTATTTCAAGGAACTCCTTAGAGAGATCAAAAAGTGACCTAACCATAAAATACTAAATTGTGTGAGCGGGAGATACATCTTACTTATTTTTTTCTCAGTTATTCTTGCAAGTGAAGATTTCTGTGTTGTATACACGGCACAAAACAGCAATGTCATATTTTTCCTTAATGCTCTTGATTTACTGGGCTCATAAAATATAAGACCAGAAGTTATTCTTGATAGGGACTCATTCTACCACTAACACATGCAGGCTGTTTTTTGCCTTAATGTGAGAGAACCTCACTTGGTCTATTTGTAAACTAGTAGAAATGTTGCCTACAGAAGGGAGAAATAATTGTGTAAGAGTTTTGCAGCATCGGTTGCTAGATTAACACCTCTCAGGTTGCATTTGTTGTTTCAGCATGATCCCTTGAAAACACATTCAGAAGGTAAGAACGAGGAACCAGAGAAAGCCCATTCCAAAAGCATCCCTGTGCACATGGGAGGACAAATCCAGCTCCTGCACAAGTGCCGTTGCTGCTGTTGGCAGCATCAGCCAAAGCTTGATTTGTCCTCTATGGCCAACAGCTCCAGCTCAGCGGGCATCAGCATGCGGGTACAGCTCTGCTTCCCCGGTCCCTCCCCACCAGGACGCACCAGCCCAGCAGCCACTGCCTGTGTCCTGCACCAGCCTTCCTCACCCAGCACTGCCCAAAGATGCTCCCCGCCTTCCACAGGCACCCTGACAAATAGCCAAGAAAATCTCTTTCTCTTGAATCAACAGTGAAAAGCCGTTGAGCTCCAGGGGGATGGAAGCGGCTCTGATTGTGGCGTTTGGCTTTGCAGCCACTTCCAGTAGGCAGCACAGGTCCTCTGGCAGCAGGAGCCAGCTGATACACTAAACCATGCTAAAGTAGTGTTTAGAGAAATAGTAATTACTAACATCCTCTCTCAGTCAAGCCGACACTAACCAGGCCTACTGCTAGGTGTGTGTATATACATACTCACGCTCAATAGATAAATAGATATGTGCATATACCCCAGGAAAAATATCTCTCTGTAAGGTGACGAGGTCTTACTTTAAATCAAGTACTTGACACTAATAAAAACAATGCATTCGGCCATAAGATCCTGGAGTACTGACTGGCTACGAGGCGAGTCAGTATTCAGCAGGCCTTTGCTTTCTGCACTCTCTGGGGGTTTTTTCTATATCACAAGTATCCTTTGCATCTTCCCAGACGTTTGTAAACAGACTGTTAAAAATGTAAGCTTATTGTATTGTTTGCTTAATATGAATATAACCAAAGGGAATACAGTGGAAATTTGGCAGGAATTGCATGTGTTCACTTTCTGTCATTTTAAAATGACCCAAAATGCTGACAATTTTACTTTAAAACTATCTGTCATTACTTCCTCCACTCTCAAAAGGGAATTTACTATGCAAACTGTTTTATCTGATATTTTTTAAAGAATTGCAAGTGGGAGGTAAAAATTGTCAAAGGTATCCACATGGCTTGGGAGATTACCAAACTGATTTTTTGTAGAGAGGCAAAGGCTCATTAACTATTTAGATGTTTTGAAAATTTTATCTAATGCTCTTACCAATAAATTTCCCTATGATTTTGAAAGACAGTCAAATCAGCAGCAAGTAATTCACCATCTCTTAATAGTAGGCAAATGTTAATCTATAATAAATACATGTGTATATAACAAAATACCATCTGACAATTTGATGATGTAATCAAATAGTAATTAGGGGAAAAACATCTTACTAGGCCATTTTAGTGCCTGCAGCTATTTGTTGTTATTCTTATTAGTAGAAGAATCAAGTACTGGCAGTTAATATAAACCATGTGCAAACAAATTGTTGATAGCTACCTTAGAGATACCATCAACAGACTTGTGTATCTAGAATTTGTTTCTGGCAGCATTTGTTAGAATATTGATTTCTGTAGAGGAAGAACTGTGAATGATTCTACAGAGACAGAATTAATTTAAAAAACACATCTGACAGAGAATATCTTGTTTTCTGTGAACCTGATTTTGCTCTCACTCAATATTCAATCCCAAAAGATGTCAAACAGCCAATCTCCATTTCAACAAAATACTTAAATTCAGATTTCGCTTTAACCCTATCAGTTTTACTGAAACCATGCATTTACCAATGTCCAGAGAAACTTCAGCAGAGCTAGAGGTTAAAAGTGAAGAACTCAGCATTCACTGCAATTTGCTGAGAGCAGGGTATGAGCCCTGCTTTATAATTAGCAACTGAGTTAATTCCAGTCAAAAAGAACTAGGGAGCAGTATTTTTCTCCTGTCTTTCTTTGGATGTTTCTCTGTTTCCAGTAACATTTTTAGGACCTATTCCTGCAAATATTTTTCTACATGAGTAATTCAACTCCTCTGATAAATACTATTGAATTCACTAGGGGTAGATTCAAAAGCAAATTTACTTATCTGGGCAAACGCATGCAAGACAGGGCTGTTAGGCAGCTCCCCATGACAGTAGAGAAGAGAAAAATATGCCTGTGGGACTAAGGCCTGGAGGATTGGGCCCATAGCCAGTGACATTATAATATTTTTTTTTAATAATGAGGAAAACCCACGCATGAGTGAAACCATATGGAAAACTGAGTTAAGGTGAGTAGGTTTTAAGTAATGCTTATTTATCATTTTGAAAGAAGAAAAAAAATCCTGTTCCTGCCTATTGCATTTTATACTTTAAATGTAGGGACTGATTCTTTGGCCAAAATTCCTCTCCTTGTCAGGGGGAAAATTATCTGCTTAGATTGCTGCAGGATCAGGCCCTGAAAAGTCGTTACAAGCTTATTGGCAAAGCTTGCTCACTTCCACCTCACTCTGGGTTTCTGTTTTTCCTATCCCTGCACAGGAAGAAAATGAAAAGTTAAGCTAAAATACATTAACTAATATCAGTTTATTAATTGGAGAATTCAACTTATCCTTTTTGCTGTTCATCTGAAATTAATTAAGTGTGTAGAATTACAAGGTGGGTGTACCACAGGCAGCAGTCCAGGCTCAAGTTAATCAAAAGAGCACATGTTGAATGCATAAAATTTAGTTAAGGTTAATCCAGTGAAGATGATCCCTCACTGGTCCTAATTACTCTAGGTGATAGATTGTGGAATGAGAAAATAGGAAGGAAAGGAAATTTTGTCCTGCTGGTCTACCAGGATTTTCTAATTAAATTTAGTAGGCTATGCACAGGAGCAAATAGTTTCAATTTAAAGAGAAGACCACACTCCAAGGGTGCTTGTCCAAAATGAATGTAAGGAACATTGAACTAATATAGTTAGGTATCATACCTTAAAAATAGTAAAGTTAAAGCTGGTTGTTGTGCCTTTACGAGTTTTCATGCTGTTGGGAGCACTGCATTGCTCTGAGTGCTTCAGACTTAACGGAAATGTTTTGTTGGGATTATGATGTTACTATTTAGCTCTTGATAAAAGACAATGATGCATTAAAACAGGCCTAGTCTGCTACTTCATTACCTTCACCTGAGGACCAAATAGCAGTAGGACAGAGCTAATTTGTCATAGGAATATATTGGTGTTGTATTAGCTAAAGCCTTTTCATTTAATCTTCTTTATTACATCAATCCCAAAGAAAACAAAGGTGTTTCTAGGACCTTTTGATTTCATGTTCTCTGTTCATTACCTTATTAAGTTACTTTTTCTCCACACTTGTCCTTTGTTTCAGCTTTCAGGGAAGCTTATGAAAAGCTTTCATTTTCTCCAGGCATATGCATATAAAAGTTGTCAAATAATTTGCCCTATTTTTCAGGTTGGTGATATATCTCTGCTCAAGTGGAGGTATCTGTTTCTGATTTATTAACATTTGATCCCCTAGTTTCCTGCCATTGATCAAAACTAATACTCGGCTCAGCTGATGAGTTTTATATGAAACCTGATATTGCAGGAAGAGAGAAAAGTTAGTACCATTTTTAATATTTTTCTATTTCAAGTTTTCCAGGACCACAACATGCACACAAAACACCTAACAATATTGGGCAGTATGTATTTTTAAACATGTTTCCCTGGGATAAATTTTTTTGGAAGTAAAACAAGTATTTATCAATAGAACAGATGTTTGCTCGGTGTCATTCACATCCTGTAAACTGTATATACATTTACACCCTACCGCCAAAACATGGTTTCACCCTACTACTGACCGTCTGTCTGCCATTCAATCTCTAGTTAAGTCACGGTCAATAAGGTCAACTCTTTGGCAACATCTGTATTTGATCAGTTCACACAAAATAGGAGCCTTCCTAATGCCTGACTACCCTGAAGTATTTTAAGAGGCAGCGTATTACAATAGTTGATTCACCGCTGCTGCAGACTGCACTTGGAAGATTTTGCCTCCTCTGAGGAACTGAAATGTGAAGATTAAAATCCTTTCTAGCAAAATAAATCTCTGAAATGAGCAGGTTTAGCACTGGCGTAGTTTCTAGACTGACAAAAAGCGTTCAGCAGTTTCTCTCCCTGAGTCCCTGGTCCCTCGGTGTAGGGATTTGGGTTTGTGATAGATTTTAACCCTGTTCTGCACATGGATTATGTTTAAAGTGTGTTTAGGATGTTGCAAAGATGAGAAATAAAGTCAGAAGAAAAAACTATCTGCAATTTTACTTCAAAAACCAGCAGCCAGGGTAATGCAGCCAATTGTTTCTTGGTGCTTCCATGCTCAGCACGGGCAGAACTCTCAGCAAGTGAGTGTCCTTTCCTCCAGATGGGCGAATGCAAATTCTTCTCTCAAAGAAAGCAAAATATTCTGGGTGTAATCCTGGCCCTGCTGAAGGTGATGGAACACACACTGGCGAAACTGAGAGAGGCAGGATGTAGCCTGATGTTACCACTGCATTATTTCATTGGCATTGGGAGCTATCTTAAAGTGCAAGGTTAGAGATTTGATTCTAAGTGCAGTCGGACTGGTGCCACTTTATTGATGTTCCTGGCTTTAGGGAAAATGAGAATAAAATCTGGCCTCTGGGAATGGGACCATGGGACATGTTCTTTTTTTTCGTATTTGCTTTCGGAACAGAACATTTGACTCGGGAAAAGCAGAAAATCAAAACGAGTGGCCTCTGATGCCCTTATGTTTTGGCATGGCAAGATTTGGGGCTGACTACAGATAATCATACCTAGATAAATAATGCCACCAGTGCTCTGATTATACTGGTGGTCTTCCTGGTTATGTTCAACACCAAGGAAAGCCTGAACGCTGAAATGTTTTCTCTCTGCTGGGTGCTGGCAAAACTTGGAGGGGGGCAGCAAGAGCACAACAGCATCCCACCAGCAGCCGTGAGGTTTAGAAGGGATCGGTCCTTAAATTGGGACTGGGCTGAGCAGTGCCATTGGCAAGGGGTCCCTGGGAGCTTTCTGGGACTCATCTAATGAAAGGAATTTTTTTTAAAAGATGTTTATGATGGGAGTTTTGTTCACAAAAGATGGTGTTAAGAAAATAATGGGTTTGTTTGCTTTTTTCAAAAACAACCCCTTTGTTTACTTTCTGTCATGCTGAATATTCAGTGGAAATATTTGACTGGAACAGTTGGGATAAAATTTGAAAGCACCTTGAAGCAGTGAAATTGATGAATTATCTGAGTCTGGTTTCTGCTGTCAGGAGCCCTGAAAACCTCAGAGGAAGCTTGCCCTGGGTGCATTTGTTTTGTTTGGGGACTGTTCACAAACAGTGAACTCAAAACTGTACTAAATATTGGGGATGAAGGAACAGCTGATTTGAGCTGCTGGCACATAGAAAATGCAGCAGAAAGTGTAGCTGAGGTCTTATCCCTCTCTTTAGTACTACTTGTATAACCCTGGTAGAATTTTCTAATAATTATTATGGTGTGTTAAATATACCCTAGGTTTCCCCACCCTATTGTTTTGTTCTGTAAAGCTGCCTTAATGGTTCTGTTTTAAGAATACAATATTACATCTGTTCTGAATTTCTTTACTAGGAGTCACTGGGACATCACTCTACCATGCCCATAAGTTTCAGTAGCACATTTTGATCCTTTAAAAGATGAGGGAGAAGTAGCCTGAGATCCTCTTCTGATTAGTTAGAAAAAAAAAAAAAATCAAAGGCTTACAAATATTTCAGGATTGTCTTGTCAGAGTAAAAGAAATACAGTTTTCTTGACTTTGGCGATGGACTATTACTGAAATACAAATAATAAATTAAATCAGAATTGTAATGAAAACTGTGGGAGAAAGCCTTATGACAAATTAGCTGCAGTCAAGGCAACTGCCATCAAAGCCAACACCATCCTAAATTTTCACTTCACTAAAACTTGTGCCCAGTTCTGGTCAGGTTCAGTTGGTTGCTGTCTCTGCAACTGATTGCTGCACAGGCTCCAAGCCTCAGGGGACACCACCTCCGAGTTGGGAATGTGTGGAAACCAAATGACTCATCACACAAGAGATTTCCTTTACAACATATCCCAAAATCAGTAGTCTAAGGAAATAAGGTGCTTTTCACTGTATAAAATTCATTGAAGTATTGGCAGATTGGCTTCTGAGATCTCTTTCTTCAAGTACTTACAATTGGGCCTGAATAATTGGTTAAAAAATTACTCTAAAAGTGAGAAATGCTGAAGAGATACTAATGGAGGCTGGGAAACAGACAAACTGACAGTTCATGTCACACAGAGGATATTTCCTGGGTTTTCTTGAACCTTTTCAATAAAGCAGAGAGGGAGAAAAATGTTTCTGGATAATTTTAATAACAAAGAAGTCACAGACATACTACAACCCTGTTTCCAGAGTCCTTATTTCCATACATCTGAAGGAGCTGGAAGCATCAATGAAAACAGAGGTAATAAATGTGGAAGTGAAGTGATTAAAAATATAGAGCTGGAAAATAACAGTGACATTCATGGGAAAATGTAACCCAGTACACCCAGGGAAATGTAATTTGAAACACAGACATCCAAAGGGAGGGAGAATCCTAGAAAGCAGCAATGCTGAAGGAGACCTCAGGGTCAAATTAGACATGAATTTGCAATACGATCTAACAGCATGACCAGCCAGTGCAGTTGTGCTGTGCAGAGGGAGACATATCTGGGAACGTGAAGGTCGTCCTCCTTCCCGACGTGGCTCTGACCGCACAGGAGCTGGGTCTCTGGCCACTGGGAAGGAATTGAAAACTGGGGGGAGCTAAGAAAGGAGGAGAGAGTGGACTGACACAGAGCGTCTATGGGCAGAAATGCAATAAAAACACCCACTCAGCACTTTCCTAAGGCTTCAGGTGCAGAGTAAGTACCTTTGCATTGGATCTGAAACACCTGGGGTGACTGTAGTTTGCCTTCTCCCCATGCTCAAAACTGCCTCCGTGTGCATGACTTAGAGAGTCAGCAGCTTTGGATCTTGGTGCCCTCAGCTGGCCACTCACCCTGGCTGGGAGCCTGCAGACCCCCATTCTGTGGGAAGGCTTGGCAGGGACCCACAGAAGCTGGCCCTGACAAAGCAAAGGTGCAAATCACAGCTTGGTGGTGCTTGCAGACCGGTGGGAGGAGGTGCTGCTGCTCTCCTTGCTGAGGATGCGCTCCTGGGCTGAGCAGTCACCAGGAGGATGTAGACCATATACTGCTTAGCCAGAGGGAGAGGAGATCTCCTACCACTCAGGACCATCAGGCTGGGCTGAAGGCATAAGCTGCCTGGTGCACACCTTCTGCACCAGCATTGCCCCAGCAGAGGCAGCAGGAGCCAGGAGCAGTGAGGGACTGTGTGAGCCTGGCCCACATGCCATGGCTGAAATGCATTTCACATTGACAATCTGGTCATGGGGAGCAGAAACCAAAATTTGAGACTGCTCCCTTCCACGGTCCCCCAATAATTGTTCCATGAATAAACAAGGGGAAAAAAGGTTTAGATTCCTGAGTGAGCGTGCAAGCCTGTACCTCTCAGGACAACTGCATCTAAAACAGCTGATCAGTTTGCAGCTGTTGATAAACTTTTGGAGCCATATTCTCTAGTCTGGTTGAGCGACTCTAGTGAAAAGCAAGTGCACTGGGAAAACGTGCATGGAGAACTGTCACCTCATGCATGGTGAACTACCATCTCCATGCTTCCCTTACTGTGTGTCTCTCCAGACACCACGTTGCTCTCCTAGAAGAACTTAGAGAACCCTCTGACCACAATTGCTTTTCCCATATTGCTCCAGCAGTGGCAACGTCATGCCTTGTCACATTGCCTTCCTGCAGACAGGCTGCCCTGGCCAAGGAGAGGGACAGCACGTGTTCCCTAGGACCCACAAAGCTGCCTCGAGAGCTCGGTGGAGCAGCGGGTCTCTGTCGCAAGGGCCAGACACAGGTCTTAGCATCGTGCATGGGGAAGAAAGCAGTTCTCAAACACATGTGGGTTTTTTGTGTTACTGCAAGTTTTCAAATTTCTGTTTTTCAAAATCATTCCATCAAAGAACCTAAAATAGAGTAAAACTTCTCAGTATTTTTAGTCAGGTTTTGCTTCTTGCTTTCTGGTGTCTTTATCAGTAGCAGACATTTGGCTATTATGCAGAAAAAAATTTGAAATTCAACTGGGAATACTAGCTGCTAACTAAAGGCCATGTATGAAATTGCAAATGACAGTTTGTAAGGTCAAAAATCCTTTTCTTCAGTATGACTACAGAGCTCTGAAATACGTTTGGAAATGTTCAATATAAATTTCTAATACTATCAAAATCTTTCCATATAGATGAGTGGATGATGTTTGCATATATGGAAGCATAAAGAATATCTATCAGAAACCACTGAGGTTAATCGGATTCCAAAGGAGGCTACATATTTTAGGTCACCGAGGTCTGGTGAGAAGAGTTATTGTAAGTTGGCTTTCATTTTATTGCTGTTACTAAGAAAAAAGTTAACAGTTTGAAGCCAAGCTGCAGCATAAAAAGTTTTTTTATGTGCAGCCAAGTTATTAAGGTGGTGAAGTAATATTTTGTCCAGTAGATGGCCAATTATCTGTTAGCACAAACTGAAAATAAGTTAGAAAAATCTTTGCCTTGCTTTGCCTTCCCTTCCCTTCCCTCCCCTCCTCTTCCCAAATAATGTTTTGTGCCAGGTCCTTCATCCAACAAAATGCATTCATGTACAACCCTGGGTGTGACCAACAGCATAATTTGGCAAAAGCTCTGTAAATTACAGCTATTTCTCCACTTACTCCATCTTCCTCCAAGCTTAAGAAAAAGTTAATTAGGTGATTGTGCATCAAATTCAGTATTTTGAATGCTGTTTTTTCCAATGGCCGTTGATTTTTATCTAGAGAATATAATAGCTAGTAGAGATGAATGGCCAGCTATTATCAGTTTCTGCACAAGTGGTATATCCTATGATTGTCTGACAAATTTAATTAGGATAATTCACCAGAAGAATAATTAAAAACCCGAAATAGTTTGCACTAGGCCCACCAGTTTTAATCTCCACCTTAGAGATCACATTTCATTCTGTCAAGCAACAGTATTTAACTAAATTAGATGAAATCCCACTCCATTACTGCTGAACTGAAGAAACCTTAGCCCAGTTTATTTTTCTGTCGTGCAGGCAGAGTCCTAACTCAGCTGTGCAATGCCTGTTCTGGAAAGCAATGTCTAAAAACTCCAAATAACATTTTGCACTGGGTTTGAATAGCTGAAGGACGATGGAGAAGCAGAAAGGAGTAAGAGGATTGCAAGCCCCTAGTTCTCCCCAAGGGCTGTGCAAACACAGGCTCATTGCTCCCCAGAAATGATGCAAAGACGTAAATGAGCATTGCTGCGAGAAATGGTGTCACTGGTAGTTCTTTCCGCTTGGCCTTTCACCTAAGACCTGGATCTGCAGATTAAGTGGTTCTTTTGGCTCAGTCCCCTGTGAAATCCTGACTCTTCCCCCACCGTGTCATGGGCAGTTTGGGTCGGCATGGGGTGCCTGCCTCTCTTGGGGGCTCTGTGGGTTCATGCTGCCTTGAAATAGCCATCTGTGTTCTGGGTTTTGGGGGTCTCTGGGGAAAACATGTCCTATTAGCCAGGCAGGCTAACTGAACTAAACCTTTTTCTTTCTCTGGATCTACTGAATTGCTTTTCATGGAGCTGGACTTCGGAGGGAGGTGCAGTGACCCACCCGCAGTGAGCAGGGGAGCCCAGGGCTGCCCACCCTGGGGGTGGTGGGGACACAGGGTGGGCT
Source organism: Falco naumanni (assembly GCF_017639655.2). Taxonomy (NCBI): domain Eukaryota; kingdom Metazoa; phylum Chordata; class Aves; order Falconiformes; family Falconidae; genus Falco; species Falco naumanni. The sequence goes on from NC_054065.1 coordinate 18,049,106, forward strand.
CCTGCCACTCACCCGGTGCTGGAGGCACAGCACAGCCCAGTGCCTGAGCACAGCCCCACTGTGTTTCCAGCAGCTGATGTGGGGAATGGGGGATGCTCGCTCCTTCTGCAGAAGATCCACAGGCGAAAGGGGCTTCATGAGCTAAAAATTCAATAAGCACATGCTGAGTGTCTGAAACTAGTTAGTTTTAGCTACTACCCTAACTGCCAAGCCTCCTGCCAATTCCTGTTGTATTCCCAGTGCCATCTTCTGCAAATTACCCTGTGTGAACTTCTCTGCCTGTGGCCTTTTGACTTCAATGAGACGCTGCACAGGGAGAAAGGTCACAGAGCCATTGCAAGCCAGGGCGTGAGGGGCAGATCACGAGTGCGACTTTTTTTTCTTCTTTGGTTGCAGGGAACGCAAGACTGTCACTGTGGAGACCTCGTAATGGACTGAATGTGAGGTATGCTGGAGTTGTCTTACTTCAACACTGTGTTTGTAAGCTACAGTACTTTTTTTTGTTCCTGGTATCATCCTGGACACAAACCTTATGTCAAGGAAAAGAACCATGAAGCTTTTTAAAATAAAAATCTCATAAGCTTTGAGCTATGGTCAAGATTTTCAAGGCCCAAACTGCCAAATCAGGAGTTTTAATATATTCCCTTAAGATATAAACTTTTATTTTGATATGCAGCTGCCATTAAGTCACTCCTTCTGCAATAAATACCCTGTTGTCCTTGAAGTACAACCCATGTAGACCACTGTGGGAATGTGGCCACCCCACCAGCTCCAGCTCCAGCTCCCTCCAGGCCCCTCATTGCAAGGGGCAAGAATGGTCCCCACATCTCTGCTCCTGCTTTGGGGCCCTGGTGGCTCCAGGGAGGAGTGAGGCTTCAGGCACACGTTCAATGCTTTTTCTCCCCCAGAAGACCTAACCTCAACTCCAAGCTCCTTTACAAAGAGGAGCCTGTATTTTTATTCATAGTGTATTGTTGGGAATAAAGGACTTTGTGAGAAACACATGGTCAGACAAGATCAGGAGCAAAAGCCAGACACGCTGTGCAGTGGGGCCAGGGGTCAGGGTTGGAAAGTGGACTCTCATTAGCTCACAGGGGGATAAGATACTTACCTTATTTTTATCTTACTGTTAAAGAACTGCCTCCAAATGGTTTACCAGTACTTCTGAACCTTTTCCATACTCTGGGACATTTTATGACAGAGGCATTTGCAGCCTGCATTCCTACCAGCCATAAGCAAAAGGGGACCTTGCCATGGTCTGTCAGAACCCCGGTGGGGTGACTGCTGTTTGATGTGAATTACAGCATCAGATACCCACTGGCCAGAGGAAACTGTATGAGGAGAGAGCCTGTCTCCGCAGCCCACTTGGGAACGTAAGGACTTTCAGATTTTCTGTTGTTGATTTTGAACCTGTATTTGTTCCTTGGTATTTTGCAGTCATGTGATTTTAACTTGAGCATGGAACTGACTCCTTTCTAAAATATTGCTGACAATATTATTTGGTAGATGAGGAGTTTATTAGGGGTATTGCCACACGATCAATTGCCAGATTTTATAAAATGTTATAAAAAATTAAGTTGGGGGCAATTACATTGCCTAGGTTGTTTGGTCTTCTTAGAAGCCTGTTTTTTCTTTGATTCACTTTTCTTACTGAAGTTCCTCTTTCCTGTGCCAATCCTTCATTTGAATTGTTTAACACATTTCACTTATTTGTTTTTTCGCTGTATGTTAGTTCAGGAAACACTGCAGTTCTTGATAGACTGCTTTTTCTGTCTCCAGAGGTTTCATTTGAAAATCAGGAGGAAAATAATCTCCTGCCTTCCTGGTATATTCTGAAAGTACAGACTTTTCAAAGATTACTTAGGATATGCTTTTTATTAATAGGATCAGGAGAGGCAGCCTCCTAATGATTAGAATTTGTGGTTTTATCTGAAAGTATTGTTCTCACTAAAATCTCTCTAACAGCATGCTAAATTATAAAAACATTAATTAGATCATTAGATAAATGGACATTAATCCTCCAGCTATGTGTAATGCACCCTTTGATGTACCCTGCTTAGGAGCTTTAGGTCTGTCCAGCATTTCCTTTTCCCCAAGTCTATTATTTTTTCAATAATTCACGCAGGTATTTTGCTGGGTTTCTTCAGTGTTACTGTAGGAGAATAAGGTTCTAGTTGAGTGGAAGTTGCTAAAAGAGCCAGTTTCCAGGGCATGAAACCCTTTCATTTAGAGGGGCAAAGGTCAACTCAACAAGAAGTTGAGTCATGCCAAAAGCAGGACAAGTGTGTCCCCTGGGAGAGAGCAAGCGAGAGTGAACGGGAGAATGTCGCAGGGAGGAATTCTCTGCCGGGGGAAGGTGATTTGGTCTGGAGGGGGTTGTGGGTACTGATGGATCACCAAAGCCTACTGGATTATCTTAATCAATGCTAATCTTTGGCAAGTGTAAGAATAGTCGTTAAATCATCTCATAACCCTAAAGCAGCTCATATACAGCTTCTGGGCTAGTGTGTGTTCTCTAATTAAAACCAGGGAAATTTGTAATGCTAGTTACAACAACCTATCACTACTGTATTTTTTCAGATGTCTCCAATCAATAACAGTATCGGAGGTCACACAGATTCCAGTGTGTGCATTTTGCAATCATTCATATTTTTTGTTGGTTTATAGTATTAAAGAAAGCACATGTGCAGTTCTTAGCACAGAATTATTAGATGATCTGGAGAGAAAGAGGAAGAGTGAAATTAATGGGATTGTTTTTATAAAAACTTTTGAGGAATTTCTGTTTGTTCACCTGGTGCTACTTTACCTTCAACCTGTCAGCATCATCTGAAACAAAGTGCATAAGCATGCATGCATGTGTGTCTGTGTATATATGTGATCAGGAGAAAAAGAACAAGATGACAGTACTTCATCAGGCTGCATCCTCAAAAGTGCACACATTACGAAAGAGAAGTTATTTCAGAGATTTCACACACTTTTTTCCTGAGGAACACAGCAATCTAATTATATTATGAACTGAAAAAGCAGAAAACTATATAGTACTACATATTATTTTTATGACCTTTACACTGCATTTGCACTTAATATGGGTTAATTTACTTGATTATGCAAAGGTGAAAAACAGAAACCTTCACGCGATGTAGGCTGTGGCAATACAATTCTTATGAAGGTGTTGCAAAGCTTTTAAGAAGTGCTGACTGCAGATTGTGAATGTGATTGATGGGTGTGAGTGCAAGACGTGTATTCACAGATAGTGTGAGTAGCTGATTATACTTCCTGCGAAGTGTGGGCTGTTTCCCTGGACATACTCCTTTTGGCTGTGGAGAGGTTTCTCTTGGGGAAAGGCCTCTATGATAGCTCAGAAAACTGGATCAGAGCTTGGTGATGGGAAATTGCTGATAGATAATCATAGACCATGACCTTAAGATTTGACAGTATCTTGAGACATCTTATACCACAGATTTAATTTGGAGGTTTATTTTGTTTCCTTTCATCACCCAAAAGTGTGAATGCTCATTCTGCAGTTTATGTGACCAGACCAATACTGCCTTGGTCTGGATATCCGTCCTAAAATGCCATGGAAACAGACTTTCTTTGAGATTTTTTTTGTCATAACCCATTCTGCCTCAAGTTTTCTCATCTCGCAGTCAGCCATCATAACCAGCCAGTCAATTGTTATTAAAACAAAGAACTCTCCTCTTTTAGTTCAAACACCAACAATATCGCCTGGTAACATTCAGCAGACTTCGAGTTGTAACCTGCCAGTGCATTCCTGTTGTGTAATGCATTCACACATTCCCAGCAGATTTTAATTTACTCTAGCAATGCCTAGACTAATTCACACACGGCATATTGTAATGCAAATGGAATGGTTAAAATAGATCACACATCTCTCTTCCATCTCAATTTCAGTCTAATGTATCATTGCAGCTTATTCTGTAAACTGTTGAAGCCATCTTCATTCAACTGTAAACTAAAGAGACTAGATGTCTATCAGACAAAACCAAAACAGTTCTTGATTAATCACAACCTCTTGACCTAATGAGTGATAGCTGTGTTAAAAATGTTGTCATTATCTAAATGGAGTACCCAAACGTCCTGCAGTTCCTAAGCAAATTGACTCTCTTCTATTTATAAACAACACTGGAAGATGAACTCCTGGGTTTATACTGCAAAAGGGACATCATTCATTTTTATCCAACATACCTGCTTTTAGTGATATTACCCACACACGTGGGTTTTAGAAAATCTTAACAACTGAAGTGGTTTATATGCTTTTAAGACTAATTTTGAGGTTTATGTGTACATTCATCACACTGGAGCTGGGTGCTCAATATCTGCCTAAAATGCATAGTATTAATAGCGCATGTTAAAGTTCCTTCTTAGGCTTTCTGTTAGATGCTAAACATCATTAGCACTAGATATGGAATTCTGCCTTTCCAGGTTTTGTATAAATGTTGTGTGCTGTGCTGAGGGTATTTTTCCAACACGTAAAATGTGCATCTCTGTGTGTGCATGACAAAGTGAGGAATCTTTGAAAAGCCGGTTTTATAGCTACATGTTGCCAGTTTTTTGATTAATAACCTGGTCACATGCAAGTAAAGATGCTGTTATAGAAAAAAAATAAAATTATATACAGATTTTTTTTTCTGTTGCTTTTAAAATATTGGCTGTTTCTTTCTACATGTTGTTCCAATGAAGCCTTGAGAGAGAAGAGGCCTGGATTGCACATGTCCCTAATGATTTACAAGTCTTCTTTTCCAACAGATGCCTATTTGTTATCATATTACTTTTAATTCCTAGCAGGTATAGTAGTTCTTATTCCTATTTTTTAATAAAATAAATAAATTCGTGCATGACTAGTTCTTGTGCTGAAAGTAAATATGAGGTCAGTCACAAGATTCTCTTTTGGAAAATAATTGCAATATAATACAACTAAAAAATCCCTGTCAGTAAAATGAACAGCAAATCCATTCCACGTTTGTAAGTTATAGCTAATATTCCTTGTGGGGTGAGCAAAAAGCATTACATAGCAAAGGAGGGAAGCATGGGTAGATCTGCCAGTATGCACAGCATCCCAGAGCAGGGCAGGTAGGTGTGTTGTGCCCCCTCCTGCGGCTGCCACGGCTTGTTGTACCAGCCCTGGGGGCAATCCTACTGTGCAGCCTGAGCTTGGGATCAGCTTTTTGGGGAAAGATGCTCTGAAGCAGGCTTCAACCTCCTCCATCCCACCAACATGAGTGTGTAGCCCAGAGCCAGCAGGAGCGCCAGGATTTAAAGGTTCTCTCTTACCTGGCAGTGGAGTTAGGGATTAACACCTCACCAGGAGCCCATCCATAGGCTGCAGAAGACTTTCCTATTTCTCACTGATACTTTTCTTTTTTATACGCCCAAGGATTGCATTAGCTTTTTTGCCATGGCTTGCCCTGAGGCTGCCTGTTGAGGTGATTATCCACAATGACCCCATAATCCTCCTTTGAGTCGTTGCTTTGCAGGATAAAATCCCTCATCCTCTAAGAAAAGACTGTTTTCCTCAGTCTCCCATCTAATACCTGGCATTTAGATGTACGAAAATGCATCCTGTAAGATCATGACCATTTAATCAAATGATCCACATCACCCCGCAACAGTAATTTTTCCTTCTTGGTATTTTTTGACTCACAGATCTCTAGATCCTGTGCAGATTTTACCAGCAAGGGCTCCAACACACTGTTCAGACCTTTCATATAAGCACCAAATAATGCTGAACCAAGAGTCATCCCTCTGGAATCTCACTGGGAACATTGTCTGCTATTTCTTTGTTATCAGCTTCAGTTCAGACATATCTGTAATCCTGTTTTTAATTAATGTGACATGTGCTTCTTAATCCTAATGTCATGTGACACTAAATCAAATGTCTTGGACAAGTCAAAGTATACTATAACAATGCAGTTGTCTTTTGTAAGTAGAAGTAATTTTATGAAGAAAGGAGAAAGATATATCTTCATCTGATGGGGCCAAATTTCCATGAGACTATAATAAATAATGTTAGTATTATTTTTGTCCTTAATTCTTTATTGAACCACAGTGGACCATTCCACTCTTTTGTTAATGATAACTCATCTAAAATTCCTCAGGCCTAAAAGCATCTGTCTGTAGTTGCTCTAATATTTAAATTGTTCTAATATTGAATATTTCCAGTCTTCTGAACTCCTGAAATACTTGCTGCATCCAAGTTCTTTAGGTGGTTATAAGGAATTTAGTTAGTGCTTCCTGGCCAGTGGTGTACCAGGAAGTTTGACTGAATGATCTGAAAGTCCCTTCCGACCATAATTTCTATGAAATCTTTGAAGCTGCCTTTGGCAATATTACAAAGGAAATCTGTAAGGAATGATGAACCATTCTTGACCAAGACTTTTCACTGCAGTTGTGCCTGCAGCATGAGGAAGCAAAACTTTGTTCCTTAGGAGTTTTACCTTCACTGGAGACAATTTTTGTGGCTGAATCTATTCTTTATAACCTTGTACAGCATCACGCGAATTACAAGGCAAGAGTGGAATTCATGTGATCTGTTATACTAGCCCTCACAGACAAAATTAAGTTTCGCAGAAAATTAGTTTCCTGAGGTACTTTGTTTTATACTATCAGCATAATAACATGCTCACACTGCTCAGACTCTAATGGTGTTAGTTTTGTATTACAGTATTGTTCCGTTATGTTTGCCATTACATCATATTAATTAGCAACAAAAAGAAAGAGTTAAATGCTTGTTCAGAAATAAAAGCAACTGCTCCTACTTTTTTGTTATTTATATCATAATACATACACTATCAACATACTATTATATATATGTAATAAAATGTACATCTTATGATTATGTATGTGCAAATATGTAGAATATCTATATTATACATATACGACACATAATATATTAGATCTATTAGCTCCCCTGAGAATATATTGATGTTGCTGTCCATAACGTGTCTGAAACGTGAAGAAATTTTCCTGATCAAGCTTTAACCAGGTAGGTCAGGCAAGGGCAGAAACTTCTGCATGGACTTTGCAAGGCTACTGAGTTCTCTGCAGAACTGTTCAGCTACTGATGTACATGCTGGCATGAATTCAGTAGCGCTTAACTTCTATGGGACACACTGTTGCAGTATAGAAGTGCAAGGCTATTTCGCCAGGGTCCATTGTGAGGGGCAGGGGACTGCTTATCTGCATTGGCTTAACCAACCCTTATGGCCTGATGTTTTCATGAGCTGTACTTGCCCCCAGGAAAGGTCCTCCTGAAACTCAGCTCAAGTTCTAACATTTCAGACTAATAGATGGGCTGACATCTGGTCCCCATTTTTACATTCTGCTATTAACCAAGCAAACAGAAAGCTCCCTGGATCAATGAATTTCATGTTGAATAAGTAGCTGGTAATTTCTATAGATACCGCAGGCACATTTAAATGATCACACCTCATGTGGCGTAATGTGTCTAGTACTGATTATACCTCTCTCAATGCTTTGAAAAATTGTTGCATTGCATTGTTTTGCTGAACCTACACATACATTAACTAGTCCAAGGTGAAGAAGTATGAATATTCAGCTTGTGTTGCAGAAAGAAAAATCCCCCAGATAGCATAAACACTTGATTCACTGGGAGTACACAGGGTATATTGCTGAGAGATCTGTGAAGCAACACCAAGTCCCAAAACACCAATCTCTGACATCCTGCTCAGGTCCTGTCTCTGGTAGCACAGATGGGGGAGCAGCTCAAAGCAGCCTCTATGGAGCCGAGTCACTCAGCGCTAAGTAAAAACCATTCTAGACCTCTGCAGAGCGCTCTGTGACTCCTACACGCTAGGTGAAAGAACATGGCCATGGCCTGCTTGTTCCTCAGGAGGAAGCAGCCTGGGCTGGCTTGAACCCATGCCACTGAACCACCCTCCTCCCCACCACACAAGCTGTGTTTCCCCAGAGGGACCTCATGGCCAGAAAACACCGGTCACCAAAGCACTCCCCTGTACCAAGCCTGGGCATTGCCCGGGCACTGGCCCAAAAAGCCTGGATTCATCCTGTACTACAGAGCATGCTCATAATTAAACACATGGACCACTCTGGGAAAGTGGCTGAGCCCTAAAACTAATAGATGAGCTGTAGGACCTAACCAGGCTTATTAGCCCTGTCTCACAGCTGGCCATATCGGGCTTGTGTCGATGCTAAAGTTAAACTGGTCTCTGCACTGTGCTCCTTGGGTCTCCAGGCTGAAGGAACCCTGGTTGTCTCAGGTGTTGTGCCAGGCATAAGTCAGCTCTTTGAGACTTCTTTTGGGATATGAAGGCTTGGAAACATCTAGGTCAATTGATTTTCAGGACTTATCTTTGATCCAGCAGGGCCAGTGACAGGTCAAACTAACATTGGTACACGCTGAATATATTTGGAAATGTAGAAAGCACAGTGCTCCCCAGGCCTCTGGGATCCAGAAGCATCGTGTGGAAGACTCGATGGCTTCTGCACAAAGTTGCCTTGAGACACCAGGATTTAACAGTTCAATCCTCAGTCTATGTGAAAGAGGCTATGTTGGGGGGCATCTGTGCCGGGCTGTGTCCTGGTGGACTGCTTTCCCACAGACTAGTTAGCTTCATGCAGAACCATCTCTGGAGCCTCTTCCCACGTGATGCCGTTAATCTGCAGCCTAGATAAATATCTGGAAAATAATCAAGAGTTGATCGTATTCTGGTTCTTTGTGACTGATGGGTAATTGGTGCAAGAATCTAAGACAATATCACTCCACTTGTCCGTGTATAAATCTGGAGGAAATCCACTTCTTTAAGTGGAGTTAGAATGCAGTTCACAGTCACTTCACAGAAGCAGAGTTGGGGGAGTAGATCCTTCAGCCATTTAGGTCCACTTTAGCTCCATGATTTGTCTGATGGAGGTAACAGTTCAGGTGCAGACAGTGGGGGTGGAGGGAAATCATGTTCTCTATTACCTACACATCTTTAGTTTCAAGGTCCAATTTTTGGAAGTAAAATAATTTGCCTCCCACATGGTATCTGTTTCTGGAACTTATTATCTGCTTTGTTAAGTTCAGATGGCATTCAGATAAGGATAATTTAATTAGGCATCTTAGTAATCATACATGCATACTTACTGCCACAGCAGGGGGTGGGTTCTTCAAAACAAAACCCTTCACATATTACTTAGGACAGTGTGTTTTCCCTGGAAGATCTCACATAGCGTGCATGTATGTGTATATCGCCTCCTTTTTCTCAAGAGTTCATATCACATGGTGTTTCCCCTTTGAAGATTTTCATGTTGTTTGGGAATATCCCTACCTAGAAAAACTTCCTGTGCTTAGGAGGTGTTCCTTTGAGAAAATGCTCATTTTACACTGATGCTCGACTTTGAAGACAGTGATAACATCGGGGGGCTGCCTCCAAACCAGGAATTTTCTCAAGCCTGGGAGGACATTTCCCTGAGATTGCAGAGCTTACATGCAGATGATATTTCTTTGGGAATCTGGCTGTTGCAGAGGTGTCCACATTCACTCTGTGCTGTTTTGCAGTTTACAAAGTCATCATATTTTCATCTGCAAATCCAGGGAGAAGAGCATGTTTACAATAGTTCCATTAGGAATACCTTGAGAAAGTATTTAGTGGGAGAGGTCCAAAAGTAAGTGGGAAATGGGTTTATGACTTGTGTTACTGCTTAGTTTTTTGCCTGTTGTCATATTTGTAGATCTGCTTCAGACTGTCTGGCAATTAGAATCAAGCTGGTGTCCCGTAGATGAGCTAATTAACATAAATTAAAATTTGTATTACTTCACTCTGTTGAACTTTGCGGAGATCAAAAAATTTTACTTTAAAGTGAAATCCAGCTTCTGTAAATAGCCCGTACTTTGGAAAATAGCCAAAATAAAACTTTTCTGTAAACTTTCCTAACACTATGAGTGCTCAAAATCTGTATTTGAATTTGAGGCTGCAGTCAATATCTGGGTGAAACAGCAAATGCATTGCACCGTAAACTTCATAAAATTGATTGTATAAACTTGAAACAACTTCTTCAGGAGAAAATGGCTTGCAAAAGAAGCACAAGTGAAAATATTTAGGTTTGGCTGAAGTAGCTATAAGCTTGATCATTATACATATACCATGCAAGTAAATAGCTTGTGGGTGGGTCTAAAGCCAATGCAAACCTTTATGTGGAAAATATTGCCTATGTGGGTATGGAAAATAGCCCACTTAAACTATAATTATACCGAATATGTGCAAATAAAACCTGAATAAAACACCCATGTAGAAAGCATATTTCTTTTATATTTCTCTGGGTATGGTCTATGTTATTCTCACAGTCTTAGGACAGGCAGGATAATACTGTATTCATATTAATAGCTTGGAAGTAAATAGCATACAGGAAGTAAAATATCTTCTCACAAGACATACAAAATAACAGTGGAAGAAAAAAAGATGTGCAACTGAAATTAGATCAGATCTAACAGACCGTTACAATTTGTTGATTCACTTTGCTGAGTATGAGGCTTGGCTGGAATTACTGACTCCTTTTTGAAACAAGCCAGCAAGATATTATTTGAAAGAGAGACACTGGTGGATTGGAAAATCTATTCATTAAACCTGTTGATTAACTTTCTCTGCAGTAGCTAGTTGGGGTAATGGGGCTGAACTCAAGAAATACCAGAACTGGGGAGGTTTCATTTTTTATTTTTCTTTCTCACACCCCTCCTGCTCCCAGCGCTCCCACAGCAGGACGAGAAGAGACCTGGTGGAATACTTTGTACTGGTTCTGCTTTGGTTTAGCATTTCTTGTGCTGTGGAAATCCACATCTGTGATCTTACAGCAATTTCTGGCTGTTACAGTGGCTCAAATAGACTGTGCTAACTTGTTCTGTTAGCTTTGGCAGCACAAGATCAGGCCCTTACCTGTGAGTCAAGACTGACTCTGACTTGTACTAGGATTTGCATAAGCTTTGGAAAGAACAGAAAAATCATGTCATGAATCTGGTGCAAACTTGTTAGGTTATAGGTCAGACCTCTCAGCCATACTGCTGAACTGCACTTGTCCGAATGATGCAAGTCTCACATGTGGTAGTGGCAGCGAGCATGGAAATTGGGGATGGAAAACCTCCTTAAAGTAACAAGCTTTACAACACTACTTCTATTTTACTGTTACCTCTTGGTGTTGCACTGGCTTCTGAAGGTAAAGTTATTAAACATTCAGGAGCAGAAGTTAGCACTTGCAGGACTCAGCCTATACAATTGTAAAGAAACAATAATCTTGCGTCTACTGCAGCATAATGCTGTCAGTCTCTAGTTTCATGCTCATTCTGCAACAAAGCAAAGATGTTACCCTCCACATGAATGATAAAAAAGGATATCTGAGCAATGTATCTGAGCAATTCTAATAGTGTCAATAACGACATGACCAAGCAGGAAGCAAGCTGTGGATGGATAATATCTTACCAAATTCACTGCTTGGTTGACTAAAAAAAGAGACCCTAGAGCTGTTAGCATCCATAATGGCATTGGTTTTATGGTACTCAAACTATTGCAGAAATAGCTCCATATATAAGCAACTCCCTTCTTAGAAAACTACTGTAGTTCATTCAATTATTAGTTCTCTTTGTCAAACAGTGGAATATTCCTTCTCACCTTTCTCAGATTTTGTGGAGGGTGCTGACATCTCATGCACAGTCTTTAAATCATTGCCTGTTCTCTGCTGTGTGTGAGAACATCCTTACTGGAACCGTGTTTTGCTTTTATTGCTTCCAGAATCTTTATTTCTTGTCTTCATCTGCAACTTCTAAAAACACTTAGTACCGCATAGTACCTGGGGACTGTTAGTATGGACATTTCACACTATTACCCATTTGTTACATTTACTTTTTGCACCAGTCCTAAGAACTTCTGTCTCACAGATTCGAGCATTTAGGATCTTGCCTACCGCCTGGTGCAATAACCACACTTATGGGACATGCTAAGCTCTTGTGCAGAAGTTGCAGATACTGTGGCTCCCATGTATTTGGGAGATGCACACTCCATGCTAAGGAAATGGTAGTTCACAGGCTGAGCACCAGTGGGCAGATTTAGAGAAGATGTTTGCCTCAGGGCCCCCGTCACTCACGCTATGTCACTGGATAAAGCTAAGTATCTTCCTTTTTGAAAAAGTTGCCATGTGTCATTCTTGTTTATGAAAAGAACTCGAATAGTTTACCTAGAGTGAATTCTGTATTGAAATCTTTAAAGTCTAGATATCTTCCTCAGAATGCATATGGTCAATAATTTTTGACTGAACTGACAGAATGGTGACTAGGGAAAATATTCTGGCCTGTCCTATTCACTAGGCAAAGTTAAGCCACCTTAATGCTCCTTTCTGACCTTAAAGTTTGCTAATGTGCTCATATTTATCACAAAGCAATATGTGGGATCAGTCAGAAGCTAAAGAGGAAGAATTTAAAGGTGCATTCAGGAAGGTGATAGCTCATAGGAAGAATGAAAAAATCTTGAAGCGAGGATGACTACAGCAAAAGAGAAACCAGCAAGATGTGTGTAGGAAATGGGTTGCAGACAGCTTTTATGTCGGGTTTGTAAACGGAGGATGGAAATGTTAGTCTCACAGAGGAGACAGAATGTTCCTTTTTCCCTTTACAGCCCATTCTTCCCTCAAAACACAGGAAGAAAGTGCTTAGGAGAAGGAGAAAGAATTGTGGTTGTAAAGAAAGTGATTAAGCAAGAACAGGGCACTGATTTCGGCATGGAGGACTCCATTCAACTCTTTGAAGTTATACAGATGTAGGGTAGCAGCAGTGAATCAAACCCAAGCAGAGGCAGCCTCCTCAATATTGCAGTTTAACATTCTCGTGTGGTTGCTACTGGTTCCAGATGGCAATTAGATATTGGAACAGAGTAACAGGGCTTCTGCTTGTCCAGCAGAAACCAACTGAAGGATTTTAATGGCAACTTGTGTTTCTACTGAAGTATGAATTCTGGCAGTTGGAACAACAGACCCATATTCTTTGCTAGTATAAATTGGCAACACTGACAGAGCTACAGCAATTCACACCAAGTGAGATTCTGACCTAGTATAGTGGATTTATACAATAGCCACGTCCTTGTGCCAAAGATTTCAGTATTTCAGAGGTGGTAATACTGTTGGCCGATCAATGGACAAGAAAAACAACAGAAGAGAAACTACAAGTTACAATAAAAAATTGTCCCACAGATCAGTTCTTGGAAGCAAAGTAAACTTACCTTCAAAAGGAAATCAAAGTCACGAGCCAGAAAAAGGACCTCTTCATCTGAACTTTCTGACTTGCTTTTGGTCTTTCTTCAAAAGCCAACAAAGTTAACGTAAAAGCTGAATCTTCTTTGCTGGTTTGTCCTGGCTCTTGTGCCACACCCTTCATTAGCAAGATCAGGTTGCTACCCAGTAGCTCATTAAAGCAATGCATCACGTGTGGTTCTTGCCCTCTTTCTCTCCCTAGGAAGAAGTTGCGCACAGATTTGTGTAAAAAAACTTTTTTGATGTTTTATTATGTGTTTAGTAGAGAAGTAAGGTTGGGGAAGTTTCTTTTGTACTTGGAGTAGAATTTAAAGAGGTATGTGGGATTTTCTGGTGTAATGAGCATTCCTTCCAGTCTTATACTGGTTTGCAAAAGATCTGTCCCCCACCGATAGGTTAATTCTTCTGTTGCTTTTTTTCAATACTGTCAAAAACCTTAAAAAAGACAAAGATCCAAATAAGGAGCAAGCTATTCCAGACTCACGAGCTCAGAAGAAAGTCATCAAGATAACAGTCAGCTTTATAATGAGCACCCTAAAAGCTGAGTCCTGCCACTTTCAGTCACAAAAAGGTGACAGTCTCATAGGGAGTATCTCCACTGAAACTGGTGGCAGCAGTTAAGTAGATAATAAATCCACAGAACGACTTGTGGACCTTCTTGCCACTATTGGTACATAAGTCCTCAGCACCCGTGAATCTGCGGATAGCTATATTTGCAATGTGAAACTTCCCCTAACACAGAAAAGCTAACCCAGACTGATCCAAGTCATGATGGCACTAAGCAGTCTGACACCTGTCTCACCCTTAAGCCTCATCAGTGTTTACAATAGGTCGCTATTCTCACCTGAAGGATGCTTTCAAACAGGTATCTGAATATATTCAACCTGAACTATATAATCATTTCACCCGTGAAATAGCAGACTCAGAATTCAAATCGTTTCTTAGGTGCTTTGAACCCACGAGTCACAGAGAGGTTCTCAAATACCAGGCAAGAAGGGGTTCTTGGATTCAAAGTCTCCTTCCACTGACTTTTTCACTTTGCCACCATAAACATTAACTAATCCATGCATGGAGGCAGTGAAAAGGTACCTGTCACTTACTGGATAGGGTATTTTCAGTGTGGGACGAATATCCTAACTAGAGCGGCAGCTCTGATCCAGGTGCCCTCACCTTCCTCAATGAGCGTCTTGGACACCAGACTATAGAGTCATGTCCTCTTCCTTTCTCAGTCATTGATATTTAATATTTTAAATGAATGTGAGCAGCCTCCTCCAGAAGAAATGACAGTATCCCACCTACAGATACCTTACAGATCACACCAAGGGCAATCTACTGCAAGTGAGGATCATTTTAGGCAGGGAGGTAATAATCTCTGTCACCTGTACTTCAGCAAACTGCTTAAACTTCCTTCTGGGAAAGAAACAGAGGCTCTGTTGCCCCCTTCAGCAAGCTGCATCCAGGGAGTGAGGGTCGTTGTGGTCATCTCCCACCAGGGGAGGTTCAGGACTGAACATCCTCACCTGACATGGAAGCCTGCATCCCACACATGCCCTTGGCAGGGGATTCAGCTGGTCATCAGGCTGTTCCCTACTCAAGGGGGTAACTTCTGTGAAACCTGGTGGTAAACACCTGACTTTACCCAGGCCTTGTTAAGGAATTTCAGTCCTTAGTAATAGACAATGTATTTTTCTAGATAGCAAGATGCCTAAATACATGATCATATCAAGCTGGGAAAAAAAGTTGCAAGAGACTGTCTTTTCCCTGCAACAGTGTTAAATTTAAGAGACTTCATTGCACAAACTACAAAAGATATTTTTAAACAAGCAGAAACAATCTTATATCACTGAAATGCACTCTCACTTGTGGTTTTTCAGCATCCTATGGCAACAAGTTCTACAGGTTAACTGTTTATTCTGCTTTTCTTTGGTTTGTTGTTTTTTGTTGGTTTTTTTTTTTTTTATAATATAGTGGGAATATTTCTGTTTTCCAAGCTCTTGTCTTTCCAGGATGGGAAGAAGGACCTTGAATACAATGCTTACATGGGCAGCCCTCCTTGACCCCGGCAACACATAGTATTCAGGACTTAAGGTTCGGGCTTTTTTACGGATTTGTATACAGCATTTTCTACTTCATTTTCTATTCCTTTCTTGGTGATTTCTAACTTTCTACTTGTTTCTTTACAGCTGCCAAGCACTGAGTTGACATTTTCATTGAACTACCCACAAGAACTACCAGATCTTTTTTTGAGTGGTAATAGCTAATCTAGAGCTCGTAACAGAGTGTGTGCAATTAAGCTTCCTCACCCCGTGCATATTACTTTCTATTTGTTTTTCATATGCACTGCTATTACACCACGATCATCTATCAACCCTACAAAGTCTCTGGCAGAACTTCTGCATCTAACACTAGCATGTTATAAAAAAAAAAATAAAAATTATTACTACTTTTTTTATGTCTTTGGTGTGTTGTTCCTTACAATCTTTTTGGCCAGCTTTATTATGAGTTACCATTTGACTTGCTAAAGTTTATGTTCTTTTCTATTTTCCTCATTGCTCCACATGAGCTCCACTGTTCGTAGGATTTCTTTTTACCCCAATTAGCTGGCCTTACTATATTATATGGTCATGCTGCCTTTTTTGTGTGGTCCTTTAAGGTTTGGTTTCTGAGGGGTTTTTTGGATATGCAATGCACAATTACTCTGAGACTTTAGTAGTATATATAAACATGGGATCTGCAAATTCTTATTCTTTTGGTTGTTCCTTTTAAATTCCATTTTAACAAGATTTCTCATTTTTTATGTATTTCCCCCTTCTGAAATTACAATTTTGGCTGTTCACTCCTGTAGGAATGTTGATCTCAAGTGTTTTATGCTCAGTGATCCTTCATTTTGAAGCAAGCTCCACATATTGTTTAGGACTAAATAAAAAATTGCTTCTCTCCCCACAAATTAGCCTGCTAGCTGCTGCAGGAAGCAGTCATTTATGGTAACTAAAACTTTAGTCTTCTGCCACAGACCTAGCTGAATATTTAGCCTATAAGGATGCCTGCAGTGTTTCTGAAGGGCTTTCTGAGGAAACAGTGTGCAGTAAGGCGCTCTAAAGCCACAGGGAGAGTCCTGCAGGATATATAAGGCTTTCCTTCGTGCATTTCCAACTTGTTCACAAGGCTGCTGCAGTGGCAAGTATCCCTTCCCTGTGGTATGGGCTGTCATCTCCCCTCTCACTTAATTTCACTAAAATCAACGATGGCTAAATTAACAACACTCTTGCTTTTATGAGTCTCTGAAAGCAGAGGAAAGCCCAAGCACTTTGGTTTCAAGTTGTCTTAGTAGTGTTCTCTAAGTCTCTAGTCCTGCACTGGGACTTCAGCTTTGATGGGTGGATGGATGTACAACACATAGTATGTTTCACCATAAGCGAGTAGTTTCTGCACCTCACTGAATCCTACCTATGAATTAATCCAGATGATTCTCAAATCTCCAGGACTTCAGTGGAGAGCCTGTGAAGTGCTTGTGGTAAAGAACAGTGTTTGTTTATTACCTTAAATAGATTGACCTTTTCCTGAAAAACTTTTTAATCAAAATCAAAAGAATACTGGGTTGTTTTTTCTCTTTTACAATTTTCATCCCAAATTTATGACTGTAATATCGGGGCAGGGGGGAGAAAAATGTTTGTATTGCATGATGTAGAGCAGACATCACACAAATTAGTCTAAACAAAAGCACAGTGATGACATATTACTTCTTTTACTTATTTATGCTAACAGCAGTTATTAATTTTAGGCCTAAGCAGACAATATGCATATTCTTGGACTCTGCTTTACTGCAAGGATTTCATTTGATACACACAACTATTAAATTTGCAAGTTGCTCAGAAACTACTGCCAAATAGCAATCAAGCAGTTGAAAGAACACGGCATATCCAATTGGGCATCTGCAACAAAAAGGATGAACGTTTTCTCTGTTTGGATATATGCTTGAACTGTGAGGGTACCAGCTCTGTGCAAACTCTCCTGTATCCCATTTGCCAAAGGGCTCAGAAAATGAGTCTTGAAGTTTGGTGTCCAGGAGCTGTAAAAAGTCAGCCTTGTTGATCTGATGCCTCTCCATACCAGCCTTTGATCTTTCAATATATAACCTCTGCTACTGCTACCTTCCAGAGTCCTGTGGAGATGTTCCTTGTAGTATAAAAAATATTGAGAATCAGAGATGAGGAAGAAAGAGGGAAAGGGCAGATCCCCTGAAGGGGTGAGTGCTACCATTTCTGTATGGGTACAATGGCAGAAAAGTGCCATTTACCTTCTCTTGACCAGCAGAGCCAGGAGGCATGGACTGAACTCCCAGTGTGTGAATAGCAACTACTTGTCCCAAAAATCACAGGGATTTCTGCAAACTGAGTTCATACTTAACATCCTTGGTAAGACTGCAGCCGACGTGCACTTCCTCTGCCGGTTGTCACTAACTCGTGACAAGAGCTGGCTGAAGCCTGGGAAAACTCGCTGGATACAAGCTGTGGTAATGAAATACTGAAGTTGATTTATGCATCTTGATGGCTTGGATTTTGCACAGTTCTCTGGTAGTGTCCTCTAGATTTAAAGATAGTCACTGGTCTACTATTTTTCACTTTGTTAACAATCATTTCAAACCTCTGACAGCTGTCAGAGATCAGATAGGTCACTGTGATACAGCAGGACCCAGGCCTGGTCCTGGCTTGGTGAAGGCAGGCTCTGCCAGGCTGGTCATGGAGCTTCTTGGCTTTCTGTCTAAATTAACATGCAGTATCTGTTCTCCTCTGTTTATTCTGCTGGTGCAGTCTCAGAGGCAGGGTTGATTGTAAGGGGTGACACATTGTCCAGACAGGGCTTTACTTCAGCTTAAATCCTTGTGAGAGGAGGGGGTTATGTTGAAAGTGGAAAGGAAAAGCTGCTGATGAAGACCAGGAGCCTGATGTCCTTTACTGCACCCCTGTATAACCAGCTGTTTATATATATATAAACAGCTTGTAACAACAAGACTTGTGAGCTTGTGGTTGTAGACTGGATTATTAATGGTAACTTCTGACTTTTAGGATGAAATGGTTATCCTGTCCTGAAGCAGACTGTGCAGATATTTCTTTTAAAAATTGGAGGTTATCAATAGTACTGTAGATACTGTAGGTCCTAAAGGACCGTGGCTTCCAGTATAGGCAGCATTTGGAAACTGCTGGATGGGCTCGTTTTAGATTCATGGACTCATTTTTCCTGATCAGCCTGTACTTGTGCACCAAAATATCTACAGAAGTTTAGAGACTTAAACTGTGCCAAAGGGTTAGAGAACTATCTGAAAATTATCAAAAAATCACATATAATAAGTAGAGAAATGTTTTCTACACCACCATGTTCTTTGGAACTGACCACGATAATAGAACATAAAAATTTCTGTAGCTTGCAGTTTTAACTGTATTTATTATTTGGTATTAATATTATCCTGTCCTATTAAATGGCTATATCAAGATGCATGCATGACTAAAATTAATCACAACTGGATTGTGATTTAACAACTGAATGAGTCATAGCAATCAAATTTTATTATTTTGTCATTTTAAAACACAAATTGGGCTTATTTTAATTAAAATGCTAATAATTTTCCACAGATATATGCCAAAGTATGGATATTAGTTCAATCTTAATTGTTTCCTTCTGAATTAGTGTTTTATTAAGGGTGATAGTCAGGTTTGATGCCCTCACTCTCTTCTCAGTCACGGTCTTCAGAGTTCAGAAGGAAATCGGCACAGACAGAAAAACTGAATAGTGAAGTGACTGGCCTGTGACTCTCCTGCAGGTCTGTACTGACTCTCAGATCAGCACCCAGCTCTCAGATCCTACTTACAGCTTCTGTGCAAGTTTTAATGGGAAACTAATCATTGAACTCAGAGGTGCAGTTTCCTGGGTCTGGGTGGGGAGGTCTGAACAATAAAGGGGGTTTTGTTGCTCAGGAAGCTGGTGGCAGCACTCAGAAGACAGCCTGAGCACCCTGAAATGCCAGGTCCATGCTGGGTGAGTAACACATGAGCAAAGCACCAAAAGAGACATATGATCGAAGCTTTTGCATTTTCTTTATAAAAATAGAGCGTACTTTCCAGTGACTTTTGCACATCCCTTAGTGAGACATTCAAGGACTCTGAGGACTGTATGAGCTCAGCAGCCACAGTGGAGACACCCTCTATGTGGGCAGGAGAACAGGCTTTGGGCCATGTAATTGTCATCCTCTGCATCAGCTTAAGCTCTGCGGCACCTCAAGCCCAGTGTGGGGGTGCAGAAGTTAAAGCCTTTGCTGAGCCATGAATTGTGTGGATTGCACCAGGAGACCAAACTGTGGTTGCCAGTGGCACAGCATCTCTGGCTTTTTTTATCTCAGTTGCAGAAATTAGCAACATTAAAGCTATTTTACTTTGAAATAATATTAATGAAGAAAGAGATGCCAATAATGGCCCACAGCTGTAGAGAGAAGAGGTGGGAGAATCAAGATTTAGGTCAGTAAAATAAACACTGTTACCATGACGGACTAATCTCATCCAAGTAACTCTTTGCTCGCTTTTTTCCTGGCTTTTTGTAACCATGAGGAAAAATGCCAACAGTTCTGTCTCACAGACTTTGCAAACCACCTCCCTTCTGAACAAGGGAAAGAGAAGACATTCCCTCACATCATTTGGGTAACATTTTTTTTTCTGACAATAGTCTTCTTTTCTTCAGTGGAAATTAATATGGGTTCAGGCACCTCCCTGAAGGCAGGGTATTGCTCTCCCCAAAGCTCCTGGTGAGTCAGGAACAACGAGCAGTCACAACAGCACGGGGAGCATGAGGAGCAGAGCTGGGTCATTAGAGATCTGTGTAGAAATCTGTAGCCCCTAAGGAGAGCTGAGCATCCTCAGCTTCTGATTCACCTTTTGCAGGATGTCTTATAATATTTTTAATGGGTATCCATTCTATTGCAAAGTATAGGAGTGCAGTGACCCTTAAATGTCAGCATCTAACATTACATTAATTCACTCTTAATGAAACTAAAGACGGCTCAGAGAGTTTTGTGACCAAAAGCTGTTCACTAGAATTGCACCTTTCATTAACTGACTTTGGAGAGATGAAATAAAATGAACTTTTTGAAATATTTTGATATTGGATACACTGATTTTGCAAGCAGCAAATCCCTCTGGTTCAGACCCCAAATAAGGGCTTCTGATGATTATGATATAAAATGAACTGTGAAATCCTATATGTGTAATATCCCTTCCTAATGCAAATCAAATTTGCTGCCCTGCCAAGTAGCTTGATCCTACACAGCACAGAAGCAAGGTAGTCTGCAAGTAAACGCTCATTTAAAAGATGAAACATTAGTGGTTGTACAGAACAGCCTTTCAGTGCTGGACACCCGTGTTTAAAGGTAAATAGATACAAAATTAAAACTTACAAGTGTCTCATTGTTTTCAAAGAGCAAAAGAAAAACACATCAGTGACCAGGCTGTGCCAGAAAATAGGACTGATATACACCTTTCCTTCTTGCACTGACTTTTAGATACAAGCCCTGGCCAAACTGGGTTTGAAAGTTCGAATCATGGGACCCGTCAGGAAAATCTACCACCACAGTGTGCCAGGTGGTCTGTAACCTGAATGGGCTCCTGGAGTTTAAAATATCTATTTGTTTTTAGGGATATTCAAGCACTGCCTGTGGCATTCGAACACTTAAGGTTACTGAGGCGGTAACTTACACAATTCTTATTCACCCTATGTATGTTTAGGAAGGGGAGCCATCCTCCTGCAGTTCTGTTTTACTCCTCAGATACCTGCAGGAAAAAAAAAACAAACCACGGCATGATATATGATATGAAAACCTTACTGAGTGTGTTT
This sequence comes from Falco naumanni, assembly GCF_017639655.2. Classification (NCBI taxonomy): domain Eukaryota; kingdom Metazoa; phylum Chordata; class Aves; order Falconiformes; family Falconidae; genus Falco; species Falco naumanni. The sequence goes on from NC_054065.1 coordinate 18,070,253, forward strand.
GTTAGCATGTAAAAAATAGCTAATTAAAATCAAAACCCTCTTGACTACTTTCTAGGACATGGACATAAACCATTATAAAGCACACGATATATTAAATTCATAACCACAATACCCTTGCTGATGATCAGATAGAATCAGAGAGGACTTTGGTGTCTCATATTAAAGGAGAGACTGTTCATTTTCATGGACTGGAGAAACTGTACAAGAACAGTTTATCCATGTAAAAATATAGCCCGCAGATCACTGCCAAGGACAGCAAGACCTATTTTGATCTAGTGCATAAGCCCTGTACCATATGCGAAGAGCAGCTTGAAGAAGCTATAAGTTACATTCCAATTTTTCGTAATTAAAAACTGCCTGAAGTTTGATGTAAAGTAGAGCATAATTTAGCCATGAAAACATGGTTTTAATGACTAGTTATGATAACCAGGCTGGATTGCTTAGGAAACGGACAAAGAAAAGAACAAACACTAGCAAGAAATACAATTCTAAAACTTTTACAAAATCAAATATACATTAATAGGGCTTACTTAACGTAAAATTATTTAAATATGGGGAAAATTTTGCCATGTGGCACTAGCTTTTGTCAATAGCCTCATTTGCTTGATACAGCATGGATGGGGTTTCAGCAGGGTACAGGCATTCCCATTTCCACCATACTCCTTTGTGGGGAATTGTTTCTTTCTTCAGATGTTCAGACAAACACCCCCAAAACAAACGCTTGCCATCGGTAAGAAGCTGCTTCTTGTCCTTGTTTCCCAATTTTTCAGTGCATTAATAGGAGCAAAAAGAATATATAAAATGCCTTCTTGCTACTGCTATTCCTGTGTAAGTATTTGAGGAAGATGCTATGAGAATGTGCTCATAAGTGGGCGTTCAGTTGTTGCTTTACAAGCAGAAAGGAAGTTTTTTGAGGGACTCCTTGTTTCATCTCTCTGCTTAACTGTAAATTGATTTGCTTATGTTGATTTTCCTTTTTTTTTTTTGTTGGTTTGGTTAGTTGTTTGTTTTTTAAAGAAGTAGAAGAGAAAATGTATGTGTGGACTGCATGTCTCAACCTACATGTCTGCGTAGCTCCATTGCTGTGAGCTGTGCTGATGCTTTGACACAAAAGGGCATAACTTCATGGGCTCCACTTTTGCCTGTGAAAACCAGCACCAGTTGACTCCTAGTTTTCCTGATTACTTTCCAGTTTGAAAGCAAGGAGAAGAAGAAGAAAAAAAAAAAAAAAAAAAGGAAAGAAAAAGAGGTGTAGGACACAACAAGGGATTCCATGTACCTTCGCTATGTTAGGGGCACTCACTCACATGTCAGGAGAAATAACTGTGCAAGGTGTTCACTGAACTTAGCGAAAATGGGCTGGTTGTATTTTGGTGAATATTTTTTTGTCTTTTCCCTAAGTGAATTAATCTCTCGCAATATTTTTAAAAATTTGTTTAACATGAGTAGTGTCTGTGAGCTTTCTTGTCTGAAGAGAATCATAGCAGATGTGTTTAAAAATGTGAATAAATATTCATGGACCTTTTTTTTTTTGGAGAAATCGCCCTGTCCTGCTGTCCTAGATGGTGGTTAACTCTCCTTCTTCACAGAGAAACAGCAGCAGGAACCTGCTGATTCTCTTTTCACAGTTCTGGGATATGTAATTTCACACATAGAGAAGAAAAATTGTGTGAAATGTTGTAACTGACATTGTCAGTCAGCAGGAAATCTGAAAAGAGATATTGAGATGGAGCTGTGAAAAGTGACAATTGTGGAGCAGTACATTTTTATGTGATAGATAGAGCTGTAGGGCGCAGGTCATTGCAGCTTGCAAGGGGCAATCTTTGTGTTACTGATATCCCCCAGGGCTGCAAAGGCTGAGTGCCATGCTTGGGGAACTGACGGGCAATTTGCTAATGCAGCAATCTGAAAACAAGAAGAGGCAGCACAAATGTGAGACGCAAAAAGCAACACCCCGTATATGTATCACACAGCTGTATTATCCCTCTCGTGCTAGTAGCTTAGATGGGTTTTTTCTAAAAATCAGGTGTTTTCTACACAAATGTAAAAAAACACAGTGAGATTTTAAGTCAGAAAGTTTGACTACTGAAAACTAACACCGTCATGTTAAATGACTCTTGTCTGATCAATAGCACTGCACAAATTTTAAATCTGCATACTTCCTCAGGTGTTTTATGTGCACTAGAAATTAATTGTTAAAAACTGAAAGAGGTAAACAGCGCTTTCTCAAAAGTACTTTCTAATTTCAAGAGCAGCCCTTGGATACCTTCCTTTCTTTCCCTTGCTGTACTATAATTTTACAAGCCTCAAAATGGGAGGCACCTTTCCTAAATCTTCCCTGCTGACCATGTGACTCACAAAGTTGGCTTAAAAATAAACCAGAATATAATAGAATAGACTAAAATAAAATAAAATAAATCTTATACTTAATTTAAAAATAAAGTTGAACTGAAAGTTAAAGTTCTTCCACAATATTATGCTTTTGATTTCTTTTTTTAACGCTTGAGGATATTGTTGGTATATTTCCTTTTGTCACCTTTAGGATAAAGTGCTTTTATTTTTTTCCTTTCCAAATCACTTTTCATTTTAATTATAGCATGAAATAGAAAATAATCACATTCTAAATACATTTTGTCAAACTGAAAACTTCTAGTTAATGTGCCATTTTCTTAGCATTTCCCTTTATAGAGAGCATAGACATTTTCTAATTTGACATGAAACTAAGTCTGTAAGCCTCAAGCATTTGGGCAATGAAATTAATTGTTCCACAGCCAGTTTTGCTGCCCAGGCTAGTCTGGACCATTTCCACAGATGGTGATGCCAAGAGGTTCTCTGGCCTCTTGCTCTGAAAGTATTGTTTCTATATTGCACTTGAGTCTATAACCTATGTTTTCTCTGGCATTGCCCACTTCAATTTCTTCTGTACTCAACCACTATATTAGTATAGAATTAAGATAATAAGAATAATTGCTCCTTTTTTAATAACACTTCATGTGTTTATGAACAATCATACACATAAGGGTTATTTTCCAAATCATTTCTCATTTTTGTTGTTCTCTTCTGAGTTCTCCAATTAGTATGTATTTCTTTTTTTAATGTGGTGTTCACAACAGTATGCAGCACTCCAACTGAGGCTTATCAAGTGAAGTAGAGCAGAATAATTACCTCATTTCTTTTACGCGTGACATTCTTATTAATGTGACTCAATGCAGAGCATTTGCCTTGTTTTGCCACAGTGCTGCATTGTTGATTTATATACAAATAATTAGCCACTGTAAATCCACGCGCTGCTCCGTAGTCCATGTGCTAGCATGGGCTGTCCCCCAGCTGCCAACGGGAGCAGGCAGGAGCTGTAATCGGAGTGCCAGGCACTGTACAAAAAAGAAGTATCCCATGCCTCTTCCAAACCAGACTGCCAACCTCTGTACTTGTATGTGATTCCTGGTTTCTTGGAAGATTTAGGGTATTTTAAGTTGTGAGTGATTTCAGGTGTCTCATCACTTGTTACATCTCTCTTCCATAAATGAAAATTCACTCTTCCCTTCCACATGGAGTCTCTGGAAGATGTAACAAGAAACACTGGAATAATGGAAACTCTCTTTGTCCTGAGACAAATATTACCGAAGCTGTTGTAATAATCATTGAGAATTATGAATTTCTATTGTTCCAGTAGTGTCCCAGAGCCCTAATCAAGGCCATGAGCTGCACCAATGCAAAAAACATGAACACAAGGACTGTGGGCGTATTGGATATGAGATCTCTCTCATGAACACTCATGGGTTCATCGACATCATTTCTATAGTTCTGGATCACATTCATCATGCCTGCACTCTGGCACTGTCTCCCTGACCTGGAAACAGGTATTCTTCTGTTCCTACGTGGATCATAGAACATAATTTTCTTTAACCACAGCCACAGAAGTCTGCTACAAGTCTCCTAGAAAAGTTTTTAAATGGCAACAGGGAGCTCATGGCTCTCACTCTGTTGTGAAGCATTTGCCAGGAGAGAGCACATCATCCTGCCTCAGAGACTGCAAAGCTTTGGCTTCCTGAGAACATGCCACAGGTAAGAACAGTCCCATAGATACATTGATTGATGCACAGTTTTCTTCCAAGGGGAGCCTGGGGCTTGAGTTCAGAGAATGAAAAGTTTGTGTCTGTGCAGCTTTTGACAAGTGGCATTAAATCCACCTGGTTGCCCTGGCAGGATCCTTGGCGAAACAACTCTGCCTCCCACCCATATAAACATGTTTTTCATTTTCAGCCTGAAGGCTCAGGTTTAATCTTATTGCTTGAAGAGGACGTATACACACAGAAATTAGGATTGTGCTTTGTTCACCCTTCCAGAAAGGGTGGCTGCTCCCCTGGAAGTGGTGGTGGTAGGGGAATGCTAAGGTCTATCATGCAGGCTCACCTCCAAAAAGTTGCCCAGCTTCTCACCTCCTTCCTGGGTGGTTTTATCTGTAACTGAGACAGGGGCTGTGGTCATTCAGGTCACTGTACCCTCACCTGAAAAAGGCTGTTCTGCAGACATGGATTGCAGGAATTTGGCCAGTACGGTTTGAAGTAATGACTTGAACTTGCGTCTCCTGGACCCCAGGTGAATGCCCTTAAAAGTAAGCTGTTATTGTCCCTCTCCCACTGATCTGACAAATACTTGGTTATTTCTATAAAAGTGAAGCAGCTCCAACAAAATAAACTGAATCTACAGGCCTAGGATATAGAAAGCCAGTAAGGGAGCCTTCTCCCAAACAGGCATCACAGGAACAGTCTCACACACCTCCAAGGAGACCTGTATAGCCAGTGAGACATTTTTATTCCGAGTTCCTTTTTCCCCTGGTTCTTATGCAAAAATAAACAAAATCTCTTTTTTTCAAGGAAAATTACTTATTTTTCCAATAATCCTTCTGAGAACCTCAGTGAGACATGTACATGTAGACTTGGTACCGCTAATCAAAGATATTAAAAACTAGTTCAAACTTTTCCCTAAAATAAGAGATTACCTTAAAAATGGAATCTGGGTGCACAACGCTAGATTTTGTTGTTTAGGGAATCCTAAAGGATTTCCAATTCTCCTCATCTTTTCTTCTAAAATGAAAGTTGAAGTACTTACAGTATTGTGTGATCCCCAGAAGTAAGATTAGGGAAAAATGCAAACCATTGTGCCATAATATCTTCATTTGGCAATAACGCTAACTAGAATTTCCAGAGTTGAAAAAATGAGGGGGGGCAATGTCTATCCAATCATGTGAAAATGCTAAATACTTCAGATTCTTTTCAAAATCCTGAACATGAAGTATTTTACATCTGCAAAGTTAACCAATTTACTAAGAAATATATCAATTATACCATCTGCTAAGTCTGGATTCTTAAACTCTCTGAATGCAGGCTGCAATATTAAAGAAAAATGTCCCGGATCCATATCAAAAGCTATGAATTTGGGTCAGTAGCCACAATGTGTTTTATGATAGGAAAGAAAAATGACAGACACTGGTTAAAAATATTAGAAAGTGGGTTTAGACTCCTCTGAGATCATGAATCCCAAGGGAAGCACTGTTGATCTAAAGACCGCAGAGAGATAGGACCAGGTCACGTGCTGATGCAAATGAGCATAGTTTTCTTGACATCAGTAGACCTACAGTGATTGATTCCAGATGAAGTGATGAGATGATTTGGGTGTGCTGTGCCCTCCTGAAAAGCTGTTGAGAGATGCAGTGAGATCAGTATGGGGATAGCCTCACCAGAGGCAAATACACAGCACAACAGTGTTCCCTTTAAATAGACTTGGAAAAGGAAAATGCAGCAGCATCTCTCCCTGTGCTGGTGGAGAGATGGGCTTTGGTGAAAGGACAAAAAACAGTCATGTGCTTAGTGGTCAGGGATTTGGAAGGGAGGTAATAAAGGCAATGTTAAGTGACAGAGGCAGAAAGAACAGCAGCAAATTATCTTAGAGCTTGTAGGGCTCCACTGCTCTTACCATCTTCTGAAACCCCTGGTGTGTACTTAGTTGTACACATCTTTGGATGGTCCCTGAGGTTGGACTTAACAAGCGTTTGCCTGGGAGCAGGAAGGAGCAAAGATGAGGCTTGCTTTAAAGGCAGTCTAGCTACAGCAGTTGCACAACCAAGTCAACTTTAGAAACTAGCTAAAGCCAGCATTACTGACAGTTTAGCAATAGCCTCTTGGCATCCAACGTGGGCTGCAGCACTGGGTCTAGGCACAGTAAAAATTCAGGCAGCTGGTTTGAGCTGGGTTTCATGGTGTCATGGTGGTAAGATAGCCAAACTAATTTACTGATGCTCTCTCAAGGTGTTTTTTTACCTTAGCACTATAGATAGACCTAAGCATGATGGCAGATACTCATTAGTGGTTCAGGGACTAACTAAAATATTTAAAAGTTTGGCAATGTGCTTCCTCTGGAAATAAAAGGCATGTATTGGCTCTGAAAGCCTCAAAACACTGTAGTGAATTAAATCACTCCTTATCTGAAATGGCAGTATCAAAATGCAAAGAATCAAGATTCCTGAAGTCTTCATGAACTCAGTAAAACCTGAACATAGATTTTTTTTCCAAAAGTGGTTTTGTTTTTTACCTTAGAGCATTATTTACAGTATTTAAAGGCATTGCAGAGCTTTCACAGTTGAATTTGCTTCTTTATAGGGAGCACCAAACCCTCTGTAACTACTGCTCTGGCATTATCCCACATTTGCCCATCAAGAAAACACGGAAAGCTGGTTTTAAAGTAACTTATTTTACTAATATTGAAACATTTGACTAGTAAACTACTCAATTAAAGCTATATTAACTAGAATATTTTATCTCTCATTTTCAAGAGTCAACAACCCAAGTACAAGGACACCCATGACTTAAAATTCAGCCTTCTCTGTACAACTGATGGAGTTTTGTTCCTGGGCTATCTCCTCGATTCATTCAGCATGACTGGCAGATTCCTACATCGTGTCAAGTTTCAGATCACCATAGAAACAAACTAGGAGGCAGTTTCATTAATCATTTAGAGCACAAGAAGTCTAGGTCAGTCTGATTGCAGCATATAGAGTATCATCCTAGCGCCACATGGGACTCAGTTGATTTGAATTAAAAAAGATTAAGCTGCCCCTAGGACGCTCAGCATCATCAGTTTAAGTTCTCATGTAACAGTGGTCTCTGGAGCCACATGGATTAGGAGACTGAAGCTATGCATTTATTTTTCAGGGCTCAGTGAAACATTAGATGAGTGCAGGTGTCTGAGGGGGAAAAGGACAAAGATCACATATAGTTTTTTAGACTTGTTGCTGTTCTTTTGAAACTGGAAACAATAACTCAGTTTTATTTCTCCAGTGACAGTTACCACTCTTTTTTGGCCATGCAATGGTACATCTGTTACCCAATGTTTACAATTTAGATTTATAAAAATTTCATAACCATAATTTTAGCACAGAGCTACAAGTTAGGCATAGAACAGTTTACATGAATGCTGACTTTTTTTTTTCCTGATGAGGTAAAAAACGCATGAAATAAATACTGGTGACATTTTAGTTTTGCTTGAATGAAGATTTATTGCTCCCAGGAAACTGACTTACAGGCAGCTACAAATCAACTTGACTATGAAATAGTTGTATATGTACACCACAAAATGAGCCCCCCCTTCCAAAGTACTCACCTTATTTATGGGTCTTCCAGTACTTCAAAGACCTTCAGTAACTTAGTCCAGACTGGTTTATTGCTTTGTAGAACTAAGACATTTCACGGGGAAAGCTGTAGGTTACAGTATATTAGGGCTCCTTCTCTTGGGCGGCTGAGAATCCCAAGATGCTATATGAACTGTTGATCTAAAGCTTATTATAGCATGACTTCCTACAGTATAATTCTTAAATCTTTTAAGTTATACAGTACCGTCTTTAATCCCAAGTGCTAAACCTTAAAGCAGAACTAGCTTTCGAAAATTCAGAATACCATCTGTGAGTAGATGTAATTATGTTTTGTTAAAACACAGTTCACTTACTTGTACAGGTTGTCTATGACCTATTTCAAACTAGTTGTTCAAAATTTCAACCAATGTTTTACATAGGAGTACTCCTCACAGAAAGAAGTCCTGCAGACTGAGGTACTCCACTTTACTCAAGAACCCAAAAAAACCCACCCTGTGTATTCTACTCATTTGCCTTTACCTGGGCTGTGAGTATCATTAACAGTAAAGCCTCCTGTTACAGCACATCTAGGGGCACGCAGACCAAGTCAATACTTTTTTGCTGACATGCTATCATTTCTAAATGTATCATTCTGGGGGTTTCCAAGGAAGAAATATCATTAAGTTCAAGAAGCATTTTTAGATTTTCCTAGCACAGTACAAACTGATTATGAGAAGGGGAAAGTGAGTGTTATCCCCACTTTATCTAAGTGGAAGTTGATATGGAGCCATGCTGAGCGAGTTGCCTCAGGCCACAACAGAGAGCATGGGCCACCGTTATGGAGCTCCTGTTCTCCTGTCTGGTGCTCAGCTTTCTGTCAAATGCCCTTAAAAAGACGGAGAAAGCAGGAATTAAAGCATACACAAAGAGCCCTGATGGGAGACACAAAACAGTTTGTGTTAGCTAATATTTATCGAGTGCCAGCAGTGTGCTTGTTGCTATGCAAACAGAAAAGAAAACATGGTCACTACACCACAACATTTTTATGGTCTACTTTGAGGGCTGCCACCCAACTGTTTCCAGCCAGGTTGCAGAGCTTTGCCATCCTCTGGTTGCCTGTAAGACAGTTGAATTTGTCAGTGCTAGGAGGATGTCCAGGTGGTACATTTGCTAAGCTCCAGCAGACCCCCAGGTGAGTGGTGGTCGCCATATCCACACATCACTGCTCGACTGCTCTGGACCTACCAGGTGTCTTCAAGAAGCCTGGACATCTGCCTTCAGCCACAGGCAAAGCCTGGCAGCAACAGCCCCTGCACTTGTCCCCTTTGTGCAAAGCCACGGAGCCTGAAGAAGCACAAACATCCCACCCACAACATAAAGTAAAGCTGAGCCAGCAAGTGTGGGACTGACCACCGCCTCCTCCACCTCACCAGGTGCTGCTGTGTTTTGGCTGCTCATTTGTTCCCTTTTGATTTAATGTTACTTCTCCTTAACTGCTCTTTCTCTAACTCCAATGCAAGCATCTCTCCCTGTAGTCGCTGTTGCAGCTCCTGGTGCCCTACACTTAGAGGATGTAGCAGGAGGTCCCCTTTCTGCAGTTCTCATGAAGGGCCCCCAACCCTGGGGGCCCAGGACTACAGCTGCACTGCTGCAGCAGCCACACATACCCCTCTGTGCCCAGAAATAGGCTCGTTCAGGCACTTCAGGGGCTGTCTCTGAAAGGGAACCCTGCTGCTGCTGTGCATGGCTATGAGTCATGTCTTAGGTGAGCAATTTTATAGATAACTTTTTTTTTTGCTCTTCATCTTTGTGGTCAGTGGTGATTTTAAGGCCAAAATTTACCTGCTCAGCTCTATAAACAGTTTATTAAAAGTGCTGTGTACCTGAAAATGAGAGAATTTGCTTTTTCTGCTGAGTGCACATCTTCGCGCAGGGCCTGGGCAGACCTGGGAAGCTGCAGCTTTGCTCCCGGGCTCCTGACAGCTAGAGGGGAACACGGTAGGTTTGTAATGACACAGAAGCCTGTGTGGAGTCCCTGACTTCTGCTGCTGCCCAAAGCCCCCAGAGAGAAGACAGCTTCACATAGCCCTTTCTAGCCAGGTAGTTGCAGCAGTATTGTTTTTTAATAACCATGTAGCAAAACTGATTGCCCTGGCATGTATTGCCTACAGTTAGTCTCCAAAACACTTTCTGGCACAAAACACACAAAAGAAAGTGTCACATTCGCTCTGCTATGTAAAGTGAATAGAAAACATTTCTGATTCATTACATTGGCTGACTCTTGTCTTACTTTCCTCCTTTACCTTTAGTGGTAGAAAAAGTTATGTTCCTTTTTCATTGCACATGGAGTGGAGCAGAGCTACCAGAAGGTTATCTGAATTCCTGTGCATGCATCATCATCCGAACCATGTGCTCATTCCCAGCCTTTCACTGGCAGGCATAAGCAATGCCTGACATAAGCAGTAATTCAAAGATGCTGAGGTGTCAAAAAGGATCTGAATCAGACTGTCAATCCTCTTCTCATTCAGCTATTGACCCATAGCTCTGTTTGAATTTGGGAAGCCTGAGATCAGAATGAAAAGCATCATTATTCTTGTAAACCAAACATATCTGACTGAGAAAAAGTGAGCTAATAAAGATGGGGAGGCAATTTTTAATGTCACTTTTTCGAGTGTAGTAATTTGTCTAATCATATTACCTTGGAATATGATTACATGTAATACATTCACATTATGCAGGAGTGAATACATTTGGGAGAGAAATTATATATTTCTTTTCCTTGCCTAACATATGGAAACATGTATAAAATAGGAAGGTCTAAACTCTACCAGTGCTCACAGTCTCTTGTCAGTGGAGGAGTAATTGAATTGTTTGGAAATTTCTGGTGACAAATGTACTAATTTGGACTTAGGAGAATACAGTTCACCCAATTTAAAAATTTTTGGTTACAGAAAACAGAGGTATGCAACAAATCTCTCTGTCCATACAGCAATCAGTGCAAAATTCTTGGCCATTTTTCCATAATCCTCTGGTAGTTGCTGGTAGCAAGCTGAGATTTACTGGTGGAATTAAAGAAGCTTCATTCCTCCCACCGCCAGCAGCTGTTTGGCCCTGCAGTCTTCCTGGGTAGGGCAGAGCTGCATCGATCTGTGGTATGCATGACTCATAGGAAAGTAATAAGAACCTGGGGCTAGAAAAGACCTCAGGAAGGCAACCAGCTGATACTGGAAGAGCTAGAGCACTTCCTGTAAGATAAAAACATAAGTAGCTGGAAGAAGCTTGTAGGGGAAACAGCTGGGCGAGTCTTCTTGGATGCTGTAAGTACTGGGACTCCTGCCTGTGCAGCTATCTCCACGTGCAGTCTGGAGGGCTGTGCAATGCCCATGACCACATCTCTTTCCAAAGAGAGCAGTGGAGGTGATGCATAAAAGCCATACATAAGAAATGCCCACCTCTAGACTTGTCAGCCAACTACAAACAGATTGAGCTGTTCAGGAAACCTTTTGGCTCCACAGATTTTCCAGTGACTGAGTTTGTCATTACTATTTCCCAATAGCTAAGGTTCAGAATCCAAATACAGAAGTCCTCTTTCACAAATCTAAATTCATCTATTCTGGGATTAGGTCCCTACCTCAGCTCCAAATTGTAGGTATCATATGTGCATTTCTGTTTCATTAAGGCAGAGCATATTTGGGTAGCTGTCATGTAGTGCCTGGAATGTGATGAAAACAAGAGGTCCTGGCTGCCTGCTGCTGAGGAACTCCCAAGGCACTTCTCACAGGAGCAGGGGTGTTAACCCTGATATCCTGGTCAAATTCCAACATGGCTAATTATATCCCACTTACCTAAAACTGCCATACTTTCTCTGCTTGCTGCAAGGACTTGCTGCATGCAGCAGGCTCTCTTCTGGTCCTTTCAAAGGTTATTGTGTTCCACGTCAGAGCCACTTGTATTTAGGGAATAGCTGCAGTCAGTTATCAGTTTGTAAAATTTCCTGACCAGCAGAGGACTGTTGTATGAAAACCTAGTTATTTTCATCATAATAATAATAAGACAAACATAGGGTTTGAGGTGAAAGAGGCCAAAAGCACCTGCAAAAGGAAGAGCAAATATACCATGAGGTCGCAAATGCAGTTATGGGCAGTCACTCATGCGAAATGGCAATGACATACAACAGTATCCATCATGCTCCCTTATCCAGCCTTTTGCCTGAAGGACATTAGGAGAAGGATAAAAGGGGGTGGGAGCAGAGCACTGAACAAAAGTGGGGGGGGAGAGCAGCACTGGTGAATATCGCCTGGAGATAACACCAAGGCACCCAAAGGAGAAAAGGGAGAGGACTATGCTTTCAGAGTCCAAGACGGGATAACCACATGGACTACCACCTGCTGACATTGCTGGTGACAATATAACAATTCAAGACTTCACAGTAAGTGAATCTTCCTGAGGCTTTCAGGCCTGTTTCTGGCTTTAACACATTATTGTAGCTGTGTGAAACTACAGTCAGTGAGATTGAACAATAGGAAAAAACACATTTTAAATTTTGCCTAAGGAATAAAATATCGAGGATAACTTTAAAGTTGCACTATTGCATCTTGTTGTTTGTTTGGAAGACGGTGGATGTGTGGTGTGTAATACTATAGAAATGGCCCCATGGTAATCCCAGTGAGGCTTTTTATGTCTTGTTTATAAAAATATTTCCAGAAGGAAAACAAATTATGTAAATGTATCTCTGCCACTTTTTCTACCAGAACTTCATCTATCTCATTATCTTTTCTGTATTGGCACCTACCAAAATATCACTGAAATGAACAGATATGACAGGTCCACCAAGAAGTGCCCAAAGCAAACAGAAGAGCGGATTTCCACAGTGTGGAAACCATTCCTACTGTTTTCTTGATCTCTTTCTATGAAAATCAAAGTTGTTTATTTGTCGGCAAAGCATCCTGCTATTTTGAGAGTTCACAGAGCAAACTCCTTTACAGCCCATCTTGTATGGCAGAGTCCTACATTCCACATTCTCTTCTCTCTGATACATATAGAGAGAGAGACATATACATGTATATATGTACATGCACACACAGAGGTTAGATCACTGGCAGCATAGTAGTTCTGATATCTAGCAGAATGGTTTGAGTTTGCCTGTAATATTTAGCTGGGGAGATGGCAGTAGGGTGTGCATTTGATAAATTAAACGCGTGGGTGTGCACTCAAGTGTATGCACATGAAGAGCTATTCTTATTCCTGTTTTTAGAAGACAGGTGCTTCTATCACAGCTAGCAACCTTCAAAAATGAGAATAAGGGCACAGAGTCTTAAATGCCTCTTCCTGTCTCCTGTGTCTCCCCAGACAGGATGAGGCCGCATTAATGGAGTAGCACAAAGTGAACAAGATGACCTAGCAGATGCTACTAGGACGTACTGTACTTTTATTAAGATAAATAAAGCCTGTCATCTTCGGCAGGATCAACAAACCCCACATATTCTTTAGAGTATAATAAGATACAGTGTTATAGAGTTCCAAATTGCTCTGTAATTCCATATTGTCTCCCATGCCATTAGCTCCCCTTATGCCAATTAATGTACATAAATATTAATTATGTGAATATGGGATAAAATATGCTTTTATCCAGCTGCTTTCCATAGCCACAAATGGAAGTTTAGTGAAAAAAGTAACATAAAAAGTAAACTCTGAACTGTTGCAATTTAGGACTTCACATTTCAGACTTTTAAACTGCTTTTATTCAGCAACAGAATTTCACTGAATCACTCAGGATTTCTGTAAAAAGCAGCAGCAACAACAACAAAACATTATTTTTCTGCAAGGACTCTTGGATTTCCCACGCCAGAACTGTAAAAGAACTGAGAAAAGGGGACTCCCCCTTCACTGAGGATGACTGTAGTATTGGTTTTTTATATTGTAGATGTATTTATACATCATATAAACAAATCCTGCAGTTTCTCTGAGAAAAGAAAACCTTCCCTCAGGTTAACAAGTGTGGATGTCACCTTCAGTTTGCTTAGATACACACAGCACACAAATTTAGGGCCAAATCTGTGATTTTGCCTTATCCCAGCAGAGCCAATTTACGCTTCTCACCCGTGTTGGCAAAGCAACATAGTATTGCTATTTGAACATAATGGTTTCTGTAATGGAAGATCACTTTGCAGAGAGCAAGCCTGAAGAGTCTGGCTCCCCCAGCACTACCCAGCTTTTCTTGCCCTTGAAAACTTGTCCTTTCCCCAGAATTGCAGAGTTAGCTGGGCAAGCTAACATCTAACCTCCTCCCCATGCACGGGCAAATAGATGATTTGTTGCTTCTTGTTACAGGCTGTCGCCTTCAGCATGGCTATTTTTTGTTCATGACCTGGTGCGGTGCCACCTCCACTATGTAGGTTTTGGAGGTGACAAGGTACCATAAGCTCAAGAAACACGCATAGTGGATGGTTATAGAAAAATCATTCCAGACGGGAGGTTCTTCCCAGACCAAAGTCTTAGCCTTGTAGTGTGTCCTGCATGGCCAGAGCCACCCAGTGATGCCTGAAACACAATAAGCCACTGAGCCTCAGAAGGACTGCAGGCCAAAACAATTTGTGGGTTTATACATGACTGCTCCTCTATCTATTTTTCCTTCTGAGCTGCTGTAACTGTGTTATTATCCTTACACATTTCTAATCCTTTTTGAATCCTGCTATGCTCTTGATCATTCCTGAACTCGCCTGGAAAATTGGTAATTGTCACAATTTGACTTACTAGCAAGACATTTATCTAGGCTTTTCCAATTATCACCTGATATTTCCCTTGTGTAATGGAAAACATGAATGCATCTGATATTAGGTCTGGCTCATATAAAAATTGTAATAAATGTTATTAGTGGCAAAGTAAAGATGCGCAGAAATCATACTGCACAATATATTGCTAAGCATTTAAAACTGATTCTGAAGAAACCTTCTACATCCCAAAATTTGGATCAGAGGTGTCATTCTAAACAAGAACTTCCACTGTGCATTACAATTCTCCCATCCTGAAGCAAGATATTTCCAGTCTTTTATATAAGCTGAAAAGCAGAATGGCATTAGAAGAGTGCAACAGGGAAGTTGGATTAGTTTTTAGTTTTGTCATGTTTCTCTTCTATAGTTCATGAGTTACTTCGACAATCGGAAATATATTACCTCAACAGATTTCTTAAAAATGTATGTATGTGACATAATGCTACAATGAACTCTTTCAATTTTGAAGAAGGAAAGATGGAAAGTTTGCACTTTGTATTTAAAATAATTTCCTTGCAATAAGCTGTGCTCATCTCTGAAGGCTTGTCCCAGGTGGAACTGGTGAGATACATCCTGGACCAGACAGTCGGAGTGAGGCTGCTCAGAACACTTGAAAATATCTCTTGCTTATATCTTGTTTATATACATACAGTCTGCCTTCCATCACATGGTCACATTCACTATTTGGAGTCAGCAAATGCCCTCTCTTGAAGCAGCACCAGTGGGTCTCCCAGTTTAGCTCAAAAAGATGTGGTGAATTTTAAACTAGTGCTCAGCCTTTGCTTCCTTGCATTTAAGACATCATCTTCATCAGACACTGGAATGCCACGTGTCTTGACTTCCACAGAGTCATCGTTTGATGTGCAAAATAGTTTAATGCAGCACGTAACATCTATTACATCACATCAATACCCTGCCAGCATTTTAACAAGATTCCTTTCTCTGTATGCAGGACTTTCACTGAGTTGTGTTGCGTTAAGATGCAGAACATTGCTCCAGCCCTTCACAAGAAGCTGTCAGCAAAGTTAGCAAATTCCCCAAAACCTCGAATTGGATGTAGGATTTTGGATTGGCTCAGTATTATTTACAGTGTTTTGCTGTTTGTGATTAGGTTTACAGGGAGGCTGGCTGCAAAGTTCTGATCTGGATTTCTCCAAAGTGTTTGGTTCAGTTCTGTGTTGGAGCCCGCTGTAGTCAGCAGTTGTTCCTATCAACATCTGTAACACATTTGGCATTACTTGAAAATATTAGTCACAACTGTAAAACTAATAAAATCCCTTCTTTCATATTTTAACTATAAGGTGGTCATGTATGCTGGGCACTCATCATTGATTTGGATGTTATCTCTCTGCTAGTAATATTTTTGCTGTGCTTGTTCCAAAACCTGGATTTTTTATCTGGGAACAATTCTTAGCTGAGAAAATTATTCTAACTGAAGAGCTGTGCCAGAACTCAGAGGACTTGTAGTTGATTTACGTCCAGCTGCTCTGTACCAATTTGTACCAATTCTCAAGACTCGCAGATAAACTCTGTGGTAGATTTCCAGTGTGTCATAATTAGCAGAGCTTTCCTATGTAAAAGGAGGCTTCCCAATGGCTAGCTGAGTCTATAATAAAGATAAGGACTTTGTATAAATATTTTAAACACTCAACTGAAAAATATTAGCAAAGTGTCAGGAAATAAGGGCTTCCCAATCTGAGTTACTTACCTATGACAGATAGTCTTATTGGAAAAAAAAAAAAAAAAGGCTCAGTTGTGATGTGCTTTCCCCTGCAGATACATGTACAAAATTGTGGCAAAATGCAATACTGCTCAGCAAAGTCCTGATTCCATGTGGCAAAATGTGCTTTTCGTGTAGGGTAAGGACTCCAGCCCATGCACTTGGAATTAAGATCGATTTCAAAGGGGGTTTTGGTAGCATCATATGAGGTGTTTGTCAAGTATATGCCAAATATACACCGCTTAAAAGCTTTGTGGGTCAGAAAAGCTTCAGTCACTATGTGTGTGCCATCTTTCACTATGGGCTAGATTAAGACAAAACACATCAGAAAAGCTTCAGTAATTGTTTCTCTGTGTGCCACCTTTACCAATTAAATTAAGCAAAAGCACCTCTTATTTGCTGTGGCTTGAAACAGAGACTCATACATTACGATCAGTGACTTGTTAGTCTGAAACAACTCAGCCATATGGCTGAGCCCTGAGGATGGGTATCTCCCGAGCCGAGCTCCGCATAAACTGCCTAGTTATAAGGACACTTCAACTGCTTCAGACTTAAAAATCCACCTCTTAATTTGTATATGACAGCCCATTCTTTCTTGGAATTACCGTGCTTTCCGGAACATCTTGGCTTGGCTTCTGTGTTGCAGGATTTGACCCACTGGCAGTTTTCACTGTACCCAGAATGGCTCTGAGTGCATGTGACGTTTTTTAAGAACTGATTGTCATTAGTCTATTGCTACTCCAGCAGAAGTAAGTCAGCAGGAACTGCACCAAGGACCCAGAGCTAATCCAGTGCTGAGCGTCCTTGAAAATCCACCCCCTATGCCTGTTAGCAATAGTGCTTTCCCGTGCTGAGAGCTTCACGATGAGCTTTTTTCCCGTGTATGGGTGTGATGTCTTAGCTTATAGAATGCTTTCCTAAACCAAGTCCAACACCATGCCTACAAAATTAGTAATCACATTTTTGGCAAGTATTAGGTCATACTATCTGCAGATTGCTCATAGCTGGTTTAGGCCTAAATGAAATTTGCTCTTTGTTCTGGAGATTAGTTTTCAGTTCTGCTTGGGCAGAGCTTCAGCTTACACATTTATCTGCCAAATGTCACTGCACTGAGTCTATCCTCCCACCTAAAAGAGGAAGCTCCTTCAAAGTTTCATTTGTTGGTCTTAGTAAAATAGCATCTAAAGCTGCCTTAGATAACGAGTATGAAGGATGCTTCCGAGACAGCAGGCATATTATTAACATCAACTTCAGCAATCTTGCTGTTGTTGTATCCTGAAGAGCCATTAATGCCTCAGGGAAGATTGTAGACACACCTTTTCTGCTGGTGACTTTTGGTGTCTGATCTGCCATTTAGCAGATGCTCTGTCAGGCTACAACGGGTTTGTTTGGGACTTTTTATTCCAATCCGACCAGATTATTCCCATTCCTCCACAGACACATACAAGCAGAACCCCAGGCTGGTTGCCCTTCACTCCTCTTCTGCACGCTGAGGGGAAAAGGCATGAGTGGGGAAGAGCGGTGAGGGGGCAATGCTTCCCTGCCTGCCTGCTCACGGGGGTGGAAGAGCAAAGCAGGGTTAGGGATGGGGACCAGTTGGCACATGTTAATTGACAGTGGTTTGAATATCAAAGGGTGGAGATACAAGAAGCAAAGATCGGAGCAGAGAGAAAAAGAGAAGGAGAAAAGAGTATGTGTGATGTTACAAGAGGAGGTGTTTGCTAGATCTAAGGGTTTAAATTCCATGAGGTAATTATAGAGGTTTAAACAATAAATCAGGCTTTATCTGCTAAACCTTTGACCATAAGAAAAAGGAAGATACATCAATGGAATTATAGGATCTAGCTCTGTAGGGTATAGAGTATAGCTGTAATGGCTTTGGGACCTAAGTTTCTCTTTGAACAGCTTGATAGCAAGGCATGCATCAAAACTGTTACTGAGAACGTGCTGTGGGTTTCTTGCATCTTCCACTGCAAGGGAAAAGCTGTTCGTGATTACTGGTTACATTGGTTGTATTTCAAGACTGGGCTTGTGTGGCAGTTTTCTTTTTAGCTCTGAAGCCAACTAACTGTGTGATAACCTCATTCTTTCCCTCCAGGGAAGACCTCAAAGAGTCCACTCCTATGACTGGTTTATGCAGAAAGAGGGCTGAAGTGGGGAGGAAGGTTCTTCTTCTGCCCTTTTCCCCATCCCAATCCCCTTTCTCTCTACTTCTGCAGCAGCAGAACGAAAGCCAGGCTCCCTCTTTCCATTATGCTTACAGTGATCTTGGTATCACCATTGTCTGATTAACAAAATGATTTGTAAAGACTTTGTTTTACCTTTGATCTTGCAAAACAAGGGTAGCTTTAAACAAAGCCAGATACTTTAAAGATCACCACATGGTTTTAATAGTATTTTCTACTTTGTGTCATAACTTGAATGAACAAGATTTGAACAGTATTCCTATTGTCACCACATTTCACTGTGTTATCGCATTTGCTAATATTTCCTAGTTAAAAAAATATTGGCAACTATTATGAAGCTGATGTTGTAACTAAGTATCTTCTGCTAGCTCCATCATTAAAGCCCCGTTCCAAAGCCTACTGAAACTGCTAGAAACTTGCGCTCTGACTTCAGTTGGTGTTGGATCTGAAGCACACAAAGGGAAATTATATGCTCAGGAGGCTTCCCACCTTTCAGATCCCATTCCTCTGCTCCCTCCAGCTATGCAAAAGCTCTCACCACAGTGCAAAGCACAGTGCAGTTTGGATGCTGTACGCACATATGCGAACATGATGGGTTTGTGGGTGTATTTTTGCTGACAAACTGAAATTATGGGAGGAAGAGAGGGGAAGTACTTTGTCTGAGATTTGAAGTTACATTTTTTAATTGATCTTGTAAATAGAGTGCTTGAGAAGCAAAACTAAAATAAAGATGTTTTCATTTCTTTGCAGCTGAAAAATATACCAAATGAAGATTGACGGGAGGAGGGGGAAAAGGATGAAGTCACAGATACTTCATTTTCCCTTTCTCCCCATTAGTGCCATGCTCTTTCACTTACATGATGGAGGAGAAGCTGAGGTAGTACACAGATCACTCTTCCGCTTCATAGCCACGCAGCTGCATCCTACCCTGATAGCTAATCTCATTTCTGTCCTTTCCAGAAGTTGGCCTGCCCTGGCTGGTAATTGCAGTTGGTTAATTTTGGCACAATGTGATTAAAAGCAGACTGATATAAATCACTGAACAGCGTAGCTTATGAAAATGCAAGTTGAGGTAGCACCCCAACCACAGCACTATCATGAGAGAAGCTGAGAGCCAGATGTTGGTCTAACGATAAAAATAATCTAATAATGGACTTCATATATCCTCTGGACCTTGAAAGCCCCACCTAATTTTTTTTGTCAGCCAGATATCTCTATGTTGCAATACATATTGAACACTTTAGAGGTTCACAAGTTGGTTTAATGGGTTGTCTTGACTTATAGCTAAATACCCTAGGAGAAAGTTTGGGAGCAAGACCTTCTGGAGCCCTGGCAGGGAGAGTCTTAATAAGAGATATCCTAGGAGAGATATTCTGAATGCCTTAGGTATCCAGGTATCTTAGACACTCTGAATCTTACCTTATATTAATGTCTAAAGTAGCCTGTGTGAGTAGGTGGTATCATATATGCACATGAACAAACAAGGAGTGTCTCTGAAATCAGGACGGATGTATATGCGGAAACACAGTGTAAGACAGTAATCAAACTCTTCCTGCATCTCCTTGCATTTGTCAGAGGAAAGAGACCACATCCACTGAAAATAGGGACTGTAAGATAAAGAGGGGTTTTTTTCATCAGCTGAGATGTGGCAAGACAGATTCCCTTTAAGTTAGATGTGAGTACCCTGATTACAAGTTTGCTTTGGGCTCTGTGTGAGCCCAAACATGAGGCTTTCCTGGCTAGGGCACACCTATCGATAACATCTCTGCTGGCAGAGGATGAGCATGGCGGCTCCTGAGCCAACCTCCTGTCTGCCACCTACACTCAGCATGCTGCCACCTCCTCTGCGATGTCTCACCTGACACGGGAGTGACATAAGGTACAGCTAGGGAGGGATGAAGCTCTGGTCCACAGTGTCAGAGTACATTATAGCAGCTGCCCATGCGATACTGCTATAGATTATGACAGCAGATTCATCGCTGGTCTTTGCAGTAGAAAAATGACAGAAGACGAGGACAGGAAAGCCATTAAATTACCTGGTGATTTGTGTGAATGAGAGAATCTTGTAAAGGTAGTTATCTGCTTCTATTAAATGGACAGCATAAAAGCACAAGGCTCAAAGAGAAATCATGCCCAGGAAAGATGCCTTTTTTCTTGGGACAAACCCGCGAGCTCTGTCAGTTACTTTGCACCTTGCACGTGCAGACTAACTTTTGTAAATTCTTTTAACCAAAAAGGAGAGGGAATTATTTCTGTACTTTGCTTGCAACTTGAGCCTGATTAGAGAGAATTTATTATGGGGAATATTTTTAATTTTTTATGCATTAATCTGCAAGCCACACATTCGGAAGTGACAGCTTGAATGTGAAGAAATCCATTCATGGAAAGAGGAAAAGGAGGGAAGAAGAAGAGGAGAGAAAGAGAAGGGGAGCAGGAGCTGGTGAGAACACAACTCCTCGGTGAGTTGGGCAAACAGAGACTGAAGTGTCTCCACCTGAAGATTCAGTCTTTGTGCTCTGTGACATGGCTTTTCTTCGTCAGTGGAGTAAAATTTTCCTGAACCTCCTTTTTCTTTTCCTGCCAAAAAGTATGTTCTGGAGAATCTGTGCTGACTTCATTCCATTTTTTTTACTACAGAAAAGATGACAAAACTGATTAGAAGAAGGAAGGTCAAGGAATAGTTAACTGAAAATAAAACAACTCGAAGGTTTTTATAAGGTCTCATTTTGCAAATTTTTTTTTTTCATTTTTAACAAAGTTGAAAAAAAGTTTAGAATTGATGCTGTATATGTTTAATGTCAACAGAAAAGCTGATGTGATCTTCTGGTGGAAGAGTGTCTTACACATTACAGTATCTCTAGGTTATATTCATCACCTTCACAGACATAATGAATTTTCCATGCACCTCCTGCTGCTAAAATTACCATTAGAAGAACCAAATAGATGGTATCAAATTCTTGAGATATTGTGACAACCTTGTTCAAACAAAGCAAGAAATTTCACACTATTTCAGAAGCTGTACCCTAGACTCAGACATGGAAAAAGAATAAGAAAGGCTAAGACTAGATGATGAACTGTTCTCAAATTTAGAATATCTAATCTGTAATTTAATGTAATATAATGTTGTCGTATATAATATATACAGCTGTAATATAATGATGTTGAGTTTGCTTTCATTCCACAGTCAGTGAAAGGACTACCCATTCCCTGAAATTCAGTAACATAGCTTGCTGCTGGTGTAACACTGTGGCTGCAATGCAGGACATTCCCAACAGTGCCAACCATGTGTTGTGTGTCTGTTCCATACAAGCATTTGCAGGACAGTAAAATAGTTGCTAGATAATGCCAGTTGCTTTTGCCCCTTAAAAGCTTGCCAGTGCTATAAAAAAGTTGCTCCGATTGCCTGAATGTTGTCGCTTCAGAAAAAGTATGTATCTGAAATCCCACATATGTGATAATGATTTTGAAAAAGCAGCAATCGCTGCAACCAAAGCATTTGCATCTGTTAAAAGCACAGCTTGCTCCTTCACTTGTGTCAAAGCTGTTGGCACAGAATTCAAAGCACTGGATTGGCAACTCTATCAGGAAGCAAGTGCAGCATAAAGCTATAATAGCTGTCTTCGTTAGCTTTTGTTATCTGAAAAATTCCAAGTGCTTTGGATAACATAAGGTGCCACATAACTATGGAAGCTGTTGGGCAGCAGCTCGACAGCCATATGCTTACATCTATAATGTGTGCTTACCCTCATCTCTAACTAAATGTTTTCCTTTAGCAGCTGTGGCAACAGTAGTGAGCTCAAACAATTCCCACACAACTAAAACACAGCTGAAGGCGCTGGGTTCTCTGCTGAGGGGACTGAGGCTACAAGTACTCTGATCACTCAAAGATTTTTGGAGGGGCCAAAGCAACTTAAACACCTACTTAAACAACACAGAGGTATGCCTATCGGTGTGGCAAGGGCTGTGTTGCAAAAATTCCTGCCCGAATACTAACCTAGCGTGCTGTGAAGTCATGCACAGTTGCTGGTGCAGTTGGGGAGGGATATTGCCAGGCCAGCTCAGCACAGTGCTGAAGCAGCAATCTGGCTGCTGGTGCTGCTGCTAACTCATGTGGGTCACAAGGACTATCTGCACTGCCCTTGGGGGAGAGCTGGCTTCTGTTCCTCTGTATCTGTGGTGTGAATCTCCCCTAAATTCTGAAATCTCCCTTTTTGCCTCTTCAGACACTGAACATGGACGAACTGGGAGATTACGGGAGCAGCTGGAAAAGGAATGCAAGCAGAGCTGGGAGGAGGCATGCACGGCTGGCTGTGGGGATGCAGGGAATCCAGGCCACCTTTTTTTGAAAGGACAAACAGAATCTCTCCATACAGAATGCCTGAGGTTTGTTTTATATGCTGCCTTACTGTGCTCAAAGTAATAAAGAAAGAAAATCTAGACTTCATACAGGGCCAAATCCTGCACTCATCACTTTCTCACAACAGCTATTTACATTCTGGCTAATCATTAGATGCTTCCCTGACAAAGACAAGATCTATGTGTTTCAGTTTTTCCAATTGGAAACACAAAGTCTTCCATTAAAATAAACCTCCTGTCCAGTAGCTGAGGCATGTTGAACATAAAGAGCCTGCCCACCCTTTCAGCCATGCTCCTGCAGCAAAGGTGGCACGTGGTGGCAGCAAGCTTCCTGAGGATTTCCACTGTAAAAACAAGATGGTTTTGTCCTCTCTGCTGCTTTGAATTTGTTCATTCTTCCTAGGAAGCAATTACTGCTTCGTTTTTCATTTTCTACAGACAGTGCTTGGAGTATCTTGGAGCTTGGAGTTGAGGGAAAGGTAAAGGTTGTGGTACCTAATGGTGTCACCTTCCTGCTCTAACGCTGCTGCAGGCTGTCTGTCGCCTTGTGGTGGTACAGAAGAGCACCATACCAGCACACGGGACAGAAGTACTGCCGCTTGTGCCATCCACAGGGATAACCAGCTGCAAAGTTCCGCAGGGTGCAGGACTGCGTTCCCCACTTCTCCTTCCCCACCTGAAATACTTCGTAGTGCATTTGGAATACAAAGTTGTGCTTTAAAAGTTTTGCTTTTTACAAATGAAGTAGATGAGTGGAATCTGCCCAGACAGTCTTTATTGCAGCAGCACTGGTACTGCTTTGTTGTTAATCTCTTTCCAGACATGGCAATTGTTCCCTTTCTGGATAAGTCGCTGGCCCTGCACATGGCGGAATAGGGAAAAGAATTGGTGCACAACTCCAGGCGCCTCTCACAGCTTTCCATAGTGCCAACAGCTGGAGTGGTTCGTTCCTGAGAATGAGAAAAAGCACTTCACTTCTCTTCCAGCACTGCTTGAGAAGGACCACTGCTGGGTCACGGGCATCCATTTTAGAGCTGTGAATCTTGAGAGGAGGAAGGCAGATCTCTGCAGTCTGGAATAAAGTATCTAAGTTCCTGAAAGAGACTGGTTTAGACATGCCCCTTGTTTAGACATGGCTACTTTAGACATTGTGATCTTCTGTAGACGTAGCTTAGGGGATCCTGTTCCATCCAGGGGGCTCACCCACATGCGGCTTTCCTTAGATGCTAGTTTCTCCTTGGGATTTCTATATGATTGTTACAAAAACTATTTCAGTTTAATTGCGTACATCACATATCGGATCATTTCTAGCACACTACAGAAGAAGGGATCTCACGCAAAAATAGAAGACTTTAAAAAGTATATTTAAATATCCTGGTTTGGGAGGGGGGGGGGGGGGGGGGGGAAAGAAAAAAAAAACACCCAACAAAAAAGCCAACCACTGTAAATCTTTCTAAAAGCAATTCACAGTAGTAATGCAATTTCATTGTTTTCCAACTATTTGGAGGTTAAATTGGGCTTTTGGCAATCTGATAACTTGAGCAAACAACTCTAAACTGGTCTTAGCCTCCCCCCTTCTTTAAATAAATCTCAACTTGTAATATGGAATGTGAATTGTTTTGACTGTTAAACCATTCCAAACTCAAAACCCACTCATCATAAATGTGTTGAAAGAAGAATATATTTCAATAGTGCGGCAGACTCTTTGAGTACAGTAGAGCAGCAGTCTTCAATCAACTAGACTTTCTTTCCAGAAACAGAAAATGAAAGCGTAAGTGCCATACACATTTTTAAATGATTTATCTAAATTCAAAGAACTAACTTTTTTGTGACTGATTATAACTGCATATATGAGTGGCTATGGATAACAGGTTTCTTTTGCTTTTCAAAATGATATATAACAATGTTCCATGCAGAGACCTTCTATTTACACATCTGTTCAGCACCTGCCCATAATTACTTAGTTAGTTTTTATTATTGGGCTTGTCACCATATTAATGTAGCTGTACCTTCAAATTGATTGTAATTGCAAATTTCCTGAAAAAGCTTGGTTTCTGCAAGTATTTAATTAAACTGATATCCTAAATTAAAAATAATTATGTAACTGTACTCCACTACAATAACACATGCATGTGTCTCTACATAAAAAATTGATATTTCGCATAATTCATAAAATATGTGGATTAATATTGTACAAGTAAAGGTCAGTCTTCACTAGGAAAGGAGGGGTAATTAATTTCAGCATTTAGAAACCTGACATATTTCAATTAAGCAAGCAATTTGTCACGAACTTCATAAATCAAGTTATTGGGGAACAAGTTAGCAATGTTTTTAATAAATAGAGATTGTGAAGAGTCAGCCTATTCCTTCTTGTGGCGTAATTTTGTTTGAGTAAATGGTTTATATAGAAAGCCCTTCATTTCTAGGTCATGAGGCCATATCTAGTATGTCTTAGTAACTACCCATGTTTATTTCCACCTAATGACTGTTTGGAGGTCTGTGACACAGTCAGTAACCTTGGCTGAGCAGCCTCTCCGGTACACAACAAACCCCACGACACTGCCCTCAAAGCCTCTTTGGTCTTAGGATAAATCAGGAGAGGAGCTGGTCCCAGCTCAAGGACCTGAACAGCCCCGTCCCCACCAGTGTGTCGTGGGAAGCTGGAGCACGTGCCAAGCTCACCATCTGCAGTGAGTCTGGTCCTGGTGGTACAGTCACGGACATCAGCAACCTGGAAATTGAGCTTCTGTGTCACTGAGTAACCGCTGAGGCAGAGCTGTGGTGCATTGGCATGATGACCCAAAATTACCTGTCACAAATGCATTTCCTATTCTGAAAGAACAGAGACATTTTGAGAAGAAGCTTTCGTTTTTGTTGCGTACAATGTACCCAAAAATTCTACACTGCTTCACCTAAGGGACAGCCAAGTATTGTCACTGTAAAAGTTTCTGGAGCTGTAGTCCAAAACGTGCTCCCCAGAAACCCAAAATTGCCTTTGCCTTTTCCCGGTCCTTCTGTGGAGCTGTGTGAGCCCATGGAGGCTGGTAGACCCTGGGAGGGAAAAGGAAGGTGGGTTAATTGATTGAAAAACAGTCAAGTTTTGGTCAGATGCCTGCTGGATTTCTTTCAATAGACTCACCAAATTCACAGCTTTCCTACAGAACACTTAGTTTCCATGAGCGAGACTTTTCTCTTGGAAAATTTCCAGAATGTTTGCTCTGATACTGCTCATGCTTATCTTGAAGCAAACTGCAGGATCTGTATTCCACAATGGATGAGTTAATCCATTCAGAAACACTAATGCCAATGAATATACATCCACTGAACAGCAAAGTTATGATCTGGATTTTGACTCTCATAATTCAAAGAAAATGTGAAACAGGCTTTTGATTTGATCCACTGTGGCTATATATGAACTGAAATACTGCTCCAAGCTCTGCTCCAAACCATTCAAAGTCCAGTGGTTGCTCTTAGGATTTCATTTGAACTCTTACCTACAATTCTGTTAGCAATAACTGTGTTCAGATATGAGGTTTTTTGGCGTGAAGTTGCACTATATAGCAAATAGGTAATCTTCCTTACACAGTACACATCCTGAATCTCAGCTCTGATCTCAGTCCCACTTTCTGAGGATGCTGCTGATATTATAATCAACAGAAAAACAGATTTAACTGTTATTTGAATGATCATTGTTCAGTCTGAAAGGAAATGGCTGCAGAAATTTCTCTTCTCTGTCACTGTTTGCCTCAATTCCTTGTGTGTATCCATAGAAAAGCTCCACTGAAATTGAAGCACATCCATATATGACAATAGGTTCATGGCCAAAGTGTCTAGGCACATATGAGGAGCATTACTGATGGGTATGTAAAATTACAGTGCTGGAATGGAGAAAGGGAAAAGTGAGAAGAGAGCTGGATTTCCAACATAGAAAACCATCTTCTTTCCCCTCCCTCATTGTCAGTCTGCAGTGTTTCTCCAGATGCAACATCAGGTTGAAAAGATGGAGCAGAAAGAAACATTTCTTTGCCTTGTCTTGCAGTTGCCTGTCTTCCTAAACTCTGTTACATTCTTCACTCAATATATTCTAAGATAAGATCCTGAAGTCCCAAAAATATACTGTGTCTCCAGCTTCCCTTACTTACCATTCTGAACATGCACCTTTCCATTTCCCATCAGGGTTCCTGTTGGGTAAAACTGGCCCCGCTGAGGAAAGAAAGAAAAGAAAAGAAAAAAAAAAGAAAGAAAGAAAAAAAAAAAGATGTAATTTACTTTTCAAGCAAAACTACTTTCTGAACTACTATGTTCTCAACATATTTTGTTATTAAATGGCCAACTTGAATTTGAAACTTACATCTTCTTTGTTTGTCTGGGAGGTGCATCTTAAATGCTAGTGTCCTGAAATGAAGTGAAATGAAATGAAATGAGATGAGATGAAATGAAATGAACTGGGAATTGTTGCATGTTCAGGGATGATATTTGTTCTGGCATTCTCTGTTGTCCACATATTCACATTAGGTTAATTTTTCCTATTTCTGCATTGCCATATACTTGGCAGGAACAGCAAAATAAACAGTAGCGTAGTTAATCAATCCAATCTTGTTGGAAGGAGACTGAAGGGAGACCTTTGTTGTTGTGGAAACCTAGCAATGACAGAAAACCCTGTGCCTCTCTCTGCCAATAAGAATTGGTTGGAAATTGAGTGAATCGGGAAATAATAGCTATAAATATGCTTATGAATTACTGGCTTGATCCCACAAAGCATTTTTATTAACAACCAAAATTAAAAAGTGATCGAAGTTCAAGCACAAGCTTAAAATGAAGCATATGATTAAATGCATATTCTCTTTGGGAGGCATCAGTAAAAGTCTGCTTTTTCACTGTTACGCCTGTTACACTGCCAGGGGAGCTTATGCTCAGAACCAAGGGGACAGAGGGCTTTCTGCAAGGCAAGAGGTTTACTTCACCTTTATCTGCAGTAAAGATCATAAAGATATAAGATGGCTGCCTTCTGCAGATGGAAATAATGGAACTCCTTCTTATCTGTCATTCCAAGTTCATGCGATTGAGGACTATAGATCATTTGTCTTACAGCTTTTTCCTTCCATACAGTGTGGCCAGAAAAGCGTGATAACTCATTGTAACCTATACTTCAGGCAGATATCAGATCAACCAAACACTGATCAGGTGATTACTAATACTAGAAAGTAATACGATGTCTCGCAGAATGTATATCTCTGTGTCTCTTGGAAGTAAATATTTGTGTAAGTAGAAGTCATCTTGGAGCACACCCTGACTGCAACCATGGTTCAATCTCTCTTTCTCATGATCCCACATTATCTGGATCCTGTTCTAGGACTTTTGACTAGTGAGGAATTGTGTAAGTTTGCATTTCTATATGGTAAACTTCTTCTCTAAGGTCTACCTAAGGGATAGGGGATGATCCTGAGAGAACTTGGAAAGTTCTCAGCACTCGAGACAAGGGCATGTAGTACTTCTGCAGTATTAAAAACAAAAGCCACCCAAAGGAGCTATCATTCCCATACAGCAGCCAGTACAGCAAGAAGTTTTGTCCCACTGTCCAAGCCTGCTCTGCAGCCCCAGCCACATTTCTCCTTACCCTGAGCCTCTGCCCCAGGTTTGGCTAGGGAGGGACGTGCCGAGGAGCAGGGCTGCGGCTGGTTCCCATTCTCCCTCATCCAGGTGGTGGGGAAAGAGGAGGGAGTGGACATGGCTCTGGGGTGGGTTTTCACCTCCTCTCTCTATTCCTTGGCCAGGTATTACAGAAAGGGAGGTGGGGAGGGAAATGCCCCAGTGCTCATCCCTCGCCAGCAAAGAGGAAGGAAGTGCTCTGAGTGGGATTTCCATCGCAGAAAGCGCTGTTGGGTAGCTGAGGCGATGGGAAAGGTGCTGTCCCACAAAAGGACAGTAAGGGGCAGGTACACAGCCAGGAGGAATCCCCTCCCTGTAACCCCCTCCTACACACATATACTTCACAGCTGCACTGAAAACCAGTTTAAAGTGCTACCCCAGACATCCCAGAGACTGTCCTGTTCAGCCTTGTGAAATTAGCATGGTGCCAGCTCCCCATAGCTTCAGGCAGAAGCAGTGCGCCTTGTCCCTTTGAAATGACAATCATGGCCTTGAATTGGGCTGCAGCAAACAATACCTCCTTGCAACACTTTATGCAGAAGAATGTATTGTTACAAATTAGAGCAAATATATAATTTTAAGAATCTGCTCATATTCCACATCTCTGATAGAAACAGCATCTTTCTTACAAATGACTCGCGCATTTTCTGTTTGGGCGTGGCCAATGGCTTGTCTAGCTATGGTGAGAACACCAGATTCATGAAGGGCTCATCCATGCTGACCGGCAAGACCGTGCTTAGTCTGAAGCCAGATCCATGGAGCACAGGTAATACTTTATCACCTTTACTCTTCCCAAATGCCATGAGCAGCTGGAAGCCAGTCTGATCACAACACTAGAAAAGCCACCTCAGATCTTCTCCAGCTAACCAGGACGCCCAGGGCCCCAGGAAGCCACTTTGGCTTGCAATGCTCTGTTCATCAGCTTGGAGGGCACTGCTCCCTCCACCAGCTGATGCCAGGGGCCAATAAAGCTGATTTAGTGTCCCTTTGTGTCAGTTCTGCTGGCACTGAGAGTCTGACACCACCAATAATTTTTAAATGGCACAATGCAATGTATTAAGAGCCAAACGGAAATCTGGGTGTCTGTGTTGCTGTTTGATAAATAGTTATCTTATTAATATACGAACTTGTCAGCACACCACAGATTCCGTGAGTGTTTGAGTCTCTGACTGTGTTTGTGTGTGTTGGATTGAAAATACAAACCTTTAGACATGAAGAGTGGATGTGGGACTATGTGTCTCTGTGACATCTTAGTCAGTCTTGGCAAGAAACCTTTCCCATTTCTGTACTTTAATTGTACTTGAAATCCAGTGAGAGCCTAATTAAAATTAATGGAGGAATAAAATGCTGGGGAAAAGCAGGGCAGCATAAAAATAGAAATGCTAACACTAGAAAATATTAGATCTCCATGAACCCTCTTACAATGCATTTTTTTCAAATTAACATACCAAAATATTGCTCTGGGACTTGCAAAAGTCTTCAGAGTGTAATATATTAAAAAGACTATGATACCATAATAAAATAATGAGTTTCACTTGACTTTTACCTCTCTGCAGTGCTGGAATCAGTAGCCAATACATAATCAGTTTTCCCCATTCATCTCTTACCCCAACAGTCTCTGAAACAGGAACCTCCTGGACAATGTTCAGAGGCAGCGACAGTGGAGCTGCTTCCATACCTGCTGAAATCCCTTTGCACAGCTGCCCCACTTGGTGTGTTCATGCAGTTTAGTGTAAAGTGGACAGCAGGAGCTCAGAGGGTTTTTCCATGAGGCTGTGGGAGGTACAATGCTCTGTGACAAATCTGCCTAAAACCTGATTGTGCAATATGGCTCTGGTTGTGTTTTAATTCCACCCTGAGTCATGACACTATTAAGGGAAGGGAAATAAAGAAAATTAAAAAAAAAAAAAAAAGCTAAGCAGTTTTTGAAAAATAAGGCTTCAGGCTCTGCTAGGCACTTGTTACACAATGGAGGTACGTATCATTACACAATGGAGGCACTATTGGACAAGATAAATTAAAAGGCCTTAATCATGTTTTTGTATGGCTTAGCTTGTGTCCTTTTTCTTTCTTTTCTTTTCTTTTCTTTTCTTTTCTTTTCTTTTCTTTTCTTTTCTTTTCTTTTCTTTTCTTTTCTTTTCTTTTCTTTTCTTTTCTTTGCAATATTTGTTTTGAGGATAATTGCAACCCCATAACACATTTGTACCCTTGAGTTATTGATACATATACTTAAGCCATAGGAACAGAGTTCGGAACAGGGAATACTTAGTGAGATTGCCTGTCAGAAAGGATTTCAAGCAAAAAGATCATAGCAACACTGTTGCTTCATACAGCTCGATAATCTTTACAGAAATAGATGTTTAATTAACAAAATTCATGCAACCTATGGCCAAGTAATGCACTGCCAGTAAGTTACCACTAGCAGATGGAGGAAAAAGAATCCCGGTGTGTAACTGCAAGGGTGCATTAAAGACACCAAAGAGGATGTAGGAAGGTAATATTTCCTGTCCCAATATACCCCGAGTCCAACCTAGCAGCTAGTGAAATTCCTCTTTATTGGAATCCTGAGTCATCTGGGGTGCCTTGTGCCATCCTGCACTCCTACATGCTATAGGTGCAACCCACACCATGGGTGGGTGCCACAGGCCAACCACTACCCCTGCTGGGGCTCTGCTGCTCCCGAAATTCCACCACAGACAGATTTTTTTCTCTTTGCGAGAGGCTGAAGACAGTAGTGAAGAGTGCAGTAGAAGGCTTGTGCTTCCTGCCTGTAAACTTCAGCTATTGGTTGCAATAAAAATATAAAATGCTCTTATTTTGCATGATTAAATGAAGATTGACACTAAATCATTTGCTGAAAGCTTGTGATTTCATGTCACTAACCACTGTTTTGAAGCTAACTGCAATCCATCTGTAAATTACTTAGAAACACTTCTGCATTTACATGAAGCAATCTCTGAAAAGCTACAAGCTATTAGCTACATTTATGAACTTTGATTCCATCATATGCCAAATTACTTTAGTCTTTTGAGTCACTGAGGCATAGACAAATATTGGAATGGGTTATTTAGTTATTTCTTAATCCAGAGAGATTTCAGAGATCATTCAAGGCATTGGTTAAAGGTTTTGGAGATGAATCATGTGCAAATATAAAGACAGACAGCTACTCTATGCCTGGTGCCAGCAAAAGCTCCCTCTCATATCCCAACGAGCATGTTCCAGACTTAAACCTGAAGGGTGTCTTTACTGGTGAGAAAGGTCTGTGGTTGCTTTGGGCTAGACTGCACACCTTTGTCAGCCCAGGGGTCTGGGGTACGCTCTTCAGTAGGTGCAGGATCAGTCCCTAGGCCAGCTGCCAACCAGTCAGGATGCAATTTTAACAGATACTGAATGCCTCTTGGTCTGAGCATAAAATTCACCTAGAAGACAAAGTTTATTTACCACTCATGCTCTCAGAGCACGTATGTGTGGATCTGTGAGTGAGAAAGACTTGTAACCTAAAAACCAGCTTAAAGCAGCTAGGCAGTTGGAAAGACAGTTTAGAATTAAATATCTATTAGAATTTTATTATTGTTAGCCTGGTACAAGACAATTTTGTGAAACTGATGTAAGATAAAAGAGTCCTCTGGTGCTGTTTCCAGAACTTCAGCAAAAGGAGCTTTGCTACTGTTATGTTTCTGCACAAGCAGTATTCCTAACATGGTTTGCACTGCAGCCCACAAGACTTGCTAGCACTTTGAAACATTATTTGGATGAGAAATGCCAGACCTGGCAATGTGGTGATATAATACACTAATAAAGCAAATTCTGCACAATGTTCAATAGGAATGATTTTTTATTTTATGTAGAATTTTTATTTAACATATTTTTTCTTAAAAGCAGCGAAACTATATCACCCATAATAAATCATTCTTGGCACTCATTAATGACTTTGTTATCCATTTCCACCCTCTCTGTTTCTAAATTATGGAAACAAGTTTTGGAGTTCAGTGGGAGGCAGCTGAACGCTCCAGCATTCTGCTGTGAATCCAGAGTATTTTGTTAAACTTCTTGCACTATTTCCAAGAAAGCTAGAAATACTTTCATGCCAACAGACTACAAGGGGCTGTCTTTCTCTATAAAATTCTAAACACACACATTTTCCTTCCTGATTTTCTCTGCATGTGTCAAAGTTAGGCAGGAATTCTATAGCACTTAGTACTTGCTGATGTAGAAATGACTGCCAAATGAATGGTTTATACTGGAATATCTCATTATTTATATAAGTATGCTACAGTATGGACATTTAATTTAGTTCTCATTCCAAACCCATGACAAGCCACTTTGACACCTTTAAGAAACGTTTCACATATGGTAAGATGCAGCATTCAAAACTGTAAAAGGAAAAAAAATAGATGACTCAAGTTAAAACAGATTTTTAAACAATCAAAGGAAATACTTCAAGTTTGTAATAATACATCACAGCCATTTACTGTTTAATAATTTTAATGATGAATTAACATTTATGGGGACCAAGGATGGTACAGTAGTTCTGGGGGCTGGGTCTTTTCACATTTAGAAGACCTAGGGCAAAATTTTTCATGCATTCATGGAAATGCCTTTTTGGATATGAGGAGTGCAAGCTTTCATGGGAGGTTCTGAAATGTCATGGTTCTGCTGCAGATCTGAACATGAGGGAATCCAGGCACAAAGCCCATGTATGGAGACAGCCAGGTCAGGATTTGGTACTGCACCTGTACTCCCTGTGCCTGCCTCTTACTGTCTTGTAGCCTTTCACTTTGTGAATAAAATAGTCATGTTTATCCCCCACTCCACGTAAAAATACCATTTTAGCCCAAATACGTCTCTGTCACAAAACTCAATCAGACCACTTGTGTAACGGAGCTGACTGGAAAGTAGCACCACAGCTTGATTTATGGCGTAGGCTAGGTGGGGAAATGTTTGGTTTCAAAGCTGACAGTTTATACAGAGTGCTTTCTCTATGAAGTGTGAGTTTGACCCATGAAGTCTGGCCTTGAAATGGCAACTGTCTGGGTACTACCAAGATTTGGGTGCTCCTACATCAGCACGATGAGTGGCCCGTTTGCCAGGAGCCCTCACAGTAAGGAGCACACACTAGTGCTCCAATATACGAATGACCACGAGGGCTAATAAGGCTAAGTATAAGACTAGAAACTGGGTTTCTACTGGGTGAAAGCCTGCCATGAACCCTTTCCATGCCTGCTTGCTTAGCTTCAAGAGACTATGTTGTAGAGCTTGGAAGTAAGCATGGCCTTAGCATGCAGCTGCAGCACTTAATGACCTGTTGTGCTCTTTGACCATGATATTGCACCAAAGCAGTAATGTTTTGCTACTTAGAAAGCAGCAAGTAAGGAAGCACATGTAGGGAAAGACCTCAGTTACAGCCAGATGGTTCTCCCAAGGCATCCCACCTTGGGGCTTCCTCACAACATCAGGCAAGCACCTTTCACCTTTAGCCACTGAGATGAAAATGACCACAGGTGCCCACATTGTGCAGTTCTTGCCTGGACCTGCAATGTCTGGGTCTTGCTGTGCAGGATGGAAGTGGGCTCCAGAGTTCCCTGGGTTCTGTACATATATATAAATACATACACAGAGAGAAACAGATGGATATCATATAGGTATCAAGTAGAAAGTGTTTTCTTTCAAGACAGAAGTGTTTTCTGTCTAGAAACGCTTAGTGTGTAATAAATAAGACAGCAAGAAATTATGACTAGGAAAAAGAATTAGACACAAAACACAGGGTGTTTAGAGTGTGTTTTGTTTACGTTTTTTATAAAATCAATCTTCGACAAACTCTTTTGAAGAGCAAGGGCTTTTAGCCAACCGGAATAACAACATTACCCACTGTCACCAAAATAAAGATGAAATACTGTCAGTTGTGACTTCTGAAGCTTTTTATAATTCATTTTCTTCTTTTTTTCTGCTCATCTGGACCTCCCCTATCTCATGTGTGCTCACTCTCCAGCCTGATCCTCGCCCCTCCATTACGACCACAAGCTGCTCCCTTGACCCTAAGTGCAAGAATCAGGATTATCTTCCAAGACTATCTAAAAGGGAGGAGGGGAAAGGCAATATCTGGGCAATTTTCCTAGGGCTTTTTGCATTTTCCCCTTTAGAATATATCTTGTGTCCTGTGATGGTGTGGATGCACCCTCTCCCTGTCACCAGCCCTCCCCTTTGGAGAAGCAGACACCAGCCCAGCCACCTGGGAAGGCTCCTGCAGTGCAACCATGAGACCTACAGGAGTCTCTCCACAAAGGCCAGTGGGGTTGCCCAGCCCAGGCCCCACATTTTAAGGCAATCTAGAATCTGTAAGAAGGGGAGCTGCACTTTTTCCAAGGAGGTTCATGTGTATCCCAAGTCAGTTAGTTTGTTAAAATCTGATATTGTAATGGAGGCCATGAATGTTTGCGCTAAATGGAAAATGAAAGGGGACTAACCCACATTTAATGAAACAAAACACAAGTGAGTCAGTCTTTAAATCTTTCACCAGATAATTTCTCTCTCATAATGTGCTCTTTCTATCCACTAATTTGACAGTGTGTTCTTTTAAATGTAGGTATCTGATCGATGTCCCTGGGTAAATTCATCTGGCTGATGAAACAAAACAGCAATATCTAACGACAACGTCTGGCACAGGTACAAACACAATCGGTCTCTCCCATTTATCTTGAGATTGCATGCAAAGTACTCTGAAATAAAAACACACTACGTCTCTTCTATTTTTTGATGTTGAAAGATTTAAAAAGTGTAATCCACATTAAGCTTCTACATTTCACCAGCCAAGACTGACTGAAAAGTGTGTACTTTTAGACTGTAACTGCACTATTTGTTGTTGCTGCTAACTTTCTGCAACTGTGGGGGGATTTGTGCTTTTTTTTTACTCTTCCTTATGGAATTCCTGAAAGTGCTTTGCCAAATCATATGTAATGTCTAATTCATATAACTTTCCTTTTCTCCTGTTTCTTAAGTGAAGCCATGAAGTTAAAACTTGAAACGGGTTCTCATACATCCACCTTGTATGCTGAAGAATAAACCACAAAACAGAGATCTGAGCAAATTTAAAATTGTGCATTTGAGAAATGTTCGGGTCATTCTTAATGTTTCTAAATCAGACACAGTGTTTCTAGTATTTACAACTGGATCTATGTGCTTTTTTTAAAGAGCACTTAATGTTTAATGATACAAGTTTTAGGTATGTAGTCAACCACAAACAATTTAAATCTTTGAACCTTCTTCCCATTGGTTCCACCGGATGGATAAAACCAGCAGTTATCTCTATGTCTGGAAGAGCCCTGCTGGGCAAGAGTTTGAACTGTCTTCCTACAAAAAGCACCTCCAGAATACAGAATATGTGTTGATATTACCCCGTTATTCTATTTTCAACACAGACTTCTAGTAGTTATTAAGGCATGTTGTTTAATCTCTAATCCCTACTATCCAACAAGCCACACCATCGACCTCTAGTCTGTCTGCCATGGTCCTTTTTCCTACTGCCCAGCCGAGAGGAAAAAATTCTGGTGAACTTCATATACCTTTAGGATCAGCTGCGAGCAGGGGAGAGGTAAACATATCCATACGTTTGTTTTTCGGTTTACATCAGCAGAGGCTCTGATGCTATTAAGGAGTGTCTAACCTACGCTGAACAGAGTTTTTTCTTGCTCTGGTATATCAGACAGAACAAGATCGCAGTCCCGTGTAAATGTGCTAAAAAATGCAGGAACACTGAATTGGACACATGTTCCATTTTCTTCATGTGCTGAATCACCCTTGTCAGGAGCTTCTTTAAAGAGCTAATAGGGCAATCTGTCATTCACAGAAAGGAGCACGTGGAGTGTAAAATGCTGTTACTGGAATTTATCAAGAGCAGCTTCCATAACCTGCTACACTGTAAAAATGTTCACATTTTAGCATGCCAACAGAGCTTCGGTATTGATACCTTCAACAAATGGGAAGCACATGGCATATTAAGCTTCTCTCCTCTCAGGCCCATGGTTCAGTTTTAGAGCATACGTATGAAGAGAAAATCCAGGCACCAACTGCCCAGGTTACAGAGGCAAGGCCTTTTCTCGTGTGACTGAAGTGGGGACTCACATAAAGCAAATGGACTTGGCAGCTTTCCCTTGCTCCCTTTTCTTTCTGAGGTTGAACAGCTGTCAGAAGATACAAAGAAAGTAATGTGATCAGTCAATGACCATCCATCCATGAAAAATACACAGTGCTGGAGTAAGGCAAGGAAAGGGCGATTTCATGGGCAAGGTTGTTCAGCCTTTTTCAAATAAGACACCAATTCAAGTAATCTTGTTGCGTCTCTAAACTAGAGACAGATAAGGAGAGCACCAACAGCATCCTGAACAGCCACATTGTTGGAATTAGCCTGCCCTTGAACTCCAGAGTTTAGAACTGGATTTCACCTCCTGCAGCTTTGCTTGGTTGTGACCCTAGTGTCTCAATTCAGACCAATCTATATTTTGACATGTCCAACAGGGTGACTATTCTTAGTATGAACTTCATATCTAAATTTGGCCCATTTCTGCAAGGAACTCAAACACAGACAGAAAGGAATAGAGAAAACCAGCTCCCGCTGGCTCTCATGGGGTGTGGTGATGGTTCTCCCATTTGTTGGGGCATATTATTTCTGCAGGAAAAAAAGGAACTCACCTTTCTCTTGTAGGGGAACATGAATGCTTAGTAATTTGCATTTGAGAGGCAATCACTCCTCCCTCCTGTATATGCTGCCATAGGTTTAAACTGACAAGAATATACTGAATTATTATCTCCACTAAGTAGACACTAGATTAATGTACTGCATGTCAGTGGGGAGCACTGAGAGAAGTGCAAAAACCTCCTATGTTATATATCCACTTTTGTGAAAACGGGTATTGCAACATGTATTATTTCCTGCTGACTTTCCTTTTTCTTCACCGGCTTGCTTCACTCAAGTTGGTTTTACACCAATTGTATAAAATCACCTGAGTCATCAGTAAAGGTATTACAGAAAATCTGAACACTACTTACTCTCCTTTCTACCAATTTTTTCAAAAACCAGGTGTCAATGAAAGAATTTAACTTACACATCCCTAAGGAGCGTATTCCGTTTGCTGGCTTCAAATGCTCAGTAGTTCCTCCATAGCAGGGTGTGCTTGTCAACTCTACTGCACATTTCATCATTTGCCAAAGAAATAGATCTGATGCAGCAATATTCAGAACTCTTTGTTTCAGCAAAATTCCCACTGATTTAATGAGAAAATGTGAAGAAAGTTCAGGCCATATTTATAAACAGATGTGTGGATGTGTGCATGCATACATATATGTAAATACATACATGCACAACACACACAGGCACAGGCACACAGAAAGAAATCTTTCCTGTTCTTCACTGGCTAATAAGTTATCAACTTAAATGGAAGTTTTGTAAGGAATGAAGTTTTGAATTCTTGCAAGTATTTACCCTGGGTTTCAGCTCTGAGTTTTTGTCTGATTTTGACTTCCTGTAGCACCCTGATTTTAAAACAGCCCCTCCTGATTTACTAAGGACACAGGGTGTATCAAGCTCAACAAGACACGAGTCTCCTCATATATAAGGTATTTTCTCATTTAAAAAAGAAAACTCAGATCTACATTAGCACTCTTTCCCATTTCTGTTATGAATCTAAGTTGTCAAAGTGGTCAAATCCAGTACTGCACAATTTCTACCATTGCAAATCGGACAGTCTTACACAAAAAGTTCCACCCAACAATCATACTATTCATTATTCTTGATAAATTGCATGGGTTTATTGTAGGGTTCATCATTAAAAGATAGGATTACTCAAGTGCTGACTTCTAATGAGAGTATGGAGGGCAAGGGTTGGCCCTTGGAAGTAAGGTCATGTGGTTTTTTGGGTTTGTTGTACATGAAATAGGAAGGTTCTGCTGATTGTTATAGAAATCTACTTTCTCCTCCCTTTTGTACACTAATGAAAAGATTTTAGAAGGTAATATTGAGAGTTCTGTACCTAATACAGATTTCATAAAACTATAACTTCTTGGCACTCTAGTTAGACATATTTAACTTATGTGTGCTTAATCTGTACTTTTACAGGATTTCTCTCTCCAAGAGTTCTGCTAGCTATAGATTACTTCCACACAGAAACATACACATCTGGGTGTTAGCATCTGTGCAAGTTTTGATTGGTTGCATATTTGCCTATGAATTTTCAGATGTGGGCAAAAAAATATCCTGTTTCTTGAGGACTATATAAGGAAATAGTTCAAGTCTTGACATGACATCATATTATTCAGCAGCAGATTATCAGCCTGCATCACCACATAGTACGCAGTAACTAGTTGTTTATTTAACATGTGGCAGGAAAAGTGCCTGCTTCATCAAACTTTACATATAATGATCATTTAAGTTTTGTTGCTTTTATAATGCCTTGGAAAAGTTCCCTTTATGCTCAAAATGATTGAGCGAGGATCACATTATGGGTCTCCAGAGATCAAATAAGACTTCTCAAAAGAATGATGTACATCTGCTTTAGTGTTGAAGGTTACATAATATCGACCATATCTCAACACCTTTGGAGTCTTGAAAGACTAGCCAAAGGAAATATACACCAGGAACACAATCTTGCTCTTCTTTGCTGCTTTTATAGAGTATTCTAGGAGACATAACCAGAGAGATAAATATTCATCTTCTTGTCCCCAAGGAATAGAATCAATCTAAAAGAGCCATAATTAATCTTAACGTGACTTGTCTTCCTAAAATGCCTGCCTAATATTAAAGACAAAAGGGTTTTGCATTGTTCAGGAACAGTTCCTCCTTGTGAAAGTACTAGTCCCATAATACTGCCAAGATCTGTGCCATCCTGGCATGGTCTGCCACTCTGTGTGCCAGACACCTAACTAGAAGGTGCCTGAGGGAAGTTCATCAACACCATTGAAAGATTTCAAACTTTTACTTTCATAAGCCTTTTCTGTTTCTTATTTCCTGCCAAATCCTCTTGTCACCCTACTCTTTCAAGCTTCTTCAGAGCCCCAGTCCAGAACTCACAGACCTGCTGGGATTCTCTCCATCAACTTCTGTTGGGTTTTTCCCCTACTACACAGCAAGGCTAAGGAACCAGCAAAAGTCTTTCCTACTCTCTAGACACATGCTATAAAGCTAAATAGATTGCATAATTAATGATGGTAAATACAAAGTATCTTTGAAAGGTTGGGAAGGGTGTCCATAGATGTTGTCAAAAATCTTCAGAGGTGCATCACCCATCAACGTAAAGATTTTTGTCATGTGAGGTCAAAACAGTCAGCCCAATGAATCACTAATGTCAGGCAAATGACGAGCCCTTTAATTATCTGAATGTAGTCAATGTGCTTTAGTGCACACTTCTACCATGGAGTTGGCCACAGCTCATTAATCCAAGAGGAATTTTCTGAACCTTCTTCAGTTGGAGGAAAAAAATACAGCTATTGCCTTTGAACATGAGTGTGTGAAAATAAAAAGAGCTCCTGACTCCTTATTCCCTGTCTGTCTGTGGCCTCAGGCCACAGAGGATTCTGAGGTGACTACAGGCACTCTCTGTCTCCTTGAAGTCTCCCTAGCTGAACCCTTCCTCCATGACGTAGCATCCTCATACATTCTGTAGCTGAGGAGAAAAGAGGTGTCTTGTCTATGAAATTCATCCTCTCACATCCCTCCAGGAGTCTCTCACCTAGCTAAAGACTTCATCTTACTGAAGATCAGAGGTTACTGCAGTCAACCTGGGCTAGCCTCCAGCAACCCCAGGATAATCTGCGATATCTGCAGCCTCCTCTTGGATGTTGCTGGGACCGTGTTTGGTTCTTCCGTTTCGCAGGTTTTGTTCATTCTTTTTACACTGATCCTTTAAACTACTGGCCCCATCTCTGTGCTCTGTATTCAAATGCCTCAAAGAACAGTCTGATGGATCAAGAGAACCATTTTCAGGCAAGGATCAAGAGAACCACCTTCAGGCATGGATCAAGAGAACCATCTTCAGGCACAGCCCTCTCCTTCCTGAATTCATACCACACACTCACCTCTGACAGCCACAAGTCTGGCATCCAGTTTGGCACTGAGTACTTTTCCTTCCCTTACGTGCATTCAACATGCTCATTACACTACAGCTTCCACATCATAACTCATGTAACTCACCCAATTATACCACTCTACTTTCTTCTCTTCTTGGAAGCTGAAGCTCACTTCTTTATGAGGACTGTAAGGCCCAGTTCCCAGACTCCTTCAACGCATGCCAAATGCTGCTGCCAACCGCCTTCCACTTGAAAATAAACATGAACATAACACCCTCACCCACAACTGCATTTGTTTCAGAATGTTGCTCCAAAAAAAAAGAAAAAAAAAATCCTTTTGTTCTGTAAAATTCTTCCTGAGCTTTGTCCAGTTTATCTCATGCCCTATTCCATTCTCCCACCACCTCTCTTATATGACTGAAGTGAAGAAGACCTCATAATTAAGGAAATGTTTATCAGGTTTTATTACACCGATGGGGTTATCCTGCCGTTTAAGAAAGGGTTTCGATTTTTAAAAATTGCAATCTGTTTTTCCATGAAGTAAAATTGAACCAATGTTAATTAAAACAGCTAGACATATATAATATACATAAATATGTAATACACATAAATACATATGCACACACAAGTGTGTGTGTGTGTGTGCGCGCATGTACACAGACTTTAACAAGTAATTTCCTGATTTTTTTCTGGCTGTAGCAGATAGCAGGTAGCAGATACAGAAAAATTGACAGATAGTTAGACAAGAATCCCATGCCTTGCAGCTCACTAAGTGAAATCTTCAGCCCTGTGTTTAGTGTCTGGGCTTCCTCTGCAGCTTATGGAGAGAATAAAACAATGAAAAATTACTTAAGCACTGATCAAACTCTGTTAGAAGAATAAAGTACTGAGTCTTAAGATGGTGGGATGTTAAGGCCCGTCGTGCAAACATGTTTGAACTATGTCCCTAGTGATAAGTAAAACAGGGCTGGGAACCCTTCCCCAGCCCTGAGGCAAAGTGGCACTTGTCACGAGGTCTTTAGGTCCCCAGTGGTGCCTCTGTCGTTCAAAAAATTATTATTTCCTGTGGGGTTTTAGTTCTGAGTATCAGAGATAATATAAGGGATGCACTGTAAATTGTTCAAATTATATTTTCGTTGCATAAAGCCAAAGGAGGGTGTGGACTGAGAAAGTGGAAGGGTTCCTGGGACTGCAAAAACTTCTGGGACAGTGTTGGAGGACTGGAATAGTGCAGGATGGAGCAAGCCAAACCAGGTGCCAGCTAGTGCAGGCTGCACCTTGGGAGTGATCCCTAGTGTGTATGGCACCCCCAGGCACTGTCTTAGAGAGCCCACAGCCAAAGCTGTGCCTGGGAGCATGCTGGCAGCCACACAGGGTGCTTGGGCTCATGCCCCCTCCTTGTGCTATGCAGCAGCATTGTTTGCTGCTATTAGCATCTATTTCCAGTGGAGATATGTGCCTCATGCACCTTACCAACACACACATGCCTAGGCTGTTGGAGGGAATAGGATGTGAGCATGGTACCTCAGCAGCAGATTGCTTCTTAACCAGTAAGGTGTGCAGCCTTAGTCTTGCCTGCTGAAGTGGCTTAACTGACTGAAACCAATTCAGTGCTCACTGGACTGTCCTTTTCTTCATCTTAAATAAGCAACAAAGTCAGTTTTACTCGAGTCATACAGTCCTTGTTTATAAGGAGGATAAAACTGATGACAAAACAAAACAAAACAAAAAAAAAGCTGGAATGAAATAGGATACCAGGTCTGTTTAAATTACATGGAAGTTTTTTCTGCAAAGCAAAAAGTCCACAGTGTATTTGACCTGATTCAAGAACCCAGGAAATAAAGGGGAGAAGACATCAAAGGACAGAGACAGAATTAACCCAGGAAAAAGGAGGCTGAAACAATCCACAGAGGAAAATACAGAACGTTGTCACAAGTTCAGAGGTAGCAAATTTTCCACTGGAAAGTCAATCAGCTTTAAACTGATGTTAAATGATCTAAACTGTCTAGCTTTCCACAAAGCTCTTCCTGTAGTTTTGACCTGTACACAAAGCTTCTGAGACAAGACACAACAAGCAAAACTAAATTGCACTTCCACATTTCTGCAAATAAAACAACTTAGTTATTACAAAAATTATTGGGAGTTAAACTGAATGCATTCTGAAATGTTACGAAGTTTCCCTTACAACTAATAATTGTTTCAGTTTTAATTGATACTGTCTTGTTTTTATTTATTCCCAACAGCAAATTATAGCAATTGTTTAAAAAGGGAAAAAAAAATCCCAAACCAGAATGTATTCCAGTTAAATCAGCCGGTGTTGTTTGACACCAATATCTCTGTGTGTATTACTAGCTAACACTGCATTACATTTCAGCTTGCCTCAGTCTTGCAGAATTTAAACTATGGATGTGTTTATGGGCATACTACACTCCATAGACCATGGAAGAACTTACGCAAGCCTTTCTATAGCAAAGGGGGAAGAAAAAAAAAAAAAAGAATCTACATGCCCGTAAATAGTGCTCGTTCCCTGGGTTTTGACAGGGATACCTGTGTCGCGGGCCCACCGTAACACAGGAGCTTTAGTTGTTTTAGGGACTGCTCTTCTTTCTCTTGCCATGGGATGGATACAGAAGAGGGTGGGACCCCCCAAAACCCTCTTCTGCCATTATGCACCGGGAACGGGGCATCGGGGCCGCTCGCTTGCAGGTAGGGCACGGTGGGATGGCTTGTCATGTGGGTGACCTACGCGACCCACCTTTGACAGCACCGGGGCAGGCTCCACCAGGCTGAATCTGCCTGGAAGACTGAAGGATGTTAAGGACGAAGCCTTGTTCTCTCTCAGCAGCGATCGCAGCTGAGTATTAGAGCCCTCTAGTGAGATTTCTGGGAGCGGATCCCCGCCTCCGGCCCCGCGGGGCCGGCCCCAGCCCCAGCCCAGCCCGCGGCCCGGGGAGCCGGGCCCAAACCCCCTCGGGCGCTGCGGGGGCGGCGGGACCCTGCCCCGCTGCGCAACCGGCCCCACGGCCCCGCGGGAGCGCCCCGGGGGCCACCTGCGGCCCTGGGCGGCCGCCGAAGCGCCGCCGGTGCCCCCGCCCTGCGACACCCCGGGACACAAGGGGGCTGTGGTGTCCCCCCCCGGGCGGGTATCGCGTACCCACGGAGCGACAAGACCACGGCCGAGAGCCCGAAGCGGCCAGCTGCCTGCGGGGGAGGGGGAGCAGGAGGGAGGAGGGGGCAGCCTGTTCCTAAGAACACTCCCCGGCGCGACTCCCGTGAGCCGGGGATGGAGATGGTGACACAAATGCCTTGAGTCGGTAGGAGCAGTGAACAACCCTCGTGCTTTCCTCATCATCTTGGAATAATCAGCGGAATTAACTGAGGTCGAGGAAACAGGCTCTTGGGTTAGTTGTGGGAGGCTGTGAGAATAGGGGGCAGCCATTAAAAGAAACCTGATCGCTATTCATCAACTCGGAAAAGGGGAAAGGGGGGGGGGGGGGGGCGGGGGGGGGAAGACCTTCGTGGCTCGAGCTCATACCAACCTGGTCTATCTCTGATCAAGAAGATCCCTGGAAATAAGAAGTTTACAAATATTGTCAAATTGATGCTTGTAGTGTGATTTAAGTTGTCAATCCCGCAGAAGCCCACCAGAAGTTTAGATTCAATGCCCTGCATTTTTGGCTGCTTGTTGCCAATCCCCTAAGGCAGAAAGCGCTCTCCTTATTTTAACCATATGTGCCTTTTGTTGTTGTTGTTGTCTTGTCTGTAAGCTGTACGCTGGCTGCTGAGAGAGTCCTCTTGTGCCGCGGAGCATCTGAGGCCGTCCCCGCAGCCGGGAGCGGCGCGGGAGCTGGGTGGGCACCGGCCCGGGGCCCCCTCGCCCCCCGGGGGCCACCTCCGGCCGGCGGTGCCGTCCGCGGGATCAGGGCCTGGCTGTGGGCCGAGGGGGGGGGCACCCCAAATAAATATCGATGCTGGGGGTGACGGCCGGGAGGGTGCTGATAGTAGAAGCGAGTGGAAATTCTCAGCCCCGCGCCCGAGATTGAGAAGGGATAATATAAAAGTAATCAGGCCCGGGCGCATGAGCCGGCGGGGGGGCTATCGGGTTTCGTGGGGAGTGCGGGAGGTCGCAGCGCCTGGAGCTGGGGACACAGTGCCGCCCCCGGGGTCCCGTTTCACCGGGGGGCGGCAGGAAGGCGGGGGGGCGGAAGGATTCACCGGGGCCAGCTCCGTTACGTCGCATCAGGCCCGAATCTCCTAATGGACACATCTCCTTCGAAAATGTTATTGGAGCATCTCGGGTCCGGGCGGCCGGGAAGTGGCTGGGGGTGGCGGGGACCGGCGAAGCTGCGTGCACGGG
Organism: Falco naumanni; assembly: GCF_017639655.2. Lineage (NCBI taxonomy): Eukaryota > Metazoa > Chordata > Aves > Falconiformes > Falconidae > Falco > Falco naumanni. Next base: position 18,114,972 of record NC_054065.1, read on the forward strand.
GAGCGGAGCCGCTGCTTGGGGGGAGCGGGGGCTCCTCTCCCGCCGCCGCCACCCCCTGCCCCCGGCCCACAGCACCCTGCTCCCCCGCCCCGCAGCCCAACAACGTTTTCTTTCAAGCGGAGTTTGTTAGCATAATCGAGTTATCCGCTACATATCTGAAATCCTTGGCCGGTCCCCTTGAGGAACAGCGCATTGCGCGCAGCAAAAGCTTTGAATTATTCCTTTCGCCCCAAATCACGGAACAACAAGCTATTGTTGTTTGCCTTCGTTTAGTTACGCGCAGTCACCCTCCGTCGTGTTTTCTTTTTCAGCTGGGGCAGGATCTTAGTGCCATCTGCGATGGGATAGACCCGGGTTTTAAACAAAACTCAAAAACAAATAAAAACATGAATAAATAACGGGAGGGTGGGGGCAACAGTCCTCGGTCCTGGGTTGCAAACTCCCGCCGTGAATCCCGGGCAAGCTTCAGCCGCCCGAAGGGGTCGGGTGCCGCCAGGAAGAAACGTGTGAGCCCTGGGTGCCCCGGGGAACTCACTGAGAAGCACCCTACGCCCCCCCGGCTTCGAGGGTGGGGGGCAGGCAGGCCCGGGATCCTGGCAAAGGTCGCTAGGATTCATTAAAGCAAGCTAGCGGGAGTAGCAGGTTAATTGCGGCAGGCTTTCGGCCGCGTTAAAGCCCACCGATTTCAAGTGGAAAGCACGCTGCACGCCCGCCGAAAGGAAAGCAAAAGAATCAAAAGGGAAAGAAAGAAAGAAAGAAAGAAAGAAAGGAAAACTTGGAGTTGTTTGTCGTTTGCTCGCTCTCACTGCAGCCCGGTGGCGGACATCTGCGGGGAAGATGTGTTTCTTTCTGGCACGTGAAGATTGCGGGGTTTATCATTTGCTCGCTACTGCCGGCAATAAGCGCGCCCCTCGGAGATACCCCCCTCTCGCTGCCCTTCCCATGCGAAGGGAGCGAAGGGAGGCGGGCAGCGACCCCTCTGCCCCCCGCCACGCCAGCGGAGGGTCTCTCCGAGCCCAGCGATCGGCGCTTGCGTCTCTGTAGAAGGGCTCAGGGGGTCTGCAGAGGCAGCGGCTATAGGGGCTTGCGGGAAGGTGCAGGGCAGGAGCACGGGTGAATCGGCTTCTGTCTTTAATGGGGACGGTGCAGCCCCGAAGGACATTTGCAGATGACTGCAGCGCTATCTTGGCACTCACTCGTGGACACAAATTAGATACGTGCAATGCTCCTAGGAAGCGACACCACCGCCTTCCCCCACCCCCGCCTCCTCCAGACAGTCTGTGCCTCGTTATTAAGAGGAGCATTATGATAAAAACGACTTTTTATTTCACTCGTATTTCGCAACGATTGTGTTGACGCTGAAGGTCTCGTACGCGGCTTTGTGCGCGGCGATGACAGCGCGGAGGGGTGAGGCTCTTCCCCGGTGGGCCCGCGGCAAAGGCACGGCCGGGGCCAGGGCCGGGGCCGGGGCCGGGGCCGGGATGAACCGCCGGCACCGCTGCCACCCCGGGCACAAGTTTCAGTCAGCCCAGATAAAACCCCTCGCCGCGGCTGAACGGGGACAGCCGGCAGCGGCCAGGCAAAATGTTCCCGGAGGAGTGGGGGCAAACGCCAGCGGGCGACTCGCCCCTCCTGCTCTGAAATATAATTGCGGCGAACGAGCAATTTTGCAAATATCAAAGACAAAAGGAGAAAAAAAAAATCAAAACTCCTCGCCCGATCGCCCGATTCCCTCGCAGGTCAGTATAATTTGACTCGCCCCTTGCCGTGGCTTTGTAGCCAGTATCTGATCTCTCTTCTAGCATGTACAGGAAGATTTTTTTCTCTCCTGAAAGTTAAAAGCAGTTATACAGAATTTGGATCCAGATGTCACTAATTTGCAATTGCTCTGGGACGCAAGCTGATATAGGGTGCTCGGGAAGGGGCTAGCCCTACCTCTGCCCAGCGCTCCGGGGAGCGAACCAGTTGTAGAGCTGCAGCCTGGCTACGGCAGCCTAAAGTGAAAGCGCCTACGGAGGGGCTGGCCTGTAGATTCTGTACTCACATTTGGGGGTGCTAAGAAGATACTTTCTCAGGTTTAAGTCCAGGCAACAGGTTTTGACATCTCCTTTCCGGCTAGGGCGAACAGCTGCTCCCGTTCAGATTCAACAGCTGTGGTTGTGAGATGGATGGAGAGGAAGCGGAGTCAGGTATATCCCTAATAAACGAGGGGAGACCGAGCGTGGCAGCGGGGACGCGGCGGGGGCGGGGGCGCAGCTCAGACCTCGCTACCGCTTTTCTCTTTTGCCATGGTCCCATCGCGAGAGGGAGCGGAACGGAGCTATATTCTCCTTCGCGAAAAGCACACGGTGTGTGCGCAGAGGTTGGGGGTGGGAGAGAGGATTTCTGCTTCTCTCACCGTTTCTGCTCAGAGTACCATTTGCAGTGGATCCGTTCTCCCGTCCCGGGACCGTTCGCTACATCTGCGGCTGAGAACTATCCAGGCGCCTAAGATGGCTGGGAAGCGCTGGTATCGGGATGCTTTCGTTTACGAACACGCACAGTTTGAATCCTGCAGAAGTCGGCCGGCATCGAGACACTTCGCGGCCGAGGGCTCATTTTGTCAAAGTAGGGAGGGAGGGAGGGTGGGAGAATCATGACAGGGGACTTCACGCACCCGTCACCAACATTCGCGAATTTGTTTTAAACGAATTTGGGCTGTGTCTCTCTTGCCCTGCTAAGGAAGCCTCTATTTTGCGTCCCCGGGGGATCCAGGGCGGGGGCCGCCCGCTTGCCACTGCTGCTGTGTGGCAGCACTCGCGGAAAGCCCGCACAGGTAAGAGGACACGGCGCCTCCACAGCGGAGCGCGCTCGGAAAATTCAGGCATAGACGGCGGATCCGTGCAGGCGTGCGGACATGTTGGGAGCTGGACGCCGGCTGATCCGCTGCCCCCAGCCTCCTCCTTCCCCTCCTGCCTCCCTCCCCCGCCTCATTTCGTCTGCCCGCAGCCCTGGCGCGGCTCCTCTCCGGGAGCCGCCGCCGCCCCGGCCTCGCTTGCCCCTGGGTCCGGCCGCTACGGCCACCCGGGCCGGCACGGAGGCTCCGTCCACGGGCCGCAGAGGGCCGGGCTACGCGGCGGGGAGCCGCAGCCTGGTCCCCTGTGGCTTCACTAAATCCCTGACGCGCCGGGGCGGCTAAAAAGGTACCGTGGCAGGAGCCCACAATTGCAGAGAGCTCTCCTGTCGGAGCTGCAAATGGAGTAGAAAGAGCTTTTGGGATTAATTACTATTTCTCCGCAAAAGGGGAACATTAAAGGCCATGGAAACTGCTCCAAGCTGGGGGCTGGGAGGCTCCTCCCGGGCGCCTTCACCTGGGCCAGCCCCGGCGGCCCCGTCCGCCGCGCAGCCCCTGCGCCGCCCCCGCGGAGCCACTGCGCCGCCTGCCACTCGCTTACCGCGCCCGCTTGTCCTACCCCGAATTTCCAGCTTGCACAACCCCCCTCGACTTTCGCTTTGTGTAGAGGGAAAGGGACGGGAAGGAATACCGGTCCCTGCCCCGCACAGTCAGTAAACTTAAAAGGCGGTGTGTAATGGGCGTGCGTGGGTGCTAAGGGTCCGCTTAACCACGCGAAGTGTCTCCGACTTTTACACGTGTTCCTCTCCTGGATGAGACACCCCGAGACGCTCCTGGAAATCAAGTAGAAATAAATACGCAGGTTCCAGTGATCATAAGTGCCAGCGCCTAGCGCACCGGAGCGCGGTGGGGGCACGGCCGGCAGCTAATGAAGAGGCAATCCTTCCCCGGTCCTGTATCATCATGATGCCTCCTCCTAGCTCCCGGGCAGGTACGATCAGCCTGTAATGGGATCCCAGGTCACGAACAGGGTCTCTATTGTACATAAGAGGCCCCTTCCCTATAAAACTCTCCGGCGGCTGTTACTGGGCGCTGGGGAGGGGGGTTAAACTAACGCGCTTAGAAGGAAACTTTCTGCAAGGGCCGGAGACGGGTTTTTCTCCCCACCGCAGCCGGGGACGGCAGAGACCGCGGTCCGGAGCGGCGGGGCCGGAATGTGGCTGCGGGGCCGGGACGGGGCGGCGGGGCCGGGACGCGACGGCGGGGCCGGGACGGGACGGGGCGGCGGGGCCGGGATGGGGCGACGGGACCCGGACGGGGCGGCGGCTCCGTCCCGCAGCGCCCTGCGGAGGAAGGCAGGGGCCCAGGCTCCGCGCTCCCCCTCTCCCCCATGGGCGCCTGCAGCGTCAATCACGGCGGAAATTTCTCCCTCGCTAGCTAATATCTCAGCTCGCAGGGCCGCCTCCGAGTGGATCTGAGCAATCTGTCAACCCAGCCGGGGAGCCACCTCAAAACAGATCGGGTTACCCCTGATTGACAGCGTCACCATGGCAAATAATTTGACTAAAACTATTGTCTTCTCCTGGCAGTCCCCGGGTCAGATAACCGGACCAATCACAGCGCGGATAATCACCTTTCATGCCAGCTTAGAATAATATTATTTGAAAAAAAAAAAAAAAAAAGGAGAGAGAGAGAGAGAGAGAGAAAGAAAGGGGGGAAAAACTCCGAGAGGGAGAGGAGCGAGGGAGCAGGGCTTTACCACTATATTATGTGGGATCTTGCGGCGGCGGGGGGTGGGGGGGAAGCAGGGAGATCCCAAACCGGCGGCCGAGGGGGGTGGGGGTGGGAGAGCCGCGGCCGCTGCGAGCGCTGCAGATAGGAGACAAAAGAGGCACGAAGTTACTCTCGCAACTTGGACTTACAAAAAGGAGGCGGCCGGGGGGAAAAGCCGCCCGCGCTCGGGCTCCCGAGACTTTTTTCTTCGCTCTTCGCCTTTTTTCCCCGGCTCCCGCGGCCGCCCCGGGGCCGGGCCCGCCGATGGCCGCGGCCCCCCGCGCCCGGCCGTGACGCCCGCCCGGGCCCCGCCGGGCGCCGCCGCCCCGGGGCCGGCCCCGCATGCCGGGCGCTGCCCGCCGCCCCGCGCCGCTCCCCTCTATGCGGCCGTAGGGTGCGCGGCGGGGCAGGGCTCACCATGTCGATGCTCCCGACTTTTGGCTTCACCCAAGAGCAAGTGGCCTGCGTCTGCGAGGTGCTCCAGCAAGGCGGCAACATCGAGCGGCTGGGGCGGTTCCTCTGGTCCCTCCCTGCCTGCGAGCACCTCCACAAGAACGAGAGCGTCCTGAAGGCCAAGGCGGTGGTGGCCTTCCACCGGGGCAACTTCCGCGAGCTCTACAAGATCCTGGAGAGCCACCAGTTCTCGGCGCACAACCACCCCAAGCTGCAGCAGCTCTGGCTGAAGGCGCACTACATCGAGGCGGAGAAGCTGCGGGGGCGACCCCTAGGGGCGGTGGGCAAGTACCGGGTGCGCCGCAAGTTCCCGCTGCCCCGCTCCATCTGGGACGGCGAGGAGACCAGCTACTGCTTCAAGGAGAAGAGCCGCAGCGTCCTTCGCGAGTGGTACGCCCACAACCCCTACCCGTCCCCCCGTGAGAAGCGGGAGCTGGCCGAGGCCACTGGCCTTACCACCACCCAGGTCAGCAACTGGTTCAAGAACCGCCGGCAGCGGGACCGCGCCGCCGAGGCCAAGGAAAGGTACGGCTCCCCCGGCTTCCCCCGGCGCCCCCGGCTCCCCTGGCGCCCCGGCCGCGCCTCTGGCCCCGCTCCGCCCCAGCCCCGGCGGCGGGGAGGCCCGCGGGACGGCGCGTCCGCAGGGGCCGCGCTGTCGGGGCGGGCGCGCCCCGGGAGGCAGAGCGGGCGCGGCGGCCCGTCCGTCCGTCCGTCCGTCCGCCAGAGGGACGCTGGGGCCCCTTCCTCGCAGAGACCCCGCTGCCCGCGCAGCCGGCGCGGCGGCCCCGGGGCAGCCCCTTCTGCCGAGCGCGCTTCCCACGGCCGGCGGCCAGTCCCGGCTGGGCAGCGCGGCCGCCTCCTTGCCCGCCGTAGGCCGGCGGGGCGCCCGGCCGGTGAGGGTCCGCGGCCCGGCGGCAGGGCCCGAGGGCGCGAGCTCCGCGCCCCGCACCGCCCGGAGAGTACCCTTGAGGGTTACCCGGCGCGGTGAGGGGCGGCCGGCGACGAGCGGGTCCGAGCGCCGTTAGCCAAACTGCCTGTCCCGTCGGCTCCTGGCGGGAGGCGGGAGACCTGGACAGGGAGCGACCGGGGCTGCCTCTTACCTCGCTCATCACATGGCAGTTCGTGTTCACTACCCAGCAAGGTGCTCACCAACGCACGTTAATGGGTGTATATTCTTAGACCGAACGTGATTCTGTAACAATGTTTGTCTCGTTAAATGGAGTGCAGGGACCATTAACTGCAGGGCAGAGGTTAGTGCCTGCATCCTCAGGTATTCGGGATGACTTTTCCGTCAGCAGTCCCTGTGCCTTAGGAAGACGGTTCGAAGAAGCAAAAAGCGTCCTCTAACTGCGCAGTGCCTCCTTGCTAGCTCGCTGGGTTTCCCAGTTCATACGGATCTGATAGTATGACCTGCGCGGTTAAGGGATTAGAAATCTCCCGTAGATCAGTGCCTCTGAGGAGACTTCTAGTTTTCATTTCTTCCCAATATGTTTTGGAAATGGCCAGCGCCGCAGCTGTGCAGCCCGGCAGGTTGGGGCTCCGCACAGATTTGCTCCATACATTTCCCAAAATGGTGCTAGCGCTTTAATTTTCCTTCAAATCCTCACAAGTATTGGTTTTACGAGATGTTAGAGATCCTTTTTATTGCTGATAGCAGGGACTCACCTTCAAATATCCAAAGGAAATGAAGGTTACACTTATTCCATTCTTTTTCTTTTTTTTTTTCCCCTCCCGGAGAATCAAATTTTAAAGGTCTCCAGAGACAAATAAGATTTTTGACATTGAAAAATACACTCAACCTAATATTACACTCCAGGCATTGGAAAACAGACCGTTCATGGGATTGTCATTCACTCAAGCAAACTTGTTCAAACAGAGCTTTCTTGTCTAATTTTAATTTTTTGGCACCAAGTGTCTCCAGCCACATCCTGCAGCCCTTATTGAGGAAAAACCGTGAGCGCAATGGCTTCACTTCTCTCGGTCAAATCCTGCAGGATAGGGCCCCTCTGCCAGATAGTGTGTTTCAAAGCTTCCACAGCAGCTTTTAAATAGACTTGCAATGCCTTCAGTATTTCAGGCAGGGCTGAGTCTAAAGTATTTCTGCGGGAGCTATGTCTAAAAGTCGAGTTAGCCTTGACTGGGCGGCCGTCCCCACCCCATCTTGCCCCTTTAATTTAAAAAAAAAAAAAAAAAATGTGTCTATCTATCTATATATTTGCAAGGGCTTGGCCAGCCTCCAGCGATTTCCCGGTGTTTACCTGGTGATTAATTTTGAAATGATGCCCTGCCTTCCCGAGCCGGCCGCCGCTGCCGGTAGGCGCACCGGCGGTGCGGGCTCCCCCCGCCGCGGGGCCGAGCCAGAACCCACCCGGGCTGCGCCCTCCGCCTCCCGCGGAGGGACGGGGTGATAGCAGCGGGCGTGAGGCGCATTTCCCGACAAGGCCGGGGAAATACGCCAGTTAACTCTGCTTGCTTGCCTTACAGTCCATATTGGGCTATGTTCTGAGCTTTAAGCTCAGGCGAGGGGAAAAAAAACCCATCCGGTGCCTTAAGCAAAGCCCGTCCCGCCTGACGCGAGGCTGGGAGGCTGACTGCGGCACAGCGCGGTCCTGCCGGGCTGCGGCCTTCCCAGGAGAAATTGCGGCCGGACTTCTCTTCAGCTCCGGGAGCAGTTTTAAAGTTTAAAAGTTGTTTGTTGGTTGTTTTTTTTTTTTAATGTCTTCCTCCCTCCCTTCCTTTCCTTCCCCCTCCCTCCCCACGCTGTGCAAACGCTTTGGACGCAGAAAATGACGTTTTGGCAAATTGACACTTTCCTCTGGGCTAGTGGGAGACTGTTTACAAGCTCGGCAGACCTTAGACCTTTGTGCCAGATGAAGAGGCCTTGGAGGTTTGCAGACTTTGTAAACCCACTGTTCCTGCACTCCCCCCCCGCCCGCCGCCCCGGGAGCCGGCTCCCCCGCCGCCCGCCGCCCCCGCTCCCGCGCTGCGCGCCCCGGAGCGGCGGCCACACGGTGATTTCCCTCCCTCTTTTGTGTTTCCTATAGGGAAAACAACGAGAATTCCAACTCCAACAGCCACAACCCGCTCTCGGCGTCAATGAACGGGAATAAGACAGTTTTGGGGAGCTCAGAGGACGAGAAGACGCCGTCAGGGACCCCGGATCACACCTCCTCCAGCCCCGCGCTGCTGCTCAGCTCCAACCCCGGGCTGCAGCCCCTGCACGGGCTGGGCCACCCCCAGGGCCCCAGCGCCATCCCCGTGCCCAGCGCCGACCCCATGCACCACCACAGCTTGCAGGACTCCATCCTTAACCCCATGTCGTCTAACCTGGTCGATCTGGGCTCTTAAAACCATGTACACGCTCCCTCCTTCGCACCAGCCCTCCTTTACTCTATTTTTTCCTTTTTTTTTTTTTTCTTTCCCCCCTTAATCTTACCAGAGACTCTGAAAGTGATGACAGACTCCTTAGTGGATGTGTTGTGCCCTTTGGCAAGCAGGCTGGCTGCAGGTTTGGATGATGTCGGACTCGGCTGTGGGCAGTGATGTTGTGAAAAGCCTTAAGGGTTGCTTAAAGGTGGTCTCAGGCATGTGAGGGCTGTTGGGCAGGAGCTGTGGTTTTCACACGGCAGGCTGTAAGGTGGTTCGGTGTAGCAGCTCTTTTCAGCCTGAACTTCACGAATCTCTCGGTGGTGTCATTCGATCGGGCCGGTCTGTGTGGGAAGAGGCACATTGTAATCTTTTTTTTGTCGGGGGGTGGGAGGAAAGGGGAGCGCAAGGCTGTTGCCATGCCTTTTTGAAAGTTACACATCGCTCCCGTTATTCTATTGTAGTTATGTATCCGTGGCAGGTGTACGATGTACAATTTCAACTAAGAATACAAAAGTTGTAGTCAAGTTATAGCAGCAACACGCGCTCTAGGCAGACTCTGTAACCTTCTTGTAGCTGATGCTATGCAGAGAGACGGCTTCTTCGGCCTTGTCCATGTTGGTGCTTTCGCCATTTGCTGGGTGGGAAAGGAAGTGATGGCCCGGCTCAGGCCCCAGAGGGAAACAGGGGTAGATTCTCCCCTCGGTGTGCAACGAGGGCAGGAGCGGGCTTTAAAAAAAAAAAAAAAAAAAAAAAAAGGAATTGCTGCTCAAATTTAGACCTAAACGACAGTATCAACCGCAAGTCACTCACCTTAGTTTTTGTTTATTGTTTATATTATGTGAATACATTCTTTGGAAAATATTTCTGCTTTTATTTTATAATAAAATTTAGAAATCTAACTCGGCGTGCGGTTGCTTCACTCGCCTGCGGGGTGTTTTCGGCGCTCAGAGCGGAGCGGGCGGCCCGGTGGGCTGACGGTGCTCGGCCGGGGAAGGCGGCGGACACCCGGGCGGTATCGGGACCCCCGGGGCTGCCCCCCGCACCCTGTCCCTTTTGGGGGGTCCCGCCGAGCAACGCCCGGGCACGTCGGGGCCGTTCCGTTCCGGCCCGGCCCGGCCCGGCCCGGGGAGGCGGCGTGCGCCGGGGAAGCGGAGAGGCAAGGGGAGGGGGAAGGACACGCGGTGCTGGCCCTAAGGGGAACGGGGAGGTCGCGCACCTGCTCCCCCGAGGGCACGGCCGGGCAGGCTGCGGGCTTTCCCGCCCCGGTGTCCGCTGGCCCCGGCAGAAAGTCGCCCCCTCGCCCCGAGGGTGGGCGGCCAAGGTGACCGTGGCCAGACCCTGCTCCGGGGTCCGGCACGGCTGGGCTGCAAGCGCCTTGTCAGCGGCTGTGGCAGTGATGCCGGGAATGGGATTTGTCTATTCCTCTCCTTTTCCTTTCTTTCCTTCCCCCCCCCCCCCCCCCCCTTTTCTCTAAGCACCGGGTGGCAAAAGAGACAGGCAAGGTGTTTGCAAGTTTGCTTCATTAGAAGATAAGAGCTCAGGGTGATTTCATTACAGCTTGCACCCTCGCTACCAACTCTTTGCTAGAAGCCGAATGTGATACACCATCCGTTAAAATGTTCCTCTGAGCTTGCAACAGGTTTTATGCTTCCCCGCTCCCCCCCTCCCCAAAATGAATTTCTTGTGAAAAATAAACCGAGAAAACGATATGGCTTCAAGCGGGATAGAAATATGTGTAGATCAGCAAAGATCGTGTCCAGGTTTCAGACGCTGGCTGAAATTTCAATCAGCGGGAGTTTTGTGCGGGCAATGTCCTAATTTGATATAATCTGGGGCTGGATTAGCACCTCTGTGCGTTTGTGGGTGTCCGCTAAAAGCACATTTCTCTGAGGCCCCGTTAAAGGCTATAGAAGGGAAGGTATGGATGTCGGTAACGGGGAGGAGCGGCCTCGGAAAAAAGCGCTCTGTTGCTCGTGGTTATAAATCCGGTGTTCTCGTTATGCTGGGGTGCAGCGGGGTACGGCGTTACAGAGGAGACGATGTGGTATATTGCGGTTAATGTTTCTCCTCTCTGTGCTCTTTGGGGTGATGGTGCAGCAGCGGCTATGGTGCGGCTGCTGCCTCTGCTGTGGGAGCGTACCCGTGTGGTCCTGCGTGCACCAGGGTCTGAACAGCAGGTCCTGTTATTTCCGGTGAGGGGCATCTAATAATTTTAGCTATGAATTTTAATCCTTTGAAAATAAACATTCCACAATAGAGGAACTGCTGCTTCCTAAGGGGTACGGAAGATCCCCGCTCCCCGTAAAATAACACATGCAGCGGTGCAATATTGCAAAGAATGCATTAATTGGCTAGTTAATTATTTTGTATTTTTAGAGATAGAAGTAACTTCGGGAAGGAAAACAGAACGACTGGGTTAATAAAACATGGCCTCGAAACCGAAATAAAGCCTTAAGGCTTTGCCCGTGGAGAAAAAAAAAAAAAAGATAAAAAGTAAAGCCAAGATGGGGAACATTTAAAGAGGCAGTATGAAAACAGGATGGGGTTTACGCGGTTAATAAAAGGTCATATTGCACAGAGGAGACAGAATTCGATCGGGGAAAGTAAATGAAGGGCTGGCGGAGTGAGAAAGGCCCTTTGAAAGCGAGGGGCGATGAAAACTCCTGTACTTTGCAGCGATGATCACTTATATACGGAGAGAGGGCGAGTCGCTGAAGTCAAAGACAGCTAGAAACAGAAATCATGCTGTAAGAAAAAAAATAAATCTGCAGGTCAAGCTAGCATTAAGGGCGCACTTCAAGCCCAGATAATGGGACATGTGTAATACAACCTGAAAACCTGTGCATGTTAAGGCTCATCTTATCGGACTGTACTTGCCTTAGTAATGATGTTTGGTAAATTAATCCAAATCCCCCCGATTTTCCACGCACAAAAAAAAGTTTCCGATAGAGGAATATGCCGAAACTGACGTGACTAATCTTCGGTTTTAAACAGATTAGTTATGATTCACTAGCGTTACGTTACATGGCACATATCTCATCCCAGGGTTGGTTGTTTACAGGGTACCTGCGCAGGTTTCGGGGCGTAAATAAAAAACCAGCCCGGATCCGGCAGGCTTTAGCCGTGAAGCCCGCCCTGGCTGTGCCCGGACTGGGGCCGGGGTGCGGCAGGCAGACCCCACAGCTCAGTCCGGTGGCTCGGACACCGAGGGGAAAACCGCGCTCCCTGTCTCTCTCCTATACGCGCACACACATACGCGTGCATATATATGTGTATATGAAAGTGCTATTTGCCCTCAGACTAAAACCTTACCAAATCACATAATGAATGCAACATTTACGCCAGAACTGAAGTAATTCTGAAGATAGCAGGGCACTGGATATTCACGGGTACTAAAGCAGATTTGTTCTGCGGGGAAGCCCTGTGCTTTATTACATGAACATTACTGTTCTGGTGCTGTGCTGAAAAGGGTTGTGAGAGAAATTGCACATTTGGAACAGAAAACAATTTTGGTTATCCCGCCAGGGTGCAGCTTGCCACCCTGCCGGGGAAATAGCCATGGATGGAAGGGGAGAACATCCCGACAGGCTACTGAAGATGTGTCACAGTCGCATGCTTTACTGGAGACAGAGAGGACGTTTATTGGGGTAAGAGCCTTTCCTATGAGTAGGGCAGCGTATGGCAGCGCTCGCTGGTTAAATGCCTTCCCTCTGCAAGCCTTTGCAGGAGCTCGGGGGTAAACAGGACCTTCTGGGAAACACAGTCGCATCTCATCTACAAGGCTTTGTGGCTCCGTTTTCCTTTAGATAGTTTAAGTCATTTTGCAGACATTCAACATGACCTACATGAGAGAAGTCGCCTGCTTGGTGCGTTTCTTGGGGGCTACGTTCGCTCTCCTGCCCACCCCTGGCTCAGCCGTTTGGGCCTAACCGAAGCCTCGATGTGTGTTTGAGGGGGGCTGCTCCAGCCCCAGAATGAAAAGCCTTGGAAGTGCCTCTGCCTGCCCAGCGATGTTTGTGTAAGGCACTCAGGCTCCTGTTACCAGACCCGGAAACAAAACCTATTTTCTTCTTTAGGAGAAACAAATGCAGCCCGGTATGAGCAGGCTCTTGCCTTGAACAAACCCTCGCTTGAGCATGACAAATAATGTAGGGGGGTGGCGATGAAAACACTGGCCACTGGCCCTTACTGCAGAGCTCTTTAACTTCCTCTGCTTAGTGAATCAAAACGCTGCGGCTCAGACAGCCAAGAAAAATATACTGAAGGGAACTTTCAGTGCTTCAGCACACAAGGAAAAGGTGAGGGTTTTGTCGAAGGAGAGTAGCTCAGGGGTTTGGAAAAATACATACTTAAACTTGGGAGCTGGGCCGCGCGATCAGCTTCTTGCCATTTTGCTGCAGGGAGCGGGGCTCAAAGCTTCCCCCCTCCCTGCGCCGGGGAGGCGGCTCCTTGCTCGGGGAAAAGGTCTATCTCCTTCCCGCTTAAATAAACGGGAGGGGGGGGTTGGTTTGCCTGTTGGTTACGGTTTCTTTGCCGGGTTTGGGCGAGAACGCTCTATCTCCAGCTCTAAATATCAAATTATCCTTTCCCCGCAGTGCCGGTGCGCCGCAGAGCTGGTCCCGCTCCGCGCCCCGGGGCACCGGGAGACGGCGGCTGCCGAGCGGGCGGCCGGGCTTGCTGGGCGGCAGAGCAACAAGCTGCTCCTGCCTCCAGCCCAACCCGTGTCCTACAGGAAAAAGAGAAGACAAGGGTGGAAAAAAAACCAACACAACAAACCTACTCCTTTAAAAAACAGACACACGGAAACAAATTGAGACTTCACCAAGAGCCTGGGACTCAGAGGGAAGCGGAGAGGGTTAGTGGGAGCTAAGGTGAACAGACAGGTAAAATGTCACATCAGCAAACAGTGCTGCTAAGGAGAGGCGGGGGTGAGGGTGGGGTGTGTGTAGAAATCACTTGGAAAGATGAAAATCACACATATGCTTCTGATGACCCCATGAGATGTGAAGTCCTCCAGGAAATACATATTTGAAACAGCCAGGAAAAACAAACATGCCTTTTATAGACTTGCCTGTCCCGCCATGAAAAATGCAAACCTCGGTATGGTGTGTGTGTATCTAGGGGGTGGGAGGGAGGAAGGGGGAATAGATTTTGTAAAGAACCCGATGAAAGCTACCTTCATCAGGAATATTCATTTGCGCTGCCCTGCTCTCCAAAAGTAGGCTGCAACGTGAAAACCGAGGCAGTAGTTAAAACTACCGTGTGTGAGACGGACATCTGAGTCTGAAAAGTGACTGTCAGGAGCTCGTCTGGGTGTCAACACAGGCAAGAGTGGTTGGCAACAGTGAGGAAGAAGAAAAAAGAAAAGGGAGTGTGTGAAGAGTTATAGAGCCTACAGGTTGCGGTAAAATTGGGCAAAGCATATTGGAAGAGAGATTTCTAGTCTTGCAGGAGTTCGGGTCTGGGCAGAGACACCCCCAGTCCGGCCGTTGCAAAACGCGGGTTTAGATGCAGTTGTGCTGGGGGTCGGGGGAGATAGTAGAGACTTGATCCAAGCGCACTTCAGCAGTAGGAGCATCATCGTCGTCCACACACACACCACCCACCCTGCCCACGGAGCCGGACACAGTGACCCCGCTGCCGGCAGGCTCCGAGCGCGCATCTGATCCCGCTCCCCACTTTCCACCGCTGCCGCTGGGAACCCCCGGCTCGGCGGGGAAGGGACAGGTCCGCGCCCACCGCCCGTACCTGCTGTCCCCTCTGCGGGACCCGACTTTCGCCCGGTGCGTGGGAAACGCCGGCGGCAGGTGCCCCGGGGGACGGGGCCGCTCCGGCAGCGGACGGCACCCGCACCGGCGAGGACACGCGCTCTCGCGCAAGGAGATGGCGAGGGTGCATGACCGGTCACCCGTCGGTGGGACATCCCCCCCTGCACACCTCAGGGTGCTGCCGGGGGCCGGGGGCAAGTGACTCTGGACACCTCTGGTTCAGGGGGATGCGTTTAATCTAAAGGGACTGAATGTCGTACCCCTGTTGTCACTTAGGAGCTGCGTGTCAGGGGAAAGTATTAGCAAAGCCTGAGTTAGTGGCACCCCCGAGGGTGGCCCCGCCCGACCACCGAGCACAACCGAGCCAGGACCCCTCGGCTATTTACCCCGGCGCCGTGAAACCAAGCGGCCCCCGGCCCTCGCTGCCGGGGGTTGTTGTGCTGCGGCAGCCGGAGCCACCCCGTCGTAGGGAGCCGGCTGTTTCCCGCAGACGGGGCACGCCCGGCCGGCGGGGGAGCTGCTCCCTGCGGCTCGCCCCTTCCAGCCCGCTCCGCTGCCCGCTGCCAAAGGCGCAGGAGCGGCGCAGGGGCACGGCCTCCGCGGAGGGCACAGGGGCTGCTGGAGCGGGGAGAGGGGCTCCCAGGCCACTGCGGGGCCCCGGACGAGTGGGTTTCCCTCCATACCCTGAGATATTCGGTTACACATGAGCCCAGCAGCTGCTCGGGGCGAGGTGCCGCAGCGCTACGCACCGCGCAGCGAGCGAGGCCGCAGCTGGCGCTGGGGAAAGGAGGGGACGTTTAAAACTTAAGAAACAGCTTGGCACATCGCTCTTACGAGCGTGTCGAGCGCACACCCAACAGAAATACCAACAACTGGGAAGTCAGGACGGTTTGGAAACCTCCCGGAATCAAACAACACCAGACGTGGGGCAGGGAGGTGCTGACAGCGCCGCGCGAGGCGTGGAGCCGGGCGGCGGGGACGCCCACGGGTGGCCGTGGAGAGTGTGGCGTGAGGGCAGGCTCGTCCCTGCGCAGCTCACCTCGCTGCCCTCCCAGATTAGAAGGGCCGGAGGTGTGTGATGCCACCCTACTGGCGATTTTGGTAGAAAGCGAGGCGGTGGGAGGCAAGAGGCGGTGCTGGCGCCGGGCTGTGCTGCGGCGGCGCTGTGCGGAGCCGGGCTCGGTCACCCCGAGTGCGCCCGGCAGATGCCAGTGCTTTCTTCTCCGTAGGTGCGGCAGATGCCCCACGGTGCCGTGGCTCTGCGGCGTGGTTTCTGTCGGAGAAAAGCCCCAGATCCCTTTCAAGCTTAGAAGGGGCATATTTTTTTCGGGCGAGGCCAGCACAGCGAAAGCGACGGCATTTCCCACCTACACGCTATTACTTTGAGATCTGATGATTATTTCTGCCGGTCTCCGAGATGCCGTCCCCGCGGGGGATCTCCGGAGGTGGAGGGCGGCCAGTCGCTCTCCCATAATTACTCTAAATCGCGTGTCTATTACCTCGAGTAGTGTCCGGCGATGGCAAATGAAGCCGCCCTGACGATACTCACCCGGGCACTGCTGCCGTCACCATTACATTGAAACAAACTCCCAGAGCCTGCGGAGGGAAGGACCGGGTTGCTGCACTGCCCGTCCCCACCGCTGCCGCCGGCCCGACCCTCGCCGGGGGCCCCGCACGGGCGGCGCGGCGGTGGGTGCCCCAAGGAGAGCCTGTCCCTCTAGAGGCGTCCCGGGGAGAAAGGGGGCACACGGGCGAGGGGCTGCCCGAAACCGCTGCCCGCAGACCTGACGTCTGGGAAGGGGCCGCAGAGGCCCGTCCCTCTGCATCGCCCTCTGGGGCAGATCGTCGAGGGGCGCGACGGAGGGTGCAGGCCCCCCAGCCAGCCTTTCACCCCCACCGCCCTCCAAGCCCCCCAAACTGCTTGCACGGGCTCGCTGGAGCCGGGGCAGCCCTGAGACAGGTGGTAGTGCGAGAGAAGGCTTAAGCCTCCTGCCTACCCGCTCGGCTGGCATGCGCTGCCCTTACGATGGTATCTCGCTTTTGGAGGCATTTTGTGGCTGGGGGAAATCTAATCCGGTGAAGAGAAAGGAAGAGAATACTGTTGGCATTGAATGAACTCCGTGTGGTAATCTTCGGGCAAATGTGCGAGTTTCCATGCCAAAGCAAAGTGTTTTCTCGTCGGGTCTGCTCATACTCTGAAGGGAGGCGAAGACACCATTTAAGAAATCCAGCTGGTTGCAAATCATACATTTAATCTCTCAGCTGGAATGATTTAATGGATCAGTATCGAGTAACAGTCCTGGAAAAGTAGCCTCCTAAAAAAACAGAGATAAATCCTGATTGAATAATAGTAAATGAAAACCGTGGATTACAGGGACTGCAAGACAGTATTTTCTTTGCAGTTCTCGGAAGATGCTGCCTCAGAGGGGCCAGTCGAGCCGACAAAGCCCCGCGTGTCGTTTTGATGTTGGCGGGGGCAGGTCCCGGCAGCCTGCCCTGCCCCCCCCCCTTGGGGCAGGCTGCCCCCCCTTTTCCTCATGCCCCGGGCACCTTCTGAAATGGCTCCTCTGCGGTGCAGGCAGCAGAGACGAGCTCCCCCTCCCTCCGGCGCTCCGCGGCCGGGCGAGCGCCGACGTGCCCGGGCCAGAGGCGCGTCTCCGGCGGGGGCACCGGGGGGCTCCCCCCGAGGGGGCACCGGCAGCCCAGAGTCACGGTGGGCGGCCTTGCCCTTGCCGAAAGCCACCCGTCGGCCTTGGGCCGGCCCAGGGGCCTCGCCGGGACTTTTCTGTTTCCAGCAGGGGAAGGAGCAGAGGCGGGGGAAGGAACTGTTACGCCGGGAAAAGCGGCGTTTTCCCCCGAACTGTGAAAACAGGAGAGCAAACCCTTTGCCCCTGTGCGTTCCTTTCGGGACATGTCGGAGACAGAAGCGGCACCGGGGCGATTGAGGACCCGGGGGGACCCGGGGCAGCCCCCCGCCCCGCGCTCGACAGCCCGCTGCCGGTGGAGCCCGCGGGGGTCGCTGGCGCTGGGGTTCCTTCGGCGGCCGGGGCTCTGGGGGGTCTTTTTTTAACCCGTCTATTGCCGTAACTTTAACCGGCGTCTAGCAGCTCGGGCGAAGCCGTCACTGAAGGAAGGATCCCGGTCGGGAGTGCAAAAGCACTTGACTCACCTCGCCCCTGGCCCAAGGGGAGGTCAATGCCGCGCTTAATTAAAAGCGCTTCCTCGGCAGGGCAGGTGCTTTCCTGCCAGCGGCCCCGAGGCCTGGGCTCCCCGTGTACCCCCCCCAACCGCTCTGTGCTCCGCTCGGGCCTCGGGGGCGGCTGCCATGCGGGGCCCCGGCCGCTAACCCCCCCAGAGACGTGGGGCCCGGGTGGGGAACGCGGCGGCGCTGGCGGGGCCGGGCCGGCGGCACACGCTGCCCCCGCCTCCCCTCGCCGCCCCGGCGGAGCTGCCCTTCTCCGTCCCGCAGCGGCGTGGGCTGGGGGTTCACACCCCCACCCCCCAAAAAAAATATCATCCCCTTCTCAGCTCGGAGGAGCAGGAGTTTCAGGGGGAGAGGTGGGTTTGCTCTCACGTTTCCCGGCGTTTCGTGTTACCCGACGGTGAGGCACCATCGCAGGGCGCCTCTGCAGCGGGCTCAGGGGGGTGGGGGGTGGGGTTCTCCTCTGAGGGGGGTGGGGGGAGTTGCTGGGAGCAAGGATGAGGGGGCAGCGCGGCAGGACGGCCGCCGGGCTGGGCAGCATCGCCTGTATGAGGAATGTAATGCGAGGGCGAGCGGCGTCAGCGCAGCGTTGGCGCGTTTTTGTCGTTAGATGTGCTCCCATCGCAATAGTTGTTTATATTTACAGGGCATTCCTGAACGCAAACCACACGCTCAAATCATCCCTAGATGAATCTGGGGTGGGTGAAAGTCAGTACTTCCCAAGGACAGCGCTGGTGACAAGGGCAGCTCGGGTCAAAATCGGTTTAGTTTGGTGTTACCTATTTATAGAGATGGGACATCTAAATAAAATTAAAGAAACGGGACGTCGAAATGTCTCAGAAACTGTTGTGAATCTCAATGGATTTTTTTCTTTGTTCACATCACTGTGAACACAATTTCATGCTCTTTCTAAAAATACGACTGTATATATAGTATATTAATAGAAATTTAAATATGTCAAAATTAAAAAGACTCCTCCATCTCAAAAGACGGCTCCAAAACTTTTCAACAATTTCAGTGTCTTACAATGTTTTTACATAGAAATGTTGTTAAAATTATCTTCTTTTTTTCTGCAGTCAATATGGGTATTTTCAACAAATGGGTATTTAATGTTCCCTATTAATATTTTTCATATTGATTTTGAAATATGCTTCATATAAGCTTTTGAAAAAAACCCTACCTGCCCTGTCTGTTGAAATCATAGCTGCTGTCACCCAGATCACTTCTGTAAGAAAAGCTAAATAAAATAGCTATTCTGAAAAGCAAAATGTTCATCCGCACCAACCAGAAAACAGTTCATCTTAACTCTAAAGTACTCAAAGGTGCTCTTTAACATGTTGCTTTCAATCTATACACAATCTTTATGTGATTATTTTTTTCTATTAGGTGACTTTTTTACAACAAACATGTAAGCAGATATGTGTACATTTTCTATTTAGGTACAATAAGCTTTAAAACATAGATTCGTGGGTATTTAATGTTATTAACAACATTATAGCTACAGAAATTCAAATAATAAATTCTAACACATTTGAAAAGGATTTGTGTCTTTCCTTGGATTTTTTTTTCAGCCAAGAGCAAAAGTCTGGCCCTGTTCTTTTTGAAGACAGTGGCAAAGTTCCCACCTACACCCCAAGGATCCGTGAAGTCAGTCAGAGTTTTTCCATGGACTTTGGATCAAGCCCATAGCATGAGTCAATTTAGTGATTACTTCTCTCTCATAGAAATGCACATTGCATTTGCTTAGATAACTACATATTGAAGATTTTTTTTCCACCCCCATATTCTAGAACCTTACACGAGGAAATTCTTTAGTCAAAATTTCCTTGAAATGAGTCCAGCTCTCCCTGCCCCCACCAAGCACACACCTCCAGTTTGGGACTTGCTCTGGATGGCACTGCTCTTCCCGTAAAACCATTCTTTTCGTTGCTGTTCACTTTCTGACCTGTCTTTCCCATCATCCTCCAGCAAATATGTCTCCTTTTGTGGGACAGAGAACCAGGAGATTCTGGAAAAGGAGACCCAGGGAATCAATGGAAACCCAACGGCAGCACCAGACACAGAGATGACATGGAAAGAAAGACCCACTGTCCTCACCCTTCATTTCTGGCACTAACTACTTTCTTCGCTTCACAATCTCCTCAGCCTCACCTTCAATGAACGTGCCCCGAGATGAGTGGTTTTATATTAGCAGGACTGGCTTTACTGCCCACTCTGCTAGTTACGGAAAACTCACCCACCCCTTGTCGCTCACCACCCGCCAGAAGGAAAGGGCCACCATCTCTGTGAACATGGTCTCTGTGGAAGAGCAGGCTGTTTGGGTAGATTCTGGTGAAGAACACAGCTGTCTGTGACCAAGAAAGATCCTCCAAGGACAACAGTGCCTGCAGCCCTGCAGCCAGCATGGGGCAGGGACAAGCACTGCATGGGGGGGCCCATCCTGCAGCCTGGCCGCCCCCGGGTGGGCCCCGGCAGCTGGTACACGTCTATCTGCCATACCTAGCTCACTGCTCAGCCAGCACCAGCAGGGTGGAAAGGTGAGCCCCTTAGTGCAGTTCCAGCTTGCTGTCAGTCTGCACTACGTGTAGTTTGGCTGGACCCCAGAGCCCGCCTGGGAATCTTCAGATCACATCTGTGTTTGATTACATCTGTTTGGAGCATCTGTTTATGTCTATCTGTGGCATTATAAAGGAATCTCCAAGGCCTGTTCTGTTATGTCATGCAGAATGAAATGGTGTCAGCGAGGCAGTGCTGCAGCACAGTTAGTGACCCAGCCATCAGCGGGGCAGACCCAAGGCATGGGCAGAGCAGCAGCACCGCAGCGGGCAGCCCCCAGTGTGAAGCTGAGATGGGGCAGCACTGAGGTGCAAATGGGTTGGCTGGGTTTTATCCATCCTATGCCAGTGCACGGACCCGCTGCCACCAGCACTCACTGACATTTCATCTGTGAAACCTGCCTGTGTTCCTGTGCGCTGAGACATTTGTGTAATTAATGTTCTGTCATTTCTTGCAACCCCCTGTTCTCCAAGGAGTAAATAATGGTGACTCCTTGTGGGCTTGCTTCAGGGGTGGTGGGTTGGCTGATGTGGATAAGGTGCAGCTGTGGCTGGTTCCTGCAAAGTAGTTAAATAGCTCTAAGGGGTATGGATGAGGAGGAGTTAATGAAGAGAGGCTGGGAAGAAGCAGAGGGAGGAGAGAGAGTGCCCTGGATGTAGGAGAGACAAGGAGAAGGATGCAGCAGAGGCAAGAAGCAGGGTGGACTGGCCTGAAGAGGATGAAGAAACAGCATGGACAGTAGATGAACCTTTGAAACCTTGTGGGGAATTGGTGGCTGCGCTGGGGCAAGGTGTGCTAACTACTTATTGCAGTTACCCTGGTATGTGATGGTAAAAGCCTTGTTGCAGCCAGCTAGTTTTGAGAATGCTGTGGCAACTCCTGGGTAGGCTGGAAAAGCTTGTGCAATATTTGTGTGTATTTCCTAAATATGGACTTGGAAACCTGTGGTTGCTGGTCCCAATGCTTTCTGCTCAGGTGTAAACCATCAGTGCTGTCATCTCTAGCTGGTGCAGCAGTACTGGCTGAGGGAGGCTGGTGCAGGAGCAGTGAGGACAGAAGCTAGACAGAGTTGTTAAATAACCCAGCATTTATTTATGGCATAATAGCAATTAATTTTGCCTTTTAAATTTACGGCAACTGTATCTAGTTTCTGGTTACACTAAGCCAAAAATAAAATTGCTGCTTTGCATACAAGCAGATCACTGACATTTGATATTTATTGAATCAATTTGCTTCTATCATTTACAAACAAATAATTTTTGTTCAATTGAAATAGACAGCGGAAGGCAATGCTGCTGTTTATCTGTGATTGTGCTGAAATGGTGGACTTGCCAATGCAGTGGGGTTTTCAAGCAAATCTGAAGATCTAAATGAGAATGCTTTTTTTAAAAAAAAGATAAGAGGGACAATGTATTACTGGGATCCCATAACCAACTCATCACAACAGATGTGTGCTAATTTGACTATCCATTACAGAGTGAACACTAGCGTGAGGAGCACCCAGTGTGACCTGTATGCTTTGGGATACTGGTACGTCTACAAGCACTTATAAGCAAAACCAACCGAAGTGTTTTACAGCTGAGCAATCTGGGACAGGGAACTGGCTAACAAGCCTGGAAGTCCAAACTATTGATAACCCAATATTAACTCAAACTCCTCTTAAGATTCATTTGTAGATCAAAACTCTCAAGAAAAAGGGCTTTATAAATTTCCTGACCATCTGAGAAAGACATGTGGAAGTGTCACCAACACATTTTATAGTGTCCTGAACTGAGTCTAGCCTCTGTTAGCTGTGAAGTGTAGCCTCCTCCATCAAGGCTGGTGTTGCCTGTGACCCTTAAAGAATGCTGCCATTGATTAAACAGTTCTGTTTTCTCACACTGCAAAGCCACAAACCTGTGTTTTACCTTTCACTGCCATCAGCATTCTCTCACAGTACAGTAATAGTGTTGGTTTTGTGATCTGATAGGACATAACGTAGTGTATGGGAAGCTTTCCATGAGAGCCTGTTCTCCCAGAACTGCCAGTCATGTTGCCAAGGAAATGGTGGTCATGGCAGAGACTTGCTGGCAAAATGCTGTCAGTAAGTCAATTACTGGTTCTGTGATACCAAAATATCACAGGGGATGTACATGATCTCTCAAAAGCGCTCATTTCCTTTTATCTACTGGTAGACTTATTCCCCCCCCCCCCCCCCCCCCCCCCCCCCCATAAATAAATATGGGCTCAAGGGAAATACTGTTTTGCCATTTTCATTTTATAGTATGGAATTTACAGATTAAAAGTCCCCTGTCATAAGCTTACACCGTACCTTTTCAGTGTCATCAGGGGTGGAACAGTCCACCTCCAAAATTAGACAGGTAGCACCCATAAGGGTAAAGTATAAAGAGCTATAGGAAAAATAGTGTCCAGAGATTTGATTGTAAGTAGTGTTGGCACTGCCTTGAAAACGGTCTAGGTATCTGTTTTATGTGGATGGGATAATATTTTACAGTTTTCTGTCTTTACAAGGGAAAAGACACACATCTTGATTTGTCTCTGCCAAAGGATAAATCCCCTTAAATAAGTCTTATATTTTATGCAGTATTTTATATATACATACCTATCTTGTTTCTGTTAAACCTCAGGTTGCTTCTTGTTGATCTTCCTTGAAGTTCCTCCAGTTTGCCCCTACTGTTCAAATAATACTGTCATGAATTTAACATTACATGGCAGTGGAGTGGGATCAAATGAGAGCTACTGTAACTCAACTCTATGACATACACAAATATGCAGATCATTTACCACACCTTGGACGGGTACAGCAACGTAATGAAGGGGCATATGCACCCTGGCATTCACTAGCTTGTCGATTTTTACTATCTATTAATTATTTTTCATAGATATCTTTGTATGTTTCTCAAACAAATCTCATACTGTTCATTTCTACCCACATTCTAATCTCTCTGGATTCATTCTCAGTTCAGCAACATTTCCTAACCCAGTGTCATTTTAAAGTGCTTGTGATATGTATTGTATTCCCACTGGTCGTTAATGAAGATGTCAAAGATGATGCCAAATACAATACTGCTCTCACTAAATACTCCTTTCTTGATTTGATACACTACCATTAAAATTGATGGGTTATTTGGAGCTGTTCAGGCACCTTTCCAATATCATGCATGCTCTCAGGAATTTCAAATTAATTTCCAGGTAAGATTTCACTATGAAACAATCTAATAAAATACATGTATAGTTACTGTACCTCTTTCATCATCCAGTTTTGTGATTACATAGGAAAATGTATGATAAATTTTCCATGTCAAGATTCTTTCTTGACAGCCCTGTCGCAATCAGTTTGCACATGTAAATAGGTCCAATGCTTCCCTGAGTTTATTGTACATGTGGTATAAAATAAGACTGACTTCTAGCCCCAGGTGTGAGGAGTGGCCAGGAAGGATGATGGCAGTCAGGGAATGTTCTCACATGGGATAATTAATCTGGTGCACTCCCAGCTACCTTTTTTTTTTTTTTTTTTCCTCCTCCTCCTTTGGAGCAATTTGAACCCAAGCAAGGAGCAGCCTGTTGACTGAATGAAATAGTGTGCCACAGGACCGCTCCTGGTGACTGTTTTCCCTAGAGGATTTCAGCATTTTCTCCTCACGTGAATGATGTTCTATCAGGGAGAAGACCCTCGGAGCTTCTAGCCAAAGGTAAGGTTCGGTACACATCCATGGCAGGTTGCATACAGTCAGCAAAGCAACCTAGAGCTGGAAAACTCCAGTTGTGGCCAAAACTAAGAGGAATTCACACTAACAATTTTCTATCTGAAAATACAAAATCATCTAATCAGGAAAGGTCAACTTCCTGTGGAAAGAAGGGAAAAAATATTTGAGATCTGCATTAAATATTTTTCTTCTGTTGTGGTGAGGATCTCACCCTGTTCCTCACAACATTGGTGGTTTACCTCTTAATGTGCTGGTTACAAAATGAAGCAGCTCTTTAACACCCAGTTTAGAGTAGGCTAGGAGAAGCTCTCCAGTAATCATTTTACAGGAGTGAAGTGGGCAACCTTCTTGAGAAAGAGTGGAGCTCCTGAAGGTTCTGGATTGGTAACATAAGTGAAGTGTTCCCCATTTAGCCACATGACATAAAGAGGGCAAAGACTGTGGGCAGAGCAGGACTCGCCTGATCCTCTCTTGACTGCAAACACCAGCTTTAGAAGTACAGGCAGCACCACCTGAGAAGCATGAGGTGGTCAGCACAAAATGATTGGCATGGCAGTTTGGACAGCTCTGAGCATGTGTGAGGTCTGAGGGGAGGTACCCTTCTCCTTGCTTCGAAGACCTGCTCCATCTGGAGTAACCAGAAATCACAGGTTAGAAAGAAGGGAGAAGTGCTGATGGTAGGCAGGGTGCTCACAGAGGATCTGGATGGATGGAGCTCCAGGCTTATGAAATCTAGGCAGCAAAAGCAAAATAAACCAAATCTTCTATTGGGTTTAACTGGTGTGTTACAGAGATGACGTGGACTCTGACCAACATACTACAACAAAATGGACTTCACTTGTACCAAGAACTCATCTCTTCTCCAGCACCAATCAATCCCTTCTTCACTCTCCATCACAGAATTACAGAATGATGGAGTGGTTTGGGTTGGAAGGGACCCTAGTGATCATTCCGACCCTCCTGCCACTGGCATGGGCACCAAATGCATCAGCTACCCAAACACAATTTCATTTCTTCAGCTTCCATGATAAGATCCCTCCCAGGTGCCATGGGCAGAGGCCAGGCCGGCTGACGCCCCCTGAGGTGCCCCTCCTATTCGGCCCTGTGTGGCAGCCCCGCACCACGCTGAGGGGACCCTGCCACCTCACACTCGGGTCGGGCCCCGTCCTCCACCTCTCCGAGCGCCCCGACAGGGGCCATTGGCCCGCAAATCCATTCTAGCCTCGAAACCCGCTGCTGCAGCGCTGCTCCCAGCCCGCTCGCTCGCAGCAGGGTCCCTGCCCGCCCCCGGTGACACACTGCCGGCCTGGGCACCCTGCCTGCTGCTGCCCCCCCGCCTGCTGTGCCCCCCCGCCCGCGGCTGCCCCCCCCGCGGCTGCCAGGCGCCGCTTTGGTTCGAGGGCAGCTGCCCCGGCGTCCCGCCACGCTGCCCGGGCCGCAGGACCCCCACGCCAGGGCGCTCCGCTTCCTCTGCGGCTCCTCCGGCACCTGCCCTCGCCGCACGCGGCACACGGCACGGGGTGGCCGCGAAGATGCACGCAAAGCGCACGGTGCAAGTGTTCGTCCACCACCCACCCGCTCCCGCCAAGCCAGCTCCCTCCCTCCCAGTCCCTCGGACGTCACGCTGCCACCCACACCGCCGCACCTCCCCCGCCCCGCGCTGCCCGGCAGCCCCCCCGCCGGTGCCGCCGCAGCCCCCGGGGCGCCCCGGCAGCGCGGGCAGCGAGCGGCGGCACCTGCGGGCGGGGGCGCGGCCGCCGGCCCAGGCTGAGGCCGTGGCGCCACCTGCTGGCGCGGCGGCGGTGGCGGCGGGTGCGCTCCCGCGGGCCGCGGGGGTGGCAGCGGCGGGCGTGTGGCGCTGTCAGCGGCCGCGGGAGAACGGGCGGTATTCCTGATGCGTGCCCAAGCGCCGTTAGAGGCACTGATCTGCTAATAGGAGTTTCTGACTTTTAGAGACGGACGGCTGGGCATTAATTGTTAGTGGTATTTTAAAGAAGAAGAACTTTGCACTTCCCATTCGACGGGTCTGTTAATAAGACCATCTTTTACCACAGAGCCATACTTCCCGACGCCTGCCACTGGAAGGCAGTGAGGGCAGTGAGGGCATTCCCTCCAAAGCACCTGGCCTCCCCGGCGCAGGGGCAGCTACAGGTGTCACAAGGCCGCTGGCCTCACCAGGCCACCAGCTGGGCACCACGTGTGTGGCGTGTCATGCCTCCCGTGGGCTGGCTGGGTGCCACACGTGTGGCGTGTCATGCCTCCCGTGGGCTGGCTGGGTGCCACGCGTGTGGCGTGTCATGTCTCCTGTGGGCTGTGGCAGTCGCGGTGAGAAGCAAAAATAAACAGATGAAAGGGCCCCGCTCTGTTTTCGCCTGTGGGCTGAATCGGCTTCAGTGGAGCCACTCGGCATCCAAGGCAGTGTGAAGGCAAAGCTGGCCCCGTGGGTGTGGGGGTCCAGCAGAGAGGGGAGCCTGTCCTGGCAAGAGCAGGGGGGGGGGATGCAGGGGGACAGAAACCATTGTGCAGCCTTGGGGCAGGGAGGGAAGGGGTGGTCAGGAACCCAACACAGTTCAGTGCAGGGTGCAGCCGATTCTCTCAGGTGAGAAGGGTCAGCAACTCTGGTAGGGCTGGGGGGTGACTCCCTGAGCTGTTTCCTAAAGCGCTTTTACCCTTAGGAACACGGCAATGGGCGTGCTGTACCAGACTCCTCCACCCAGCCCGCTGCCCTGGCCACTGACCCACTGCAGGTGCTGCAGAGAGAGGTGTATGAACCCCCGGCGTCAGCACTCTGCAAACACCTGCCTCATCCCCATGGGCCAGGCGGTGACTAGACCCCAAGGCGAGGGATTTATTCTACCCCATTTTAGTAACCATGTATGCATACAAGAGCTAGAGCGCTACCCAGTCCCTATCTGAGACTGCTAGCTATGGCTCTAGCTTCTCTAGTTTACTCAGAAGAGTCTAAGAAAACTTTGGTTCAGGCCATTTGTCCACGCTCCTTCCAGCCTCTTTCACTGGCTTCCTGGCAACTACAGCAAATACTCTCTGCTGCTTATTAAAGTGTGGGATTCTCATCCTATCACCCAGCCTTATCCAGTGGGTGATGGTTCACATTGTACAGTGTGGTCTTAGAAGCAGAAACAGATGCTGTTCATGTATATTTCATTGAGCCGACCTGTTATGCAAACCCAGGCAGTGACTGATAAAGCTTGCAAATTCCTTTGTCCATAGATTCACGACGTGCCCTACATTCTGCCTCCATGCTACCGTACACATCTCAGCTCTTCAGGTTAAAGCAGCTTCTCCTTCAACCTGGTAAATGTGACAACTGTTAAAATATTTTACATGATCTGTAGGAGTCACATGTGCCTTCTTTCAAATGAGCTAACGCAACTATGGCTTAAATTTTTTTTAAATAATCCATTACCTGCTTAACTGATTAGGTGTTGACATTGATTTCATTCGAGCATGTTGTGGAGGTCTTGTCAGACCTTGTTAAGCTAGAAATGCTTCTGCCACCACTCGTACATGACAGCAGACCCATTTTCTAACTTAATGGCATTGGCTTTATTAGGAGTGCATTTGCCATCATTTATCTGTCCAATCAGAGCTCTATAGCACTTGGCAGAAACTGTAGCAGGGAACATTTCTCTTCTGTAGTGATATGTAGGTCAGTCATACAACACAGTATTTAGCCTCCACTGGGACAGGTACCATGGCATGAAGCCAGCCACTGGAGTTTGCTCTTGCAGGCAATTTGAATAGAGCTGAGTGCCCAGTAGCCCAGATATCCAGCGGTCTTAGGACCTTAGATCCAGACCCACAAAGGTGAGGAGTATCTAGCACCATGCTTCTTTTATTAAAGATAAATACCTCAAAATACAGGATCTGTGGTGCTGGGCCATTGGAAACTTTAAGGGATTGCTTTCTTCAGGATCAGCCTCATTTCCAACAAAACATCTAATTTTCTTGGTTCGTAGCTCTTTTTTAAAGCTTAAATTGTCAGGGTCCTATGAGATTTCACTGTAGCAGTGAGTTCCCCTGCACTCTTTTTAGAAAAACGACTTTCTAACAACAAAACTCACTGAAGTTTTGCATCGATCTTATGAGATCAGAGTTTGGTCCAGCATGGAGGTTCTGTTGTCCTTTCCCATCTCTCATGTTGGCACTCCCTGCCCTCCTCACCCCATGCACTCTGAGCTCACCCTAGTCCAGAGGGAAGAGTGGTCATGTAGGCATGCAACATTTCTTAAATATATGACAATATAGTCAGTGTTAGAAGATGGTCCCAAATACCTGATGTGCAATAATGGAAGGGAGAGATTTCCTCTTCATGCTCAAAGTTTGACTTAGCATCCTTAACAGATGGATAAGGGCTGATCAAAAGTATCTAAAAGGTCTTGAACACCTTATTAGCAGACATACAGAAATGAGATTAAATGTAACCAATTTAGTAGATCCCAGGTCACAAAATCCCCTCCACATTTACAAAAAACAAAACAAAAAAACCCCCAGACAACAAAGTCCATTGACCAAGACACAGTTCAGGAGGGCTAGGTGTGTAAGCATCTGGTAGCAGAAGAGCTGAGCATCAACAGTCCTTTCTAGATTCAGACAGGAGCAGGTAAGACAAGTGTCATAACGTGAAGCCTCAGAAACGTTGCAGTCCCAACTGATGCAAACACAGGATGCTGGACTGCAAAGTCTCGGACCTCTCTTGTCATAAGAGCAAAAGAAAGATCATATTTTCCTGCAGAATTAATGTCTCCAAGACACGTTTTGTCCTGCACAATGTCAAAGCCTGAAACACAGAGGTACAGGCTGAAGTAAATATTTGCTGTCTCCCTTTCAGTACTCGATGTTTTTCCTTCCATCATGTGGCTGACAGTTTTATACCTTCATTAAAATTGGGATGATGAGTCTTTAGAGCTGGTGCCTGCATTACATCACACATTAATTAGTGAAGCACTTGACCAGGAAATGAGATGAGCTTTGTAACTCAATGGCAATCTAAATCCAAGATGAAGGTATCAGGTGACAACCCTATAGACAGTCACATGGAGCCGAGAGAGTTCAGAAAACCTAAGGCACAGGACAGCTAAACCCTGCTGCAATATAAATACTTAGGTTACTCTGACTAATTTTAAAAATGTAAGTCTAGATTATTTGAACTAGACCCTGACAACCTAGCTCAGGGATGTATTTAAGTTCCAGAAGAATGCCCAGGTTGCCTGCTTTTCAGCACCGCTAGACCCCCAGGGCACCTCTGTGCTGTGCATCCAAGCACACTGTCAGGCTCTGTATAGGCTAACCGAGCAGAAAAAGGGCAAGAAAGGAAGGGACAGGCAGGAGTGAAGGGCAGGCGAGGGCTCTGCCCTCACAGTGGAGCATTCTGCCTTTAGTGCAGGATTGCCCTTGCTCTTTCCATCCTTCCTGGCTTTGTGACTTTGCATTCCCAGCCATGCAGCCAGCCGGCCTTCCACAGGAATGTGGCATTGGTATGAACACCTGATGGACTGGAGGTAGGTTCTGGGATGTAGTCACAGCTCTTCAACTTGGTAATGTCCTGGGGATGTTTGGATTTCTGTGCACAGGCCCTAACACTAAGATCTAACATTTTCTCTACCCTTTTTTTTTGGTGCTGATATCCCTCTTCACCTATAATCTCAACAAAGCATTCTAATTCCAAGGTGAACGAAAACATCTGATGTCCTGAGGCAGGAAGAGTTTTCAGATATTCTGCCCCCATGCACCTAGCACATTTTGTAATTTGGCTTTTGACAGTTCCCACACAAAACACCAGCTTTCTGGATTGCCATTCAGAGACTCCTACCTCCCTCTATTAACTACGCATTTGTCTACCTGACTCATTTAGATGTACTGGTCATCTTCTTGGAGCTAAAGTGGCTTGTAGTTTCAAGCTGCTCTATAGAGGAAGTGTAGGGGAATGAAGGCAGATTAATTAACATTGATAATATACAGCTGTGGGCTGGCTACAGGGGCGGTGGGTTGGCTGATGGATAATGTGCAGCTGTGGCTGGTTCCTGCAAAGTAGTTAAATAGCTCTAAAGGGTACGGAAGAGAGGGACTGTATGAAGAGAGACCTGGAAGAAGCAGAGGAGGAGAGTACCCTGGATGTAGGAGAGACAAGGAGAGGTTCCCAGGAGAAGAAGGGGCTGGATGAGAAGCCAAAGAAGAGATAATCCAGATGCAGCAGAGGTGAGAAGCAGTGTGGGCTGGCCTGAAGAGGACAGCACGAACAGTAGATGAACTGTTGCAACCTTGTGGGGGATTGGTGGCTATGCCAGGGCTAGGCATGAGAACTACTTATTGAAGTTACCCTGGTATGGGGTAGTGAAGCCAGCTAGTTTTGATAGTGCTGCAACACTGCTGTACCTAAATTAGGTGATTTGGATCTGGTCACTTGTACAAACCTATTGGATTAGTTTACCTCCATTAGAATCAGCTGCTGCCTCGATGCCTTCTTGGAGGATAATACTCAACCTGTTTGAGTAAAGATACTTCAAATTGTGTATGGATTCTAGCTCCCTATAGTAATTCTAAATCATGGCCCAAATTTGCCATGAATTCAGTTTGTAGTACTGCCACCTTCAGTGACATTACACTGTGGGATTTTCATAGGAAGTCTATGAAAACACTTTCTTTAGGTCAAGGGTTAAAGGTCTGGAAATTCACCCTCTCAGAAACATCTTCATAAATCCTACATGATGAAAAGTCTTTCAGAAATATGAGCCCCTCACAAAGAAGATGAAAGTTTGCCAGACAAAGTTTTTCTCACTTTCAGGTGACTATGACCAATGAACAGTAAGGTGGCAGGAGAGCCTTGTGATTAACACTCAGCAGATTTTGTTCATGTCCTGGCTCTGTCTCTTATTTCTATACCTCTCGGCCAGTGCAAAGGAAGTAACTGGATGTGTCTGAGATGGGCTGATCTGCGCAACAGCCTTTTTGTCTGGGAGTTCCTGATGGCTGCCAGACAGAGAAATCCAGTGGATTCCTGGTGGAATCTATGTAGGGCGATGGGCTATCTTTAAAAGCAGTATAGTCCTACCCAAAAATGACAGACCTGGCAGGTCTGTATTCCTTGTCTGACTGTATGCATCTTACTGTATGCAAAATTTATAAATTGGAGACAGTTATGAAATGTATAAAATAGGGTTAACAATTCTTTTCTCCTACCTGCTCATGTTGCACACCTTATCTCCCAAGAAGACAACTGCATGCTACACCTACTATGCAGAGGCCTGATCCCATTTGGGACCTCTAGGTGGTACTCTAATATAAAAATGTAATAAACTGACAGATGGATACTTCTAAAAATAATGGCCAGTTTGTGGGAAAATGCCACAAAAGGAGTAACTGGGTTAACCAAGTTCCAGCTTCCACGGCTGGACTGTATAAAATATATGCAATGAACAAGCACGGCCAGGAGGAGCTTTTTTTGTTCTTCAGACTTATCTGATGGAAAGTCTACACTACTGCTAACCTTTTCATGTCTTGCAAATCCATTTTCTGTACCCACCATTAAATACCTTCTAGGTAAAAAAAAAAACAGCCAGGCATAGAAAATAGCCTCTTGCTATAGAAGCCAATGCATGTCCAATGGGTGACAGGAAAGTCAATTTTCCCTCTGCATTGCAATGGGTTTTCTCTGGCAGTCCCTTTGAACAAAGGTAACTGTCAGCAGGAGGCTATCACACCCTGCTCTGGAGTTTCTGAAGAAGGAATGTCAGAGATTCAAAATCCCTGAAAAGGGAACACCCCTGTCAAGGGCAGGCTTTGAAGTGACACTAAACATATATTTATAATTACAGATGAGGCAGTATAGTATGCACAAGGAATAAAGACATGCAGCGTGTCCTACGGGCATGGCAGGAGAGGTGACATGCATCATGAAGCCTTGTTAAACTGCTCACTGGGGCTAAGGAAACCTGAGGCTGGTGCTTCCTATCACTTTTCATGTCACAATGCAATCTTTTTGCTTCCAGGAGTGCGCACACTTCACATGCACTATTGATATCCCTTAAATACATGACATAACTCTTAAGCCTACCTCAAGAAGGTAACATAATCTTGCTCACATACCCAGCGCGGACGCCAAAAAGGATGCAGGGCAGATTTTTAGGTAGCTCAGCATGCTCCCTGTGAGAGGCCTGAACTCAGGCAAACAAGCCTCAGGAGGCTCACTTGGAAGGAGTCAGAGCCTTCCTGCCATTTGCCTGGGAGGCTTGGAGAGAAAAGCAAAGCCAAAAATGGCCAGAATGTGTACGTTTCTATTTAGAGATCTAGTTGTCTCCATCCTTTGTGTGTGTGCACATATGCATGCAAGAGTGATTATGATCTCAGAATGAAAGCAATTTATTAAAGCAGTTGGTTGTTTTCCTAATAGGAAAACATATGTGTATGCATATAGACAAATATAAACATACAAATATGCATATTTGTGCACAGACACCTTCCATGTACTAAAGTCTACAGCACTCACTCCCCTAGTCAGGAAAATGCATGGGTGCTACTTTTTACTGCACAAGATGCCTGAGCGAGTGTCCCTAGAGAGTCAGAGCCCCCCAGCATCTGTTGGACAACAGTGATTTACCTCTACTACAACTGTGAATGTGTCCAATTGTCCAGATGACAACTCCTCTCCATCCCACCAGGTACAGGATCTGCATCCCAACTGCAAGAAAAAAACTGAGCTGCAGCTTCTAACCAAACTGGGCTATAGTTATGGTGAGTAAACATTCCTGTAGATTGCATTAAAATTGCAACATTTGTCTCACTGAGGTACCTGCCTGTGGCACATGCATTGATTTTCCTTTCCTAGGAATGGAGGCTGCAAAGAGCAAGATTTAGCTTCAGCAAGTGACATCCATCATTATTTAAACCATACTTTCCCAGAGTGCTTTATCCTGAGGGAGAGCAGACACATGATGCCTGAAAATGATGCATTTCCTGTGTGAATCTGATTATAGGATCACTTCATGGACAAAGTGTCCATCTGAACTACACATCAACTATCGCTAAACAATGGATGGCAAGAATTTCTGACATACTGCTACTTCTTGTTTATGTTCCATACATTCCTCTCCACCCATAGAGTTTAATTGATGATGCTCTTTGTATTTTTGCCTGCCAGTTTTGATCAAACCCATATAAAGGAGGATGCATGTTTAAACTACCACAGCATGAGTAATTTGTATCAAATACAGGTTTGCATTAAAGCTTTGGTTTATTATTTGATGGTAAACTTATTTTAAATCTTCAGGACTGCCATTATGAGGTGGGATGCCACATCCTAGCTGGAATAGTGATCAAATCTGAATGCAAATCATCCTTTATATAGCAGTGATTTCCTCTCCTCCTCTGTGCATGTGCAATGTAATATGTTTGCTTTATTTTAGGGCTCACTTAGGCTACAGGATTTTCTAGTCAATTCTTTGCAGTCACATATGACCCTCTCCAACATAATTGAGGCCAAACCATGGCCATCTTCCTCACTTTCCTTACACAACAGCCACCCTGTTCAGACAGGATTCTGATCAGATAAGCAGCCCGTCTACACAGATTATTCTCAGTAGCAGGTAGGATTTATGAGCAGCCCATGTGAAACTTCAGTCCTTTCTCTTGAAAGTAATAGACATTCTCTTCTAAGGAATAGTTAAGCATGGCCTAATTTGCAGCATGGCTTGGCCCTGTGCACCCAAGGGAGATTGGTCTGGTCACCTCCAAGGCCTTTTGGAGATGTTAAGTGGTAGACACTGGACAGACAAAGTTAACATTCCCCAAAGAGACCCTTCCGGTACCTCTGTAGGGCGCAGAAAGAATTTAAAGGCACCTGTGTCCATAGAGGAACTATACGGATACAAAGTTAGGTCTTGGGAGCAATATGGTCTGTAAGATACTTGTGGGACTGCATAGCTGACATGCAAAGCATACATAGCCCCCATAGCTATGCAGCTCAGAGGTCCAGTGGCATGGGCAAGGATGTCATCTATGTTTTCATACACTGGCTTTTTTGCACAACACAACAAAATAAACTACCAGGAGGTGAGTCTGCACTGCTCTGCTCCCTTGCCACATTTGTATCAGAGCCTTCTGGGGGAATCTGGAGAGCTCCCTTTGTACCCTTCCCCAGAGGATATCTGTACACACTATTTACACACATTTTTTCATTTGGGATGTTTTTCTGCATCTGGGAGAGCTAGTGCACTGAAGGACCAGTCAAAATGTTTACAGAATAGACACAGTGAGTGGGTTCTCTCACTTGAGGAAATAAGGGTTACAGCCTGCCTAAGGGAAGTCATCAAAGCACCACTTCAGGTCTTTGGCAAGGGCAAACCATGACTGTCTGATGTAATTATCTCATGAGTCTTAACTGTGTAGTATATGAGCGCGTAACATATTGCAACTCAGACTTGCCATCAACTAGTAAGAAGGTGTGGAACGGGCAGCACCGAGATGCTTAGCCCTTTGGAGCAAGGGCGTGCACAAATGCCCCTAGAGAGTTTTCCCGATCAGTTTCTGTGATGAAAATTTCCATATCAGAATTTGACTCTTATAAGCAGTTTACCACATATGACAAAATCTGCCACCCTTTTTTGAGAATGATTCTCTCTTATTTTTATACCTTATGTGCTGCATGAGCCTTAGTGTGGGAAAACAACATACTGTGAAAAAAAGACATAAGATTATTTTGTGACATGCTTATTTATAAAACCTCTGTTAAGCTGTCAGCATTGCAGCTCTGTTACACGGTAGTTTTTAAGCAATCTTATCATAGCTCTGGGCTGAACCATTCAGATGAGCTACGAATGTGAACCAATACTATAATTCCTTCCTTAAAGATTTACAAGAAATACTCAAAGGTTACAGACTGTAGACAAGAAAGTGCTATGAAACAGCCATAGTGGGTGGAATCTGTCAGAAATGAACGCTTTTTAGCGTCATTGATTAGTGGAGCTGGAACCATCTCTAGCAACTCTAGCACTTCTAGCAACTGTTCGGTGAAACATGAGCTGGTTTTAAAGCCATTTTTTCTACAGCTTCACATTATATATACTTTCTCACTATCTAATCACATTTTATAATATTTTTAAAACAATTTTTTTATC
Organism: Falco naumanni; assembly: GCF_017639655.2. Lineage (NCBI taxonomy): Eukaryota > Metazoa > Chordata > Aves > Falconiformes > Falconidae > Falco > Falco naumanni. The sequence goes on from NC_054065.1 coordinate 18,149,765, forward strand.
GAAAATTTATTACATACATTGTTCTTTCTAACGTACTGGTATTTTACTAACTGATTCTGAAAAAATATCTAATCCCACTTTAAAATAAGCACAGCTAAATTCTATTGAAATAAATTTTATGTTTTGATCAACTATAACAAAACTTCTTTCAAAGTATTTGAAATAAATATCATATACATGAAGATTTGTGCTGCTGTCGTTCACTGCAGGCCTACAATGTCTGACACAGCTGATGCCTGCTCAGAAGCAAATGTCTGGTTTTCTTAATTGGGATGATACAGAAATGATGTGACATTATCATGCTACTTTAATTGTACCTTAAGATCATTTGGTTTGATCTTTTACCATGGCTCTTTTCTTGCTCTAAGGGCTATATCCATAGCACTGTATCTCCAGCTGGTAAACATGGGAAGGTTCTTGTATTATCAGCTTAGCTATGGGTTCCACCCTTCCAGGTGTTTCACCTACCTCCCTGCATCAGCATTAGTGTTTTTGCATCACCCAGCATGTCTAATTGTTCACTGATCCAACTGAAACTGACCCTGTAAAAAACATTCAAAAAATTACTTTTCTATTGAGTATATTTCCATGACAGTAAAACTAGCACAAAAAAAGGAGGGAGGCAAAGAAGCTGCCGGTAATTAAAGGATCCCAAGATGATCACAGAACTGACTTCTTGTAGTATTCTCTCTGAAGTGAATGAGTAAAGCTATGTCTGCTTATAGCTGCTGAGAATCTGGCCCTGTATATTTACATGAAATGCTTTCTCTGCATAATTCCTGTAATCACATTTCCTCATGAGGTTCCTGCTTCATTTTGGCTAATATCTAAATTGTCTCTCTCTCTCTTTTTTTTTTTCCCCTGAAATCCCTACTCTTCTTTGTCGGATGTCTGTGCATCTCGTTACTGGCTGTATTTCTCTAATATGAAAATGCTGCATTCCCATAAGTAAAACTAGGGCAGTGATTTATGCATTTTTCTGCATGAAAAGGCCCCTTGTGTGCTCCACATGTAAAGGCAGAACAAAGCAGATCCCTGCGAACATTTGTTTTCCTTTTAGCAGTTATTGCCATAAAAAGAGGTCAGAATGAAATGAAACAACTTAATGTTTTGTCCCTTGTCCAGCTCTGGTGCCTGATCTGGTTTCAGCTGAAATAATTATGGGTCTCTCTCTGAATACATGAGAATAGACTCTGGCCCCTTAAGGATTACAGCTTGCTCGGTGGTTCCCACAACTTTGGACCAACTGGTCACAGTCCATCAAGCCAGCCATGTGTACGCTTTACTTCTTAATATTTTCTGCAGCCCCAGGTGCAGAGCAGTCATGATGGCCTCGAGGACCACCCAGGATTTCTGCACTGCAGCAGCAGAGCCACTGAAATAAGTAACTTGACAATCACACCCTATAACAAATAGATCTCTTTGGCCAGGACTTCCAGCACAGCTGAGCTGGTCGGATGTGCTCATCTTTTCAGGCATTTCAGGAGCGGTCTGAGGGGAGCCACGGCTGGCTTCACTGTCTGGTTTTGTTCCTAGCTGTAAAGCAAAGCCAAAAGCCAAATAGTTTTTTCTAAATAATATTATACGATTTCTAAAAATTAAAATGACAGTTCAGAATCCATTAGGTAAGTGCTGGCACCATGCACTTGAATGTCTAGTCTGTGAGGAACATAGTGACTGGGAAAGAGTAATGGACTGATAAACCTTCTGCTTGAAACTCTTGCTTTGGTCACAGAGCAAACATCGTAGGGAGCATCTCTCTGCCACATCAGGGTGCTCTCAGAACATCTGTAGAGTCCATATGTGGGAGCCTGATATCAGTCAGGCTTTCTGCTTTCTGAAGTCCTCACTATTCAGGTAGAACTGACAGGCGCAGAGGTGCTGGGTGGAACAGTGGTTTGACAAGGAAACAACTTGTCCAGAGCTGAGACACTGCTGAGTTATTTCACACAACACTCCGTAAGACCTGAGATCAGCTGCACTCAGCCCCACCACAGCCAAGTGCATCTATTTAAGTCCCACAACAGTGAAGTCCAATGAAGCCTTGATAGCGTAGGAGTTAAAGCAGGTACAGGTTGCTCTTCTCCCTTGCACATCTACCCACCCCTGGATAAGGAGATTTGTGAGCTCAGTGTTGCATCCAGATTGTAATTTTTAAAACCTGCCACTGGACCTGTCCTCCATGAGGGCATACAATCTTTTTCAGACTTCCTTTGAGGTTCTGCCATGTATCTTATCCCGCATCAATGAGCTCCACAGTTTAGTTATATGTTGTGTGAAAAAAACAGGGCTTCCTTCACTTGGTTTTATATTTGGCAATTATTTTCATTGGATGACTCCATGTCCCTGTGATGTTAGAAATAATGGCTAAATATACACTTTTCACCTGCTTTATGCCTTCCATCCTTTTACAGTCCTTAATGCAAACTAAGAGTCTTCTATTTCTCCTTAAATGGAAGCCGTTTCCTACTTCACGTCGGCCTTCTACCATCTCTCTTACATTTTTTTGGATAAATGACATCCTTTTTTTTTAATATGAATAAATGCCAGAAATGCATGCAATATTTGAGATGCAGATGAAGTGTGAATTCAAACCCAGACATAATGTTTTTTCTGTTTTGTTCTCTCTGTATTCTTTCCCTACTAACTCAGTTCCTAGTTTTGGTTTTGCCTGACCTAAAAATGTCTCCTGCTTCTGCTGAAGTTGATGGTGAAGGTTCTGACCTGATTTCCATGAAGGCAGGTTGAACCCCTGGCCCGGAGCTCCCCCAGCAGCCCTGCACTAATCTCCTGAGTTATCAGGCCACCTATCAGGACTCTGTTGTTCAGCCTTTTGTTCATCTGAGGGGCAAGTCTGCATGGTTTCCATGACAGATCAATGACTCCAGGCTTCTCTTGAGAGAAAGGGAATAATTTATCATTGCTAATGGTTTGTTTTCTGTATCGATCTTCTTACCTCCTCCTGACATGCAGCTCTGCTTATGAGGAAGTGTTCTCAGAAACAGCCCCAATAAAAACCACTTTACTTCTGGACAGAACTCAGGATGTTGGATGTAACAGGTTTTGGTTCTTCTGATCAGGTGGGATTATTTTTGGCTCTGCTCTGACTGTTGTGTGACCAACTAAAAAACTGTCAGTAGATGTTAGTGTAATTCTTACATACAGCGCTATAGGCAAGGGAGTAAGGTCAGAACATTCACCCTGTTTTCCACAGTCAGGTGACATCGCCCACTCCAGCAGTCTCTTGAAATTTAAAATAACTGAACTCCAAAGTCTGACACTCACATGATGATGTGAGAATTGCAAGGTTCATTTTTAAAGCTATTTTCTCTCTCTCATCATACCAGAAACAAAAGAGAAAACTTTCACTCAAACACATTCTTATGTCTCAGAAAACACAAGGATTAAAAAGAACAGTCTTCCTCTCTGTAAGTTTAGTCTCCAAAGCAGGTGTGTGTTTGAGCTTTTGGGATCTGCAGGAAGGTGATACTGGGAATGGCAACCTAGTTCTGCTGCAGTCAGTGACACAATTCCTAGCAATTTCATTATGAATATGGGTTTACCCAAGGGCTTTACCAGCTAAGCAACTGTTACTGTATTTATGTACAGTTAGAGGATGCATGATGTCAAGTGCCAAGCTTTCCAGGTAATTTCTCCCTAGCATCTGCGCAGACGTGCATAGGAAATGTCGCAGTTACAGCACAGTTTTTGACTGTTGCCTTTGGGTTAGCCATTTTGTATGTGAAGGCAGAAGATAAAATGAATTGGTTTCTTCTAGGTCCCAGCTTTGTTCCCTGGAGAAGTAGATTTCAAGGGGATTCCTTCTATGAGCAAAACTACTCACATGTGTATATCTTTGCAGGATCAGCACCTAAATTTGTGCAATTCTTCTCACAGAGCAATTATTTTTCACATTTGATTTTAACAATGTTGGCTCCCAATTCAATTAACATCACCACTATTTTCTCTTGACAATTTCATGGCAAGTCTATAGGGATCCCATTAAGATGTCATTATATTGCTGCTGTGTTGTAAGACTTCAGTGGGAAAACAATTTCAGTGCAAGTCTACAGAGATCTTGTTATGAAGCTGTTAGAATGTGAAATGCAAATGGCATCAATTATTTCAGTGTGAGCCTGTGGAGTCCCAGTCCTGATGTCATCATGATATGAAGTTGAAAAGAAAAACTATTCCAGCCTTCATGTATGGAGACAGCAGGATGATGTAAGAATTAAGGGAGCAAAGGAAAGAGAGGAAGGGGCAAAACACTTTTAATGCCTTGTTACAGTGATGTGGAACAACAAATAGAACTCATAGGTCATCCATATGACCTTGGCAACCCTAGTCCTGAGCCTTCCATATATACAGTCCTCCAATGCCATATGCAGAGGGTTTACACACACAGATTATAGCGACAGAGGGTATTTTTAGATCCCTACAAGGAAAGGATCTGTTCCTGCTGCACATATCTTGAGCAGAATGTGGTTTCCCATGGCTAAAGTTTACTCTGCACCATGCACCACACAAGTGCCCCTTAAATCCATGGTAAGTCTAATCATGTCTGTATACTTCATCTGTGTAATTCTCTAGAAATAATTAGAAGAGAAGGATCACCAAGCCCAGAGAGTGGATCCCCACTGTGTGCTAAGGGCAGCTCCAAAGCTGCCTTGATACTAGGCACATCAGTCACGCAGACAACAACCCGTGAAAGGAAGCTCAGATCCAGCTTGAATGTGCCCTGTGGAGCACTTCTGAAGTTGGTCCTCCCAGCACGTGTACAGAGGGGGATGTGGCTCCTTGGACACTGCCTGCGTGGAAGCTGCCTGGATGGTCACTTGCCTGCCCTAAACCCTGTTATTTCCTAGTGCTAGAGAGAAAGCCACAGGGTCCCTATGAGTGAGGCTGGGAGATGGCTGGTCACGCAGTGCTGGGTTATTGCTGTCTGGGTGAGTGAAGACGGTGGGATTAGCCCCAAAGACAAGAGCTGGGTGAGGTTAGTTAAGGAGGGGGAGCGGTCACTGTGGGAACAGATAGAAACGATATGAATACATGGAAGATGTGACTGACTGAGTACAGTATCTAAAAATGTATCTTTTCCATGCTGAGCCAAGCATAGACTTTTAGGTGTGCAGAGCCTGCATCCCCATATTTTTGTGCAGATATGCTTCCCTCCATTTGCAAAAGGTCTGCACAAAGTGAAACTAAAGTAATGCTTAAACACAGTAAACTCCTAAAAGTGCTCCAGGTTTTCAGCCAGTCTCTTTGGGCTTTGGTCCAGACTCATCTGGCCAATGACAGGCTGCACAAAAATTCTCATTTTGCCAATATGGGCCAAGGATGCTCATGACTGTTACCTACTCTTCTGCCACAAACAATATAATGAGTCTGAAAGGACAGATCTGTCTTATAGGACAGATGATCTCCTCAAGTCCCCATCACAATTGAACAGTTGCTCTTGCAGAAAATTTTCAACACTATCAGCATCACCTTTGACATCAAGGGCCTTGGTACATGTCCAGGAATCACGATTGGAAGAGAAATGGGATTTCCTCTTTTTCTTCTTCTTTCCTAAAGACATTACAGGTTTGACTGCTCATAACTCTGGCCTTCTGTGGATAAAATGAGATCTATGAAATCCTGTAGAAACACAGGACTCCTGAATCGCAAGATCTTAGAAAATGTCTCAGATTTAGGAACTACGCTAGGATTGTTGATCTGGCCATATCTGATGCGTTGGTCTCTCTGCCTACATGCACTTACGATGGCATTTCACAGGAGATGCAGCAGCAGCAGCGTGTACTGCATTGCACCCACAGAAGTCCATAATAAATAATTCTGTAAATGCCACAATGCTTTCAACACAAAAAGGCTGAGTTAAAGGACCTGTAATTGCCTTATGTTTCTTAACATCTGTTCCACGAACCAAGTTTCCAACTTTCTTTGTACTTGTTCTGAAGCCAGGTACTCTCTGCAAGCAGAACTTTTTTTTTTTTTTTTTTTTGGTAAGGACAGGCAGTTACCAGAAGAGTTTCTGCCTCACTCCAGCATGACACTGGTATCGTCTATCCATATTCACTTCCAGAAGTATTAGAAAGGATTAACAGTATGGAGAGTGGATGGTTTAATGTTCCTTTTAAGTTACTGAAGTGTGTAAAGGGAAGTACTGTGGTAACACCTCAACGCCCTTCTGCTGATATTGCCAAATCATGGCCAGGCTGTGGTATGTTATGCAATCTGCTACACTTCGCCAATGCCCAGAGATCTCTGCTTGCAGCTCATCCACATGGGGAGCATCAGACTGGAGTATCTGTTGGGACTTTTGTCCTCACACTGTGTCTGCTAAGATGCACTGGAGAGAGTCAGTGACTTGGCTGCAAGACTAGATTTTTACGTTCTCTTTTCTGAGCTGCATGTTAGGCAACAAGTGTATGATATCCTTTGCTATTATAATGTTCAGTCTTGTGATAGTCTCCCTAGCTGAGCAGCTACTGCAGTTGGTGGCAGCTGCTATAGCTGTGAGTTACTCCCAAGAGTAACATCTTGTGGGTAGCCTGTGTTTGTATGTGGATAGACAGAGCTCAGGGGGGTCTGCATCCTGGCTGTCTTCTTTCTGCACTGCAAATAATACAGGCTTATTGAAACATCCTTAATCTGCATAATCAGGACAGAAAATGAATATGAACAGATTCACTCACAAAATTTCTCTCTCTCCTGTTTCTGTCTCCCAGACACTTCTGCAGTGTGTTTTGCTGCATCTAGATCTGTTGCAAGACAGAAAGCAGAAGAGCACCAACACTACTCTGGGTTAGCTGAGTTAGAAAGCAAAACACAGAAATTAAACTCAACAAGCAATCTAAATTGTATCTGAAACATCTGAAACCAGTTGAGGTCGATAGGTATTACTTAACCTGAATCAGTCCACCCACCTCCTGCCCCATTTAACTACAATGTTTATTTTACACAGGAATTAATAGAGGTGATGAGAGATAGCTCTTTGCAAAACACTGATGAACTAAGCAGCATCCCGAATTTGCATAGCCCAGGGCTGGTACTGTAAGTTCAGCTTTGACAAGTATGCCCGCAGAGCGAGGTGGCTTGTTGATCCTGCATTAAATTCAGCAAGCTCCAGTGGCTATAGTGAGAACTAGATAAAAGCCCAGTTAAGAGGTCTGCTGGTTGTGGATAGCTGGTTGCCAACAGAATAGAAGAAAAAAGGCCAAAGGAATGGCAAGAGGGAGCAGGAGGGAAGGCGGCAGGAGAGGAACATTGGTGCTGGGTGCCAGGGCAAGTGGTAAAACAAACCTACTGAGTGATCCACATCCTGATCCCATCAAGCAGAAGAGCATCATATCCCAGACACTTCCCTTTCCACAGGGGTGGTTACCCCCGTTGTTTGCTCCCAGATGCCTCCTTCTTCTCTCCGCTTTTCCCCGGCACTGTGAAGCACGTGTTCTGAGACTGTTGGCTGGGGCATTGATGCAGTCCCACCCATACCCACTCAGACTTGGAAAGGCATGAAGGAAGAAAGAGACACTGCCAGCCTGGAAATCCTGCCCCAGGGCCGTACCACACTCCTTGGTACATCCCCAGCGCAGCCTGGTGCCTCCCCAGGTCAGAGAACCGTAACAGATTCAGCAGGACCTGCCAGGACTGGCTGGCGGGTCCGGGGCTCTCCTGTCACACCACAAGGCTCAACTTCGCATCAAGCGATGTGTCAGTGTTCTCCTGCTAGCATTTGGCTTTTCTCTTGGCTTTGCTCCTTGCTGCTGTTAACCGTCCTGACAAATGAAAGTCATTCTGAAACTATGTGGCTTTGTAATTATTATCTTTGGTAAATGTTTTGAAAGCTGAAGAGTTGCTGTTTGCTCCCGCACAAGCTGGAAATGCCTGCCAGAAGTTCAATTTAACTGTCAACACCTCTGCTCACAAACTTAAATATTTTGGAGTCTGTCTTTACGGTTACATATATTAGCATGTTCTGCTTTCTGTAGGACAGACAACTGGTTGCTAAGAAGAATGTATTCCTGTTTAGTCATGTTCCTTTATTTAAGGCTGATGTTGAACTAGTTTTCATCCCTCTGCACTAATATTCATGTCAGAAATAAGTTTTCTGAGTTCACTGCTGACTATAGCTCTTTAGGGACCCAGTATTTAAAAAAAACAAAACAAAACAAAAACAGGTCCTGGATAATCTTGTGACTGACATTGCTACCAGATTTTTCCAGTTGGAATGGTAATGCCTGGAAAAACTTGCAAGAGGTCCCTCCCATTTCCATGAGCCCCTTCACACACAGACACAAACAGGCTTGGCAACTTCAGAGGGAGAATTTGTGAGCACTGAATTGGCACATTGATAACCAGTTGAAGAAACAGCCGGAGAACAGAGGTTTAATAAACATATTCAGCCTGTGTCAAATGAGTTGACCCCCGTGTTTCGTGGCAGTAGGTGTCAAACACCGTATTCTGTTCTGCAGCAGGCAGGCAGGCTATGTGCGGTATTGGCAGGAAACTGGTACCTTGGGTGCTTTTGAAAATCCCCCTAAGCTTTGTATCTATACTGATGCTCAGCTCCCCTTGACATTTAGATAGAATTAGATACCTGGGTGGTCTTGAGAATTGGGACTGCAGAAAAATTTCCAAAAATGCTCATGCACCTAGTTGCCTTTATTTTCACCTGAGAAATTGGATCTGCATCTTTAAGCTCCAAAAAACCAAAGAAACTCTACCCCTCTCCATTCCTTTGCATCCTCTGTCCTTGTAAGGTGTAGGAATAGGAATTATTTCTGGTGGGATATACTCAGACCCCGTTGGTTTTGGCTGTGTTACTAAAGGAAGCTACATGGAATTTAGTACATATTTATCCTTAAAATGTAATAGGAACTGGGTATGACCCTTACGGATACCTGTCGTAGTTTAACCCCAGCCAGCAGCTAAGTACCACACAGCTGCTTGCTCACTCCTCCCTTCTCCCAGTGGGATGGGGAGGAGAATCAGGGAAAAAAAAGGTAAAACCTGTGGGTTGAGATAAGAACAATTTAATAATTAAATTAAAATATAATACTTACAATAATAATAATAATTTTAATGGAAAGGGAGATAAAAAAAGGGAAAGAGAAATAATACTCAAGGGAAAAAAAACCCAAACAAGCGATGCACAATACAATCGCTCATCACCCACTGACCGATGACCGGTCAGTCCCCAAGCAGCGATCGGCGGCCCCCAGCCAGCTCCCCCCAGTTTATATACTGAGCGTGACGCTCTGTGGTATGGAATATCCCTTTGCCCAGTTCGGGTCAGCTGTCCTGGCTGTGTCCCCTCCCAGTTTCCCCTGCCCCTCCAGCCCTCTCACTAGCAGGGCTTGAGGAACTGAAAAGTCCTTGACTTAATGTAAACACTACTTAGCAACAACTAAAAACTTCAGTGTGTTATCAACATTATTCTCATCCTAAATCCAAAACACAGTGCTGTAACAGCGACTAGGAAGAAAATTAACTCTGTCCCAGCCAATATCAGGACAGTACCCCAGTAACAGCCTGTTCACCCTATAGCAAGGCCCCCTTCATTAAGAACCCTGTACATTCCCAAATAACTGTTCTTTCACCCTGGATGAACAATGCTCTCCATGGGGAGAGACAGGAGGAGAAACAATGATGTTAACAAGAACCAGACAGAGAGAATATGCCGTAAAACCCTCCCATGCTGAAGAACCCTTGGGCATGACCACAGCTCCTTGGGTGGCAAAAGGCAGAGTGGGGCAGCTCTTTCCTCCAGAGTTCATGCACTTTAAGGGCCTTATTTTGTACTGTGGTCCATAAGAAAATAGCCTGATTTTCAGGGTTGCATTTATACTCCTCTGAAACTCACTTCTGCTCAAGTCTAGGTGTCTTCTTTTGGGACCTACCTTTAAATTCTGTGTGAGATTTCAGTTAAAAAGTAAATGTTCATTGTTCAAGATGTTTTCTGTGGATGCCACCAGCAAATTCCTTAATAAATATTAATGAAAATAACAGCAGAAATGTCTGCTGATACAATCCCTGGAATGGTGAGCAATTAATTAGGCCATTAGTCTCACATGACACCACCTAATCTGTTATATTACACCCCTCTACATTTTCCAATAAAAATAAAGCTGCTTTCATAGTAATTTTGGGCTTTGTCATAGGAGGAACAGGGTTTGCATTCTTTGTTGAGGTTTTGCGTGTGTGTGTCAGGAACCAATACATTAATGAGACCTCAAGAGCAAAAACCTCTTTAATGTGAAAGAGAAATAATCTCCTACGCAGAACAGAGCACACTGAAGCATAAATAGGACAGACTGCATGGCAGTAAGTACAAGCAGCTGGTCAGAGAGGATTCACAGAGTGGAGCTATATGGGGATAAGAGATTCATTTAGCTTTAGAAAGTGCCTAATGTGCCAAAATAGCCCAAATGATAGGGTTTCCCTAATCATGGTGGATAAATTTCGTGCCAGGGCTGAGAGCCTCATTGCACTAGCACCTTTAATTCACCTAGATTAAATTGTGGTCCTGTGGAAGCTCTGAGGACTCAGGCTTCTGATACTGCCTTTGTGCAGCCCCTTTGGACTGGTATAGATCTCACCTCGCAACTCACTCACATGCAGTGCTGGTGGCAAAGAGTAAAGTGAGAAACGCGGCATTAGCGAGGTACTTAAAAAGTGATTTGTTGGGCAATGAGGAAAAAAATCCCACAGTTCAGACATACAGTTAGGCTATTCTTATGGATGTGTTTGGGACTTGATTTATCAGAAAGTAGTAACACCTGAAGCTGAGTTTTAGAAGTGACTAGCAACATTGTGACCAGGACAGTCTAAGAGAATATAACAGCACATGGAGCATGAAATTAAGAATATAAGCATAACAATAGTGTTGCCCACAAGAGAACATCCTGAAGGAAGCAGCAAAAGAAGAATGAATAATGGCAGCAAATGAGCAGAAAGACTAGGAGATGTGTAAACAGAAATAGTTTCTCAACACCTAGATACAAAGGTAGCAGACAGGGTGAGTTGTCTGGGAAGGCTATAAAAGTTCTGGAAAGGCAATTTAAACCTATTTTTAACACCACGTGGATAGTACTGAAGGAGGAATTGGCAGCAGCTATTGTGAGCAAAAGAGGTGGTCCTGATGACTAGGTCAGGACTGCTGGTTTCTAGCTACAGTCTATCATCTGGCTCCCTAAATAGCCCTGGGAAACCCACTTGGGTGCTAGTGCTGCATCAAGGCCCAAAATCACTCCCCAGTGCCCATCAGGGACAAGCAAAGCCTGAAATGCAGAGGGCTCAGCACAGGTATGACGTGAAGTAACTGAGCCAGCTGGTGAAGAGGCTACCTGGGCAAGCTGTGCCTTAAGGACACACTGCCTGCCCTGGGTGCTGAGCAGCCTCCTCACGCCCCGCCACAGCCAGCTGCAAGCCTCTCCGCAGGCAGAGTAGTCTCTGCAGGGGGAAGGATGGGGACAAGTGACCTCGGTCACTTGTTTAAGATAACAAGAGCGCTTTACTTTTGTTCACGTGAAACCTTTTCATATGTGAAATAATGCTGTTCATTTTCTCTGGAATAAATCAAGTTTCTATAAATGCAGATCTAAAAGTTAGCAGTGCCTTTCAGTATAGTCACCGTATTGAAGCCACATTGGCACAAGATGACAGTGAAATGGAAATTTTCTCTACAAATACCACCTCTCAGTGCAGGGCTGTGTGGGTGGGGTGGATGTCAGCTGGTGGCAGTCCCTTCGTGCCACTGAAAGGCAGCACCGCGCATCAGCCCTACCTGCACAATGGTGCACCACATGGTACCAGGGCTATCATTTGCAGCTTGTGTTCCAAATTTTCAGGCACAGGAAAGGAAAAATCACCACAAAATCTTGTTGTAACACTGAAGTTGTACAGCCAGGCGCCTCTGTACATGGCTTCCTCTGTGCTGTGTGGCCAGGAGAGGTGTACTGTAATGGGATATGTCAGTAAAGGGGGGCTGGAGTTTCGCTGGTCCTCTGCTGCTACCTGCTCTCTCCCAGCAGAAAATCTGTACCCATATTTATATCTGAAGTGAGAGATCTTGGTATATGGAAGGATGTTCTCAAAACCAAAAAGCATGGTGATTTGTACATAGCAACACTCGTATTTTCTCAGTTTTACCCCCTGTGAGTGTGTATGTATAAGTTTTGGGTTCATCTTCTCTGCTCAGTGAAGAAAAAATGGTGGAGATGCTTTATATTTGGAAAGTTCTTAATTAAATGCATTGGGAGAAACCCCATAGACCTTCCACACCGCGCCCCAAGAATACTTAAGAAGGGTTGTCTGCATTACTTTCATCTGCCCAGCTAATTTCTTAGTCCCTCAGTATAAGCCTTTCTGAGAGACTCTGTCCTTGCACAGTTCTCTAATACACTCAGCTGAAAGGTGTCAGAGAAGTGCCAAATGTCATTGTCATTCTTGTTGGCAAGTATAACTGTGGAAGATCCCTTTCTCCTCTCATGCTGCTGCGATGCGCCTTTGTTTTTCACACACACACGCACAACTCTGACTTCTGCTTGACTCTCCAGGGGAGAGAGATGCTGAAATGCTTTGTTCCAGATGCACACTTTCGTACAGTGTATTTAGCAATGCTCATTCATGAACAGCACTCGTATGCCACCTTCTAGGCAGCAAGTAACCTGAGAGAGGAATATGTCAAGGAGGGAAAATCCTCAGTGCTGTGGAAAGTTTCACCTCCACCTCTCAGAACCTGCAGGCTAGATAAAGTGGACAGAGTTCAATATAATATGTATTAAAAGAGGCATGCATTTGGCTTTTGGGGAGAGTCCCCTTATTATGTGAGCCAAGGAAGGCACCATCAGTTCCTGGAGCTCGTTTCCATCAGAAGCCAGATCATTCTTCCCTGGTATCCTCCTGACCCCTGGGCTTTACACAGCACCTGTACACCTTGTTCCTTTTACAGGTCTGTTAACATAACAGGACACAGCAGCTGGTCTAGAAGCGCCTGTCTGCCTTGGCACCCTGCAATGACACGTTCAGAGCTCCCCAGTTTGTCAGTGGTAGCCTCACTGCCACACTGGGAATAGTCCCAAGCTTGGGTGCTCTCAGACAGGGAGGCTCTCCTGAGTGCAAGAAGCTGTCCTTCATCTCTTCCCTCCTTCCATCTTAAAACATGAAATTATATATATTTCAGTCTCTTTAAGATTTCTTTCCATTTTTTCTTTTGTTCTAGAGGCCAACTGGTGATAGAAAGTGTGGGCACATGACGTCAGATGATGCCAGTACCAACAGGTGACCAGCCTGCCCTGTAAATCAAGCTTAACATCACCTCCCAAGTGTGATTTAACAACCTTACTTCATAATTCCAAATTTAAAATTTTGCTTTGTGGCCCTTGTGCTTCCTTCCACCTCAGCGATGTGCCACAAGGATATTACCTTAAGGAGGTGGAGTAACAAATACTCAGCTTAGGTAGCAACAAAGCAACATCTGAAATCTCACCAGAACTCAAACAAATCCTCAGTACCTTGAGGCCTCATGCCAGCCTCCGTGCCAACCCATTATTTGAACAAAATTTCTTGAATGTTTACTTTTCTATCCAACCTCAGTAACATGGTGTGACTGAGATGGGCTCCAGTGCCAGTGAATGGATTGTGTTCAGTCAGTGAGTGCTTACATGAATATTGCCCTGTTTCTGCAACCCACAGACCCCAGGGCAGTTGTTCCACCTGAACACTCTGTAGCCACAAGACTGTGCACAGCTGGGCTCCTCTGTGACTTCTTCACTGCTGGTGAGTTATTTCTTAGTGTGTCCCGTATCACAGATCCCAAATATAGTTGAGATTTTCAGTGCATGAATTCACAGGGACCGTCTTGTGTCCAAATAGCTCGCAATTATTCTTCGAAACGTTCATGGCCAAATCTTGGCCAGCTTAGAACAACTCTCTTGTCAATCCAGTGGAGACCCTCAGATTCAAGTACAGTAAATAAATGGATGAAACTTCCAAACACAAGGACAGAAGAAAAGTATATACTACTCTTGGCAGTAAGGCACACATGACATAGCATGACATATGACAATTGCCTGAGTGCTCCAGGTCCTTTCTCGGGTAACCACTTACCTTCAGCAGAGGAGAAGGAAGAACTGCTGAGCTCTTGAATGGTTTAACAGTAGCTGTTACTGCTGCCTTGACCCACGTCCTGACACAGTCTCCTGGTTTTCTGGCTCCTGCTGACAATGACACCACAGCAGCTTGTCTCTTGAGTAAATGAATTCATCAGTCTGGTTATGTTTGCATGTATTAATGCATTTAGAGAGATCCCTAATCCATCCCAAACTGAAACTGTGATTCGATCCAAAAGGTTAATGCACTGCTTTTACACAGTGCAATGAATAAGCTGAACTTTTATGTTATCACTCATAGTTTAAACTCTGTAACACCTCACAGATACACACTGTATCTCAGACAGGAACTTCAAAACATTTTTCCAATCACCAATTTAATCCCACAATGCACCACCCAAGTCAGCTGGCAGATACACCTTTCCTCTTTTTAGGCAGGTAAACTGAGGCAGAGAAAACTCAAATGTAGATGTCCAACACGGCTTATTTTCAAAGATGCCAGCTCCTTACTGCTGCCATTGCTTTAGGATCCCTACATACCTCTGAACTTCAGATAACATTTATTGAAATAAATAATGAAGTGAATAATGAAGTGAACAAGACATGAATAAAGATGACAGCGCATGAATGTATTTTCCTGTCCTTTTTGTGATCCTTTAGACCTCATAACTTGTTTTATACATGCAGGTAAGATGAATGGAAGGCCAGAGTTTTGGGTTTGGGTTTTTTTTTGCCAGAAAGAATGGTTTGTGTTCCTGAACAAAGACAACTAATTTTTAGTGAGAGCTGAAAAGAGGAAGAGAATTCCATACTACTGGTATTATATATCCCCTTGTTTATGCACGCTGGCCTGTCTCCAAAGCAGAGCGTGTGGAAACCATATGACTACTATTGAACATGTGCCTGAATCAAATTTGCAGTGGGTTTGCTCGCCAGACACAAGCCTCCAGTGGGGTTAGATACCATATGTTAGGTAGAAAACAGGTTGCAGTTTTATTGCCTACCTTTCCAGGTGCAGGATGATCTTGCCAAACTAAGTGACATCCAAATGCATAGAAACCCCATAACCTTCTGCTTTATTCTGGGTCTCAAAGCCCATCCTAATACCTCCAGAATGGCTGACCAAAGCAGCCACCTACCTCTTCAAAAGGACTTTCTGTAAGCAGAGGGGGAAATGAAGAAAGTAAGGCTTTGGATCTTTCCTCCATCTGAACTTGGGGAAAAAACACATTTGCAGGAAAGATTGTTAGAGAAGGCATCAGGAAGCAACATGCACCCTGCACTTCAAGGCATCATTCCCTTTGCAACAGCACTAAAAATTTCAAAATGTGTGTTTTTCCTTGTTGGCACAAACCCAAATCTTTTAGAGCAGTCTGTGCTGTGCTGTAGATTGAATATCATGACTCCAGGCACAAACGGAACAGCCTGGTCCAACTGCCAGGTTCAAAGGGAAGGGGCTCAAATATGGTTTTCCACTTTTGGCCAGGAAACTGGAGTGGAAGACTAGCCACCGAACAGCTGTCATTTTATTTAGAAATACGGAGTCTTCCAACATAAATGTGAAGAGTGGCCACAGTGAATGCAAGCAATGATCCATCCAGCCCAGCAACCTTTCTCTAAGAGAGCAAACTCACATAACCACATTCCAACAGCTTGCTGCTCAGGGACTTCCAGATCCAACAAAATTTGTATTTAGTGGGCCTTGATGGATGGCCTTCTCTTCTGTCACCTTTCCCTGCCTCTCCCTGAATCAAGAACAGCTTTCGTCATTCACAGCACCCTGCACCAGAGCATTCCTACAGTTTCCAGATGTGCTCTAAGGGAATACTTTCTTCTGTTTGCTTGGAATCTTCCACCTTTATTTCTCATACAATATTATTCCATATGCTTGGCCAGTCTTGTCACCCTTCTCTGAACCTTTTCCAGCTTTGCTGTATTCTTTTAGAGATGAGAGGCTCAGAACAACACACAATATTCATAGCAAATATATGCTGTATATTTAGGCCACCACCTTATATGGACTGCTTTTTCTCCATATGCATCTACATTTATTTACCTTGACTCTTATCTGCTGTCTCAGAGCAGAATTACTTTACCTATAGTACGTTAAAGAGCATGACATTTGTCAGTCTGTGGAGGTTCATGTCAAGGAGAAGAATGTCCTTAGCAGGCAAACACAGCACACCTAACACACAAAGTGCACTACAAAAACTCACCTGTATGAGAGGACTCACACTTCTAACGATGCTGGATGTCCAGGTCAAAAACTTTGCAAAAACCATGAAATTAGGAATAGAGATTATGTAGCAAGCTAGGCATGAGGGATAGTTATATGAGAATGTGAAGATTTTTTTTTATCATGTCTTTGGGAGGAAAGGCACAAAAGACAGTCTAAAACACTGCACGACCATTGTGATATATTATAATGTCTAACAAGTACTTTCAGTGCTTATGTACTTAATATAGGTGATAACAGGCATCCACGTGTAAATCTGCAGGCAACATCGGTTGTAGGGCACACAACAAACAGAAGCCAGGGTCACCTGGGCCTCAAACATGGAACATTTGACATCAGTGTCACACACCTCACTTGGCATTATTTACCTCTGTGTCTGACTTCATTGCAGACACCCAGGAGTGCCTACCATAGCTCTGCTCCAATCTTGGCTGAAAACATTTAACATTTACAATCAAAAGCTCTGGGACCGTGGCACATAGAGGTCACATTGCGGGTCTGTGACTGGGACTGTCTTGCCAGAGGTTTCAAAGAAACCCCACTGAAATGTTCAGTCTTTGGCAGCAACCTTCTTCTCTTCTTCCGCTGCTTCATGTCATGTGATGGAACACACAATCCTCTTACCTTATTGCCCACTAAGCAGTACATGGACAATGTCGGTCATTTTTCTGCCGGGCACAAGCTCCCAGGATCTCTTACAGAAGCAGTACATTTCTGCTGTAGCCACTCTCAGGGTCTTTGTTTTGGTACCAATGCCCATTTCTGTGCAAAATGTGCATGCACAGAGAGAATTGCTACCAGGGCAAGGGCAACTGAAAATGAGTTACCAATTTTAATAGCATGTTCTAAGCATTCTTTTTCTCTGGATTTGAAGCAGGTTGGATTAAAACTCCTCAAACACTATAAAATTTAATTTTAAAAGGCAGTCTTCCTTTGGGTACCATCAGAGCAATGGAAACTACAGAAAATATAGAGGAATCAGGTATCAGTTGTAAGAAAGTAACTGGGGATGTGGTATTCCATTACACAGGATGCATTTGTACCATTTTAGCTTGCACAGATGGAAATATAGTTCAATGTTTCAACATCATTTGACTTTCACATGTTAAAATATTGATAAGTGCTGCACAGGATAATGCCCCTATGGTTTCAAGTAGTAACTGGAGCATGATGTTTATTGAAGTGAAATACAGCAAAGCCTTTAACAAGTATTTAAAATTCTGGAAATCATTCCCAACACTGTCATAGATTATTTCTTTATTTTTCTCCAGCTAATCTTTGTTGATATCTTCCAGTTTGTGGGTGTTAAAATAGAGTTCATCTTCTGATCACCTCATTGCTTCTGTGTTACAACAAGCTCCATAGGAAAAAAAAAATATTCCTATTTGAAAACTACAATGCTGCTGTCACACATGAAATAGCAAATTTCAGTAAAGGAAAACAATGCTACATAAAATAGGCATAAATGGACCATGGACTTCCTGTTCTAAATATTTATGGACCTTTACACTGCAGCAAGAATATTTGAAAGCCATAAACCACGTGATTATCCAGATTGCTCAACGAGGTCTAATTTGTATCATGTCAAAGTTTCCATTCTAAAATGCACAATATTTCCTACACCACTTATGACTGTAAAGACCAAATTAGTCCAACCAGAAGCCAGTGGAGGCCAGAAAATATGTCACTTTAATATATTTGATGGGAAGATGGGCCATGGAGCATTTTCTGAAAGTGCATATCACAGGGGTAAAACTGGCATTCATTCAGAATTCATCCATCCAGTCTGCAGCATCAAATTTAGCACAGAGATGCTTTGGTCCCCTATGAAAGCAAGGCTTCATTTTATGCTTCCCATAGGCACAAGCATGGAAACATCAAAGAGAAGGGCAGTTCACCAGATACAGTTCAGGTGAATGTACTTAAAAGTGTTTAAAGTGCTCTGAATGTGATTTGGAGGGAAAAAAAAGTTTTCAAGCACCATGCATTGGGGTAGGCAGCTCTGCAAGGGATTTAGGAACTTGACTCTGAAACGGGTGATTCTTTAGGATGTACTGTTCAACCACATCACCTCTGGAACAAGACTTACAGGTGAACACTGAGGAGGCCAGATCCACGTGGGAAGCCTGGGTCATTCCCAGATGGATGTTCGGTACCAGGAGGACTAGGGTTTGCAATTTATGTGTGAAGGTGTATGTCACAGCTTCTCCTCTTCATCTAACCTCATGGTAGTTTTAAAGATCAAAGAGAATTGCTACACTATAAATAGGATACTGTTTTCCCCTTCACAGAACAAAATAGGAAAAATAAATCCTATTTGTCCCATTGTGCTTTGTCTGACTGTAGGAATCTCAGCTTAGATAGAGTAATGCTTAAGGCACTCTTAAGGTCTCTGTATCTCAATAGTTCTGCTCTGAATACTACTGAAATTAAACACAAGTTCCCTTGTTTCATAATTTATACTCACTATTTTAGCGCATAAATCATAATAATAAGAGTGATCAGTTTCAGTGTAAATGATTATTTTGCTGAGCAGTCAGTCTCCTATCCTAGCCACTTTATTATCTGGTAATTACAGCTGGTTAAAAATGTTCTAATTTGTCGATTTCAATACCAGTTGCTCAAAATTCTATGAATATTCTTTGCAAAGAATACTGGAACATTTCATTTCTAAGTTGTTGAAGTGTTTCCCTTTGGTTTTATAGTTTAGGTTAATAGAGTAGAAAAACGGAAATTAACTCAAAAGAAATCCATACTAGGATGAAGCATTCCAGCCTTACTGAAATGGAAGATTTTGGTAGCTCATGTAGATATTCCTGAGTATCTTAAGTTTCAAGAGTTTACCTTTTTGATGCCCTGAAAGAAAAGTTTGGAAGGTTAACACTTCCACAGAATAAAATCTCTGCATTCTGAAATCTGCTAGCTGTGTTGAACAGTAGGCATCAACTGACTTCAAAGTACCACTTACACTTTAGTACAGTAAGTACTGCAAACCATCTCGGAAAAAAGAATTGTATTACAATGAATTAGTGATGCAGCAAGATGTTCAGGCTACACATTATGTTTCACAGTGTCATATGCTGAACATTATTTAAAACAACAATAACATAATTTTTTCCACTGGGCTTTTCAGAATCCCTTGTGATGTCTTCACTTATACAAGATTCTGAACAGTTCCCTTGAATAAAAATATTCTCTTATTTAATGAAAGCTAGCCAACAGACTCACCACAAAGCCCATTGCCATGATTTCTGAATCATTCAGAATGTGCAAAATGACACAAAGCTTTCTCATCCACCACAGCTCAAGCTGAGAGCATGCCTCATGTGTTCTCTGTACGCTTGCATCTCAGTCACAGAGGACCTATATGATCATATGTTATACTGCCCAAAAATAACTTTCTCATGTGCAGAGAGGCATTTAACCAGCAATATCATGTATCATCCTCTACAGCCATCTGTTCAACCTGGGAAGCACAGGTATTTTAGAGCAGCACACAGGTTAAATGCACGCAGCTAGTATATGCTGCATTACAGCGCTATATTGCAGTGCATTAGTGCACTTTGCAAGTGTAAGTGAAAGTGGCTATCAGATTAAAAAACAAGTGATCATGGACCGCAGCTGTCATGCAGATGTCACACTGGCAAAGCAGAATGTACAACAAATATGTTCCACTGTTGTTCAGCAGTCCTGCTAAACACTTTTAAATATAATGTTCTGTTTAATATGATGGTGTTGATCATATATGCTAAAACAGAATCTCTGTGGACATTCAGACTCAGACTAACAGCAGTAAAAAAGAAAAGCAGGCATCATGCAACTTTCCCAGGATGGCTAGCTAGTCACTTAGGAGCCAAAAAGCTGTCACGCCTGCTTCCTACAGGTACAACTAGCACCATATTGCTTAATCAGAAACAAGCAGCACTTAAAAGGTGGAGTGACACTCTGAGATCTTGGAGAGATGGATATGCCCCTCTGCCAGTTTGTGAAGGCCTTGATCTGCTTGTCAATACCTCAGATACTTCTCAGCAGCCCACCCCTCTGCTCAGATCTCGTTGAAGCCATTTGTCAAAATCGGCAGTGTGTAAGGGAGGGTGGGAGGGGACCGCCAGGGTGTCTGTGTTTCATGACGCATTGTAAATGTCTTTAGTCTTACTTTAAAAATCCACAGTTTCAAAATACACATTATAATTCATAGCATATCCTTAAAAAGGCCTGTAAGCTCTGTCAGACAGTGAAGAAATCAAGGCCATATGGGAATCCGCAGGTTGGGGCTTTATTCCTTGATCAGCTGTATGATGGGAAGCGTGGTGTTTCCTCTCCGAGTCTCTGTTTCCTTGCCTGGAGACCATGCTGCCTAACTTTGGCTTTTCAGAGTAAGACACAGGCAACTTAAACTCTCAGCATTGCATCACCTGCATTGTTGGTGTTCTCTTGCCTAGTGGAGTTTGAAACTTCAGGTTCTTAAACCAGTTATGCGGAGATCCCTGGTGCCAAATGGCAGGTGTGCCAGAGGCTGTGACTTGGAGCCAGGGGCAGAATTATGAATAGAGAAGGTAAGGTAACTCAGAAAGGCTACCTCAGAAACCTGTCTCCAAAAGATAAAACCTAAGGCGTTAAAGGAATTAGGATTTTACCTAAGTCACTGCTCTAGAGGGATGTGGCCCATCCAATCAACGCTCTTAGTCAAAAACCCTTTCCTTCATTTGGACTTCTGTCACATGGAAGAAGAAAGGGTTTCTATGGTTAACTGTGATTACATACTGTCTGGTTTGGAGTAAGAATCAATGCCCAAGTTTCTCACATCCCACGAGGCCACGAAGGTGGCAGTATTTTTAAGAGGACGAATCAGTGCCCCTGAGTGCAGCCCTGCAGGTGGGCTCTGGGAAGGGATGCTTGACCTGAGGTATCTGCTTCTTAGTGCCCTCAGAACGCGGAGAGCCGCTATACACTGTGCACCTCCAGTGTGGGTGTTGTGGAGGCTTCACCAGGGGAATCGTAGGGACCTGGGAGATTTAGCGGAGTTAAGTGATAGTTAAGCCCTCAGTGGATCTGGCCCACGCAATCTAGAGGTAGAAACAGCATTACTCTATCCATGTCTCATAACCACACATTCCTTCAAGAAGTTGTTTATGTGTGTGGTGTGTGTTTCATGGGATAAAATTACTAGATGGTGTCATTATTTCAAATCAGCAGTCATTTGGAAATAAACAGACAATAGCATGAGATGATACCTCAGGGAAAATGCTTCTGCTATGAAAACAAAGTACTTTCTAGAGGAAGTGTTGACAAAATGCAGATGAAGCCATGCTGCTGTTTTGTAGTGTGGCACACCTCCTGCCACTGCTCGGGGGTGAAATTCAGATGGGTGTTGAAGAGGGAAAAGGGGCTAGGGAACACTTGGGCAACAGCTGTATTTAAATATGATGATATAGGATATCTAAAGCATTTTTTTCCAGCAGAGCAAGTGGTTTTTCTTCAAAGAATATATAATTGGAATCTCTTAGCACCAAAATATGACATAAGTGCCTTCCTCGTACAAAATCACTTTACATCTAAAGCTGGTGTCTGCAAAGATACAAGCACGTGCTTGGCTCCAAGGAGTGAGTATAGCTCCAGTGAAGAAAAGAGGAGTTATTCCCTATGCTTAAAGGGAATGGCGTGGCGACCTCCCAGTGCCCCTGGCGACATTATCACGACTTTTCCTATCAGCTGCTTTTCCCGCTGTTTGCCGTAGACCTTCTCGGCTGCGAAAATGGAAGAAAGTTTGGGGGCTGAGGGGCTGGCTCAGAGCTGCGGGACCAGTAGATGGCAGCAAGAACTCGCTGAAAAGGCTGAGCTGGGCCAGCCGGTGCCCGGCAAGCGGTGCAACTTCAAATGGATTCAGTATTTGTCTTTCATATTTGGAGAGTGAAAAGTATATGTGACAATTAGAGGGTAATGCAATATTGCAGTGCAAATAAGAGAATGAAATGACTGTGTAACCACTGAACAGTTCCCCGATTTAATTTGTTTGTACTGACCAAATTTCTCTGCAATTGCAAGTTCACCTCTGAGGGGCTGGAACAGAGGGATGGATGGAGCTCTGACTGCTGCCAGTCACCAGAGATATTTTGGAAACTTCCTTGGGCCTCCTTCTCTGTCACACTTTCTGCGCAAGACAGAGGTGAACTGACACTGCTTTTAGGCTGAAAAGTCGCAGTAATTTGCAAACGAAAGGATTTACCTTTACATTTACCCTGCTATCGTGATAGTATTTCTCTCCCACATGGGATTCTGCTCTCTGCTACAGATCCCTTTGGGGAGGGGGGGGCGGGGGGGGGAGGGGGGGGGAGAGAAAAAGAGGTCACAGCGTGAATACAAAACCCAAATATGTACATACATGAACTTTTTTCAAAGGGAGCTCGGGTCTGGGCTGACTCACCACGTATCGCAGTAATTGCAAAGATGGAATGCAACAGCTCCAGAAAACTGCCAACAAGCAAACATAAAATCTAGGCATCCGGGAGGCAGCTGGGCTTCTTAATTATTGGCAAATATATTTATATATAAATATTTTGCCAAGCGTGATTTGGCTTAAGAGTTCCTGTGAAGTGACCTTTTGCTTTCCTTTGTTTTGTGTCTGTACACGTCCTAGATAGATACATGGGGAGAAAGGCAGAGACGCACAGAGATAAATGAACGGATTTCACACAGCCCTCCGAAATCCCGAACGATGCCTAAATTAAAGGAAGAGGGATATGAAGCGAGGCAGAAGTGCAAGCACAGATTTCAGAACTGTGAAAATATGTCAGCAGAGCATCATTTTTTGGTTCAGACTGATAATCACTCCCTGCTCTCATTATAAGATCAGAAGGGCCATCTGTCCTCTCGGGATAATTTGGAGCTCAGATACAGTGAGCACCCTTGTTAGAAAATGACCCTCCTACTCTCTGTAATCACAAGCACTTGCAGCCCTGGGATCCGCATGCAGCCGGGGAGGAACAGATTGGTTCCAGATCAGTATTGATTACGTATAGATTTGTGGTTTATTCGGTTGCTTTATTTTGGTGAGAGGGTTTTTATTTTGGAGAGGGGATGCGGCTTGTTTCCTGCCTGCATTTTCCGACCTGTCAGCGTCACTTCTTCTGACTTTTCTCGCCCTTCTCGAGATGCAGCGAGAGGATGTTGCATGAGACCGAGGAGTACCTTGATTTTGTAATACGAGAAATAAGCATCAGTCTGAACAATACAGCTCGGGAAGCTGTTCCCTAATACATGATCCCGATTTCTCTGCAGGGAGCTGCTTCCCCTCCGATACACGGTAATTCTCGAGTGAGCGACTGACTCATTCACAGCCGCAGCGGAGAGGTGTAAAATTCAAGGATTCTTCCACATTTGCTCTGGACCCGCAGACAAAAACAAGTCTTAGCGACTTCACTGATATAGGACAGTCATTAGCCCGGAGGGAAAAATCTTGGGAACGAGCTACCTTCCTCTTCCGACACAGGCTCAGTGGCAAAGTCCCGTCCCCCTCCCCGAAAATTACAGTTCCCGGGCAAGGAGACAACTTGCTCGTCGGAAGGGCAGGAGCGGGGTGAAGACAGCCTTTTGGGGGGAAGAGTCCCCGCAGGAGTAACTGATCCGGGATCACTCTTACGGGGACCAGTGTGTATTGTATCGCTAGCAGTAGAACAAAGATTACGAACAGGACGGACAGTTTCAGGACATCAGGACACGGGGAAGTCGCAGGTGGGAGGAATCCGATTTTAGAGCTAAGAGCTTCGTCGCCTCTGACGACCCCGCTATGAAAGACTCGGGGTTTCAAGAAGTAGTTTATTATTATTCTGACGGTAGCGGTTTCTCCTCATTTGTAAGACAATGATGTTTAATATTCACCGAGGAGTAGTGAGGTGGCATGTGAACCCCCCCGCGCCGGGGGCAGGGTTCCCGTTGGCGCAGCGCTGCGGCTGGCGGGCTGCGCTGCCCGCGGGGGCCGCTCCCGGGGGCCGGCGGGCCGGCCGGGGGCTGGCGGGGGGCCCAGCCCCTCCCCGAGCGCCTGCGGGGCGACCCCCCCGCGGGGGCCTGCAGGTACCCAGCCCCATCCACAAACTCTGCTGGAGCAGCCGGAGGGGCTGGGCGCTGCCCCCCCCCCCCATCCCCCCCCCCATCCCCGGGCATCATCGCCCCCGGCTTCACTGGGGAGAGGGGGCTGAGCACTCCCGGGCTGGGGGCCGGCAGGGGCTGGGCACACTCGGGGCGAGATGTAGCAGGCGTCCCAAGACCGCTTTGTTTTGCTATTGCCATCCATAAAACATCTCTTGCTAAAAATCAGAACAAAGCAGAGCCCAGGTAACTCTCGCTTACAAATGCTGACTGGCGTTAAGGACGGGTACGCTTTTGGGTAATCAAAATAATGTCTCAGTTGATGCCAAATAGGTGTCTTTATCCAGCAGCTAAATAATTTCAAGTGCTGTTTTGGTGTGGGGCTTGGGTTTTTTTGTGAAGACTCCGGATTTACCCAGTCTTTCGCCTCCTTCTCCCTCTTTCCCTAATTTTCCTCTCAAAGAAAAGCTCGTATGTGTTTGTGCAAAACTCGAGCACGCTGTGGAGGAGAGGGAGAGAAAGTGGGTGCAGTACATAAAAAACTGTAACACCAGGTAGCCTCGAATATGTGAGCGGTATGTATATGTTTATTCTCACCAAATATTTCTGCATCTGGTAGGCAAGGCGTCAGGCTCCGCATCTGCCCACCTCCATGTACTCCTGTGGAAGAAAACCCTGTTAAATCGCTTTACGTCTGCCGGTGCGTGTCTATATGTGCGTGCGGATATACAGGCAGATAGGTAGATAGATTGCACTCACGTAATCTGCCCGTGTCTATCTAGCCGGGAGGATTAGTTATCTCTGCATCTATTGAGAATTAACAAGGGCAAGAGATTATGTATCAACGTACAGACAACGGCTATGAATATGAAACCCTACGTGCATAGGTAAGACGGACTCAGTCAGCCACTCAGCTGCAAAGCTCTGCTTTAGGGCTGCCCTGTCTCACCCTCTCCAAGCGCTCAGGCAGTGTCCCCCGGGTGCCGCCACCGGGGCTACGGAGGAGCAGGCTCGGCGCTGCGCACCCCTGCTTACCTCCGAGAACGACGTGTCACCGCCGTGCTGGGCTCTGCTGGAGATGGGCAGCCTCCCCGCACCCCGCCACACACCCCTTTTGTTCCCGGCAAAATAAACATTTCGGAGGAGCTGGGGAACTGTGTCGCGCCCGGAGGAGGGAGGCGGCGGGCGGGTCGCGCTCCGGCACGGCGCCCCGGGACCCGGCGGGCAGGGGCCGGGCCGGGCCCGGGGGTGCTGCGGGGCAGGGCCCGGGCCCGCGGCGGGAGCGGTGCGCCCCCAGCCCGGGGCGCAGCGCCAGGGGCAGCGGCCGGAGCAGCGGGCTGTCGGGCCGGGCCTGCCGCACGCCAGGTGCAGGGAGGGGGCCAGGGCAGCAGCGGCAGGAGGGAGGCCAGGGGCGGGCGAGACCTCGCCGTGCGGCCGAGGGGGCCGGGGCGGCGCACGGCGAGGTCCCGCCGCCGCCCGGGACCGTATTTTGCGGCAGAAACTCTCTTGAGCGCAGACAATGGAGCGGGATGTTTACTGCGGGCGGGAAGACAATTAGCGATTCATCGGGAGAGATGTGTCACCCAAATGTCACAGGGAAGCTAACATGACATCTGTTTTAATGGCTCCGTGCTAATAAACTCCTCTCGAAGGGCGGCTTTGTGGGGACGTCAAAGATTATTTACAGAATGAGTCAGTTTCCAAACGGGCTGAGGCGCCGCCGGCGGCGGCGGGAGCGCGGCGCGGCGGGGACACGGCGCCCGGGACGCCGGGGGGCGGGAAGGACCCGCCGTGGAGGGGGCACTGCTCTGCTCGCCCGCACCCACGGCCAGCGGCACGGCACGGCACGGCTCGGCTCTGCTCTGCTCGGCTCGGCACGGCTCGGCAGGGCCCGCCTGGCGGGGGGCGGTCAGAGCGGGGCGGCTTCCCCGCACCGAGCCCGGCCCGGCACCCCCGGCACCCCGCAGCCCCCGCGCTGCCCGGCCGAGAGGAGGCGGCTCGGCAGCCCCGGGCGCGCAGGGCACTCGTCCCCCCGCGGGGCCGGCTCTGCGGCGGCGGGAGCGGGGCAGTTGCGGGAGAGAGTCTCGGCCGGCGGGCCCGAGGGGAGGCACGTCGACCTGCGGGACTCGCCCTCCGCCCCGCTGAGCCTGCGGGATGGGGCAGTCGCAGTCCCGGAGAAGCCACGCTGTGCGCGGCGCCCCGGCGCGGCTGGGAGTGGGTGCCCGTCCTGGGCCCGAGGGGGCGGCCCGGCCGCCTCGGGGGAAGTTCCTGGGCACCGGGAAGCGGCGAGGCCCCAGAAAAGCGGGCGGATTTACACCGAGTGCCACATCCCGCGTTACCGAACACGACACGCTGCAGTAAAACACATAAGTAGACAAACCAAGAGAATCCATTTAGAACAGTTAACACAGCCTGACTCGCACACAAGCACACAGTGGGGGGAGACAATCTAATTTCCCTCAAATCCATCCGAAGATTTTTTAATGTTGAGATTGTTGTTTAGATGGCATGAAAGGGTTCTTTAAAAGAGAAGGAGAGGGGGAAACCTTTCGAGCCTTTGACCATTGGCCTGTATTCTTGTTGCCTCCTCGATTTTCGTGTTCCATAAGGCCAGGTTGGAGGGGGGGGAGGGGGCGCGGGGGGGGGGTGTATAATGGAAAATATGCCACTGCTCTTGCAAATACATACGTATGTATAAAGAGGAAATGTGTTTTTCTGTCCCTCCACACATGTGCATGCGTTTGGCTATCTGTAGAGAGAAGAGATCCTGAGCCTTTTTAAGACAGGCAGAGCGAGCCAATCCAAAAAGTCTTTACTCGAGCAAAACCGCCACCGAACATAATAGCAGGTTATTGCCAACCTGTCTTCAGTACTTATTAATCGCCCAGATCAAATACATCAATGGATAGCGAGAATGAAAATAGGCTGAGAACCGTCTGTCGCCCTTTCAAGGGCAACGAAAACGCAGTAGTGACACCAGGTCTGAACGCAACAGCGTGCTCCGTAACCTGGAGAGAGGGAGGAGGTGGGCCGGGAAGTGGGTGTGTAAGAGGAAAATTGCCATTGTCAGGAAAACTAAATGTAATTTTAGGTGGCCCACATCTCGAGATGAGTAAATAAGCCATGGATCTCCTTTGCCTCCTTCCGTCTCCAGGGCTATTGTATTCCCAGAGAAACGGCGAGGGCAGGCGAGTGCCAGCCCTGCACGTGCGGGGTGACCCGGGGGAGCAGGGGCTCAGCCAGCCGCCGGGCCGGGGCCGCCCTGAGGTCCCCCTTCCCCCGCTCCTACCGGGGCGGGGGGCGCGGGGGCGGCGGCCCCCCTTCCCGCAGCCCGTCTCACCTTTGCCCAGTTTGTTACAAACCTCGTGGTGCCGATCTGCCTCCTCGGGCTTCGACGCGATCGTCGGGGTCCTCCGGGGGAAACGCGCAGGCCGCTTCCCGGGACGTGGTCTCCCAGGGGACGGAGGGGTGGGGGAGCCGAGGGGCACCAGAATCTCTGCGTGCCCTTTACTTCCACGGGCGTGTGGACCCGCGCACACCAGTGCCGTGTAGCTGCCCGGTGTGCGTGCATCTGTGCCCGTGACTTTCGGGGGGAGCGGGGAAGGCTCCCCAGCTGCTCTCCCCACTTCAGCCCCCGCTGTCGCGCTCCCCCCGGCGCGCAGTGCCGGGCAGAGGCTGCTCGCTGCGGCCGCCGGGGGCGGCGGGGCGGAGGCGGCAGGGACCGAGCCCCGGGGCCGCGGCGGGCGGCGGGCGGTGGGGGCGGCCCGCTCGCACGGCTCTGCTGCCGGCCGGCTGCCGAGGCCAGAGCTCTGGGAGCAGGGGGAGGCAGGGGAGGGATCCCGTGCTTTATTCCAGCTATTTCCAGAGCTCGGGAGCCCGGTAAACAAAATGCTCTTGCTATCTCCTTGTGCAGATAAGGCGAGAAGTGGCTTTCTTTAATAATATGATTGAAATGTTAGGGGTATGATGCCTCCTCGTTAGTAATATTGGCTTTGCATGCAGAGCACAATCCCATCCCTCTAGACTGCTTAGCCAAAACAGAGCGTAAACTCTGTAATTAGTAACGTGTTCCATCATTAAAGAGCCCTGCTGAGAATTTCTATTTAATAATGGTCTTAAATTAGTTATGATGGTAAATACTCATCTGGAAATTCAACATCTAAAACCATCTACAATCTGGAAATGCTCCAGTGTTGCTGTAATCTCCTGTAACACAGAAATGACTATCACATTCAACCATCGCATTAGAAAGTCGCCGTACCGTTTGGTCCACGAATATACAGTATGGATGTGTTAATTAGGTTAACCCATACACTGTCTGCTTCACAAATATTTAGAAATAAACAATGAAAGCTCCTTTTTAATACGATACAGGCGAGGAAGCGGGGGGGTGGGGGGGCGGGCAGATTTGATCCTCGCAGTCGGAAAGTCTTTTGTTTTCAGATAAGGTGGAACTACAACGTCCTCGGGCCTCAGAGTTCACCAGCTCACAGCCACGGACACGCACCCACCGGCCCGCACCCGCTCCCGTTCCCGCGCGCGCCCGCCGCCCCGGCCGCGCTCAGCGGCTCCCCGCGACGCGCAGCGGCAAGCACCCACGGCTCCTCCCGCAGAACGTGGCTGGTGTCGCTCGCCTCTCGGCTCAGGCAGATCGATTCGTACCACACATTGTCGTGTCCCGTGTCCCCCCGTCCTCCCCCCTTAAACTGAAAACAGCTCGCCCCTTCCCCGCCGTGTCCCCAACGATACAGCGGGGCTTGGCTCCCGCCATCCTGCCAAGGGAGGTTTTTTTAAATGGTCCAAGAAGGCGCAAGGAAGAGGCAGTGAAAGGGTAAATAAATAAATAAATAAAGCTGCCTTCCCCCCTGGCTGCCAGCGGAATAAAAGTTTCACAGATAGACTGTGATGCAGGTATAAGTCAGTCATTCAGGTACCCTTATCCCCACTGGGGATATAAAGGACAGTTAGTTGTAATAACAATAGAAAAACAGTAACTAAGATAGTTGGGGGTTATGGTAGGAGGGGAGGGAGGGGAGGGAAGTTTATTTCTGTATTTACCTAAACGTCTAAACGTTTATCCTCTCTAGCGCTAACCTTTCATGTTTAATGAATGAATCTGCATTGCAGGGTTGGGTTTTTCCCCCCTCCATGTGCCGGCTAGTTTTAAATCTGCAAGCACCACAAAGAGGCCGTGATCCCATCTGCCTATGATTCCAAATTAAAGTTCAAACGGATGGCTTACACACTGCTGATCCTGTATCATAGCCTCTCGCGACCCTTCAATTACTATTTAATAGAATTACAGTGTAAAATCCCAATAGTCTTAAAGAATGTTTTATCACAGACTGAAGGGAGAGAATATACAGACACCTCCAATGTTATTGAACTGTATTACTGACCTATTTAGATATTAAAAGGGAATATTCAGTGTTCTACAAGATATTACAAGAGCTGCTTTAATCTGAAAACATGCGTATGTCGACGTATATGTGCGTCCACATATATATGCGAGCGCGCGTGGACGTTATATACATTCACTCCATCCCACCAGCGGGTGCACACAGCCACGCTGCGTGGACGTGTGTGCTCACCCGTGTACACATGTACACACAGCCACGCAAACACACGCACTCCTCCAGGCCCGCGTAGAAATCAGCGTGTTCTGGTAAACGGCCGCACTACTTTGTTGTTCCCAGATATTGCTGGAGAGGTTATTCCAGTAGGAAAGCAATTTTTCCTCCACTCATTGAAAAATACTCTTTAATTGACCTTATTATTAAATGAACTTCCCCTCATGATGTTGGGGGGGGGGGGGGGGGGGGGAGAAGCGCAAATATTTGCAGTAGGGCTAAATCTCCCTCTAATAGCCAGGACTGGAATTAAAGTCAGTCGCAGCCTGGCTTTAGATATTGTAAATCTTGACTTCCAGTGTAGTTTTCTTCTTTCTTTTTCTACCTGTTCGGCAAAGAACCTGCCTGCCGCAGGGAAAGCCGATTCTACCACTTCATCTCGCTTACAGCCAGGCGATTCTAACCAGACATTTACAGCTACCCTTTATTTTTTCGTTACTCTTTTGCATCTTTCTTCTCTTGCAGATCGCGAGGTGCTGAGCCACTTTGAAGCCTCCTGGTCTGAAAACACCTTGCTTCCAAAATAAAAAAAAAAGAACAGCGCTGAAAACAAAACCTCGCAGCCGTCCCTCCCCCAGACACAGCAACACAAATCCCTTCAGTATCATTTAATCATTGCTCTATCCCGACAGCCCCTGCCTTTTGTCGTTACCGTGCCAGAAGAGAATATTTAGCACCATCATCGGTAACATCCTGGGTGCTTTCACTTCCCAACTCTTTTCACCTCGTCGCCCCGTCGCCACCCCCACCCCACCCCCCCACCCCCCAGCTTTCTCCATCTCAGTTTGCAGCCGGGTGGCTCGGTTAATTTCCCCCTTTTTTTATACACCTTTCACAAACTTTTGTGTCGGGGCTCTCTGCTGGGTGGTGATGGGTTTACAGGTGCCATGGGTGCCCACCGTCTTTTGGACTAGAGGGTGCGTGTGTGCGTGCGTGCGCGTGTCAGCCCGCACACCCGTGTGCGTGTGTGCGCGCGCTGGAGAAGGGCAGCGCTCGCCTGTCGTCCCCCCACACGCGGAATCCAGGCCAGCGCGATGTGGAGCTCAATAAGAAACTGCATGAATAAACACGAATAGAAAGTTGTGCTCAGCTAACCGAAGAAATCAGAGCAATACCAGGGCACCAACGTCCACATTTCTTTTCACTTCGGGCCGGGGCAGTAACCTCATCCGGGTATGCTAAAAATTAAGGGCAACGGGCAAGCGGATTCAAGTCCCTCGAAAAGGCGGCTGTAATTGATCGGGCAGGGGGAGCTGGGGATGATCGAAGCCCACGCCTGGCCGCGGCGGGCCGGCAGCAGCCGCGGCCCAGCAGACAGACAAAGGACACCCAGCCACGCCAAAGGGCCCCGCCGGCCCCCGGGCAGCGGCAGCGGGGAGGGCGGGCGGCGGGCAGGTGACTTCGAGGGTCTCCGGACCCCCGCGTCGGGGTGCGCGCCCGCCGGTGGAGCCGCAAACCGCAGCTCCTCTGGGAGGGAGGCAGCCGTGTCACCCCCCGGCGGGGCGGTGGGCGGCGCGGGGGAGCGGGAGACCACCGGCCTCAAAGCGCTGCCGGAACCGGCTGGTCTCGGCCCGACTTCCGACGGGCGGGGCGCCGGGGGCGGGAGGCTGCGCGGGCCGGCGCAGGCCGGGGCAGCGGGGCCGGCTCCCGGGGAGGCAGCGCCGTGTGCTACCGGGCTCCGGCCATCTGCCTCCCGTCCGCCGGCTTTCGCTTCAGTATTGATCAAACGCACTTCAGCTTCCGAGTAATTTCATCTTAATCAACGGCCGAGCTAGGCGCGGATAATAAACTAATGCTGGAGAGAGGCTGTCGATAACGCTCGGCCAGGGGCAGGGAGGAGGCAGCCCCCCAGTTTGGCGGGGCTCGATAGGCCCTATCTTCCCGGGGCAGATGGACTTAGTGGGTGAGAGGGCTTAAACGGAGCTTTTCATAGATTTACACCTCAATCAGCCATTCAGGTTTTTAATGCAAATCCTAAAACAACATCATTTATCCAGTACGGAGCCCGGCTTTGAAACGGCATATCATTAGCTGCACCCTTGGCACCCCGAAACCGCGCAGGCATCGCGGTCCCCCTGGATGTGCGTGTGTCGTGTGTGTGTGTGTGTGTGTGTGTGTGTGTCCCCGTCCCGATCCCCCGCACAAAGGCCGGCGGCGCCGGGGGAAGGCCAGCACCCCGGGGCAGCTCGCTCCCCGACGTGAGCTGGCTCTCCAGCCAAAGGGGTAACTTTTTGGGGATGGGGGCTTGTGACAAACGGCATAAGGAGCAAGGGCCCTGCCTGGGAGGCTGGGGCCTGAGGGCAGGTAGGGGTGGGGGGAGGCTAAAGGTGATCTCTGGCCTCCCCCAACCGCCTCAGCACGATGGGGCGATCTTCTGAAAGCGGAATATGAGGGAAGAAAAATCCAAACCTATCAGTGGGATAAATCATTGCTGCAGGCTTGATGCCTTCTAGCTGCAGCTTTGAGACAGGAAAATGAAGGAAAAGAAAGAAAATAAAATCCCAAACTTTCACGCCTTTAAGTCCTTTCAGGTATTGAACTCCGTTAAAAATAAAGCAGGATGAGAACGACACCCCTACCAACCAGGAGCAGAAATACTGGGCTTAGAAACAATGTACCGACATGGAAGGTCTCCCCTCTGCCCAAACCCGCGGTGGCTGGAAGGGCCGAGCTGTTTCCCTGTAAAGGCCTCTGCTGCCTCGGGGCCGGTGTGTGTGTGTGTGTGCGTGTGAGGGAAGGGCAGCCCGAGCTCAAGCGTGAGACCTGTGCGAGGGTGCCGGCCACTGGGGAGCTTTTTGTCCCCTCCTGGGAAATATTTCTCCCCTCTAAAAGCTGCCTGCGTGAGGGGAAGAACTAGGTCCATCACACGACCCCCCTTCTCCGACCCACGCGGAACACGGGAGCCCTATTGTGTGTGTGCCTCCCCCCTCCACCCCGGGCAATTCTCGTCCATTCCGGTTTCATACAGCCGGGCGTTATTTTCTTTTAACACCCTACTCGTGCTGGCGGAGGGGCTGCCGGTGGGGAGGCCCCGCCGCGGAGCCGCGCGTTGGGAGAAGCCGCGGGGCGGGGGAGGCGAACCCCGACGGGGCGGGCGCTGCCTCGGGCCATCCGTGTCCTTCCCCGCGGCACCTCCCGCGGGGAAACGGAGGAGAAATGCCCTCCTGCGACCCCTACGCAGGCATCCGCGGTTCGAAGGCGCTCAGCAGCCCAACGCGGAAACTCTTTCCTGCCCCGGCCAAGGGGGTCTCCCGGGGGGGGACACAAACGTCCCCTATGCGCTCTCTAAGAGCACACGCGCGGCTTTTCCTCAGGGGCACCAAAGTTGTATGAACGTAATTGTACATCAGCTTATTCATTAAAGTCACCCATCAGTGGCTTGCTCTAAGATCGCACACCCTGGGAGGTTCTCCCAGATCCCTTGGTAGCCTCTTGGGGATGCCCAGGCGCTTCCTAAGCCTTTTTGTAAACCTAGCTCGGACTTCCCAAGAAAAGGGGAGGTCGGAAGAGGGAGAGAGGACTCGGGCAACACAAAGGTAGATCGGAAGTCCAAATTAGTTTGGAAATGGTCAAAAAAATCCAGGCACGTTTTCCCCTAAATCCCTGGTAAATTTCAAAATTCTATTTTCAAGTAAAAACAAGTCTAGAATTTACCTCTCGTTAATTCATGGCTGAATAATCTGCTCGGGGCGAAGTAAAACTTTAATAAAAAAAAAAAAAGGAAAAGAAAAAAAAAGAAAAGAAAAAAAAAGAAAAATGCTGAAATACTGTTAGTCATGCAAATAAAGGCTTCTTTCAGCACATTACAATATACTCCGGATTCGAGGGGAGGAGCTGCAGCCCGCTTAGGGCGAGGAGTTTATGTTTTTGTTTTCATTTAAAGCTACAAAACAAATCCTGAAATGTCTTAACCGTTCTCTGGAGACACCCGGACCTGCAGACAGGCGGCTGGGGGAGCCTTTCAGCTCGGAGTGCACAAAAAAAGGACAGGGGGGCAGAGGGGGGGCGGGGGGGAAGCGGCCGGGGAAGGACTGGAGCCCGGGGCGGCGCAGGGGACCCGGAGGGACACGGCCGTGCCCCGCGTCGCCGCTGCTATTGCAGCCCGGTGTCCCCGCTGCTATTGCAGCCCGGTGTCCCCGCTGCCGCCCGTGGCCTCCCCTGTCCCCCCAGATCCTCTCCGTGGCGTCCCGCCGAGCCGGGGCAGGCCGGAGCCGCGACGGGGCAGGGCGTGGGGCGAAGCGTCCACGGGGAGGGCGTGTTTTTCCGTGGCGGACAAAAACACCAACATCGCTGGATAGATAAGAAAATGGAATACTGTATTTGATTTAGAAAGTTTGTACATATAGATAAACACGCAGTTTAAGGAAACAATAGTTTAAGCGTCCTACGTGGAGTTTAAGAAGAGACCCCCCAAAGCTGCTATGAAATACTCAAAATAGCTTTTGCATAAGATACTACAGTTGCACCCTAAGCTTTTTTTTTTCTTTTTCCTTTTTTTTTTCTATCGCTGAGGTCCCTTTTGAAAACCTAGCACGTCAGATCTTGACAGCTAAGTTTGTGCAAGGAACACCGAGTCAAGGAAAATAAAAAGGAGAGAGAGAGAGAGAAAAGGTGGGAGGGAGATAGATAGAGAAGGGGGAGGAAGAAAGAAAGAGTAGAGCAAATATCATATACAAGCATTTCTACACATATATTACAAACTGGGAAAATGACCGCATCATTAAGATATACATAATTCATATAAAATTTTGAAATAAAAATAAAAATCTGTTACAGTCATAACTATTCTTTTTCCACATTTATAACCAGTACCCACACAGGCAGTGACAGAAGTGTAGAAAAAAAGGTGCTTACGAATAGAATGATTGTCTGCTGAACAAAAAAACAGAAAATTGCATCTTGGCTGGACCATCACTTGGACTTAAAAAAAAAACAACCAACAACCAAATAAACAGAGAGAAAGGGAGAGGGAGAGAGAAAGAGAGAGAAATAGGACCAACAAAAAGGCGATAAACATTTGTTATTTCCCTCTTCAAGGAGTTCCTTTTTAATTTTTTTCATTTTTTGTTTTTGTACAAATTCGATCGGAGTTTGTATTTGTTTGTCTGGTTTCTGTTTGTTTTCCTTTACTATAGAGAATATTTTTTCCCAGATATAAATTTAATTATCATCATCATGCAAGTGGGTGAAATGCGTCCATGGAAAAGCGCAAAGGAGAAATCGTGCTTGTCCTAAAAAGAATACAATTGTCACTTTTGCTTTGTTTTTTTTTCTTTTTTTTTCTTTTTATATATATAATAATTATTATTTCCCGCCCCACCCCCCCACCCCTCCCGCTGCAGCACCAGCGTTTGTGACTGTTGAAGTTTTAGCTCCATCTCTTGGTGGTGGTGTTGGCTGACGGTGGTGGTGGTGGATTCTCTGATCCCTGTCTGTTTGTTTGCTATTATGTTTGGGTCGGGTTTGGCCTTTTCTTTCCTCCCGGCTGTGTGTGTGCGTGCACGCGTGTGTGTGTCCTGATTCTAGGTTGCCTCGGTTTGTTTTGCTCGAGTCGGGGAGAGGGTGCTTGGCTGTTTGGATTTGGATTTTTTTTTTGTTTGTTTGTTTGTTTGTTTTCCGATATCATACATCACATTCCGAGTCGCTGGAGGTTACCGAGAGGATGGAGGTGCCCGTCTCGGCTCTTTCTGTCAAACTGGAGACGCTGGTGGTCGGGCTGGCCGCCGTGGACGGAGACTCGGCCGAGCTGTGTGTCGGGCAGCCGGGCTCTGCCAGCGACCGCATGCCGCTCTGTCCTATCGCCTGGTGCTGGAGCCTGCATCGCGCCGGGAGACAAAACAACAGCACAGCCCCTCTGAGACACCGGCCGCGCCGGGGCACGGCGGCCGCCCCCGCACCGCCCCGCGGCCCCGTCCCGGCCGCCGTCCCGCGGAGCCCCCGCAGCCCCGCAGGGCCGAGCCGTGCGCCCTGGCCGGGCCTCCCCCGCGCCGCCGGGGCAGGCCGCCCCGGGGTGGCACACAGCGCCAAGGCAGCTGCAGGGGTCTCAGGTGGCCGGGGGCCGGGGGCAGAAGCCGTTCCCTGCCCCGTGGTTTGGCAAAGACGGGCAGCGCCCGCCCTTCCCCCAGACGGGCCGCTCACCCCGCAGTACCGCGGGCCTAGGAGAAAAGCGTGGCCGTGCGGGCTCCCGAAACGCTTGGCCACCGCAGAAAGCTGCCACACGCCCGCTCTGAAGCGGGAAAGAATCCCGCAGGATCCGCGTTTTGTGCTCTGGTGAGTGGCTGCCCCGCTGTTTCCAGGGCACAGGGAAACGCTCCGGCCCTGCGGCGGGACCGGGGCGAAGTCCCGTCCCGTGGGCGCAGCGCGGGGATAAAATGGAAGAGGGCGATTGCGGAACACAGCGCTTCTCTCCGCTCGAAATTTAAGTCCCTTTTCCATCTGAAAGCCAAAATCAGCTTTAAAGTGCCGGTCCTTTCACCGTCAACACTCAACGGTACACTGCCGTTGAACACTATTATTTTTTTTTTAAGGCAATAAATAATTTTTAGGTTCCCTCGCGTGTTGCGAATCATCCTCTGCGCCCGTTTATTCTGCCCGAAACCCAGAGGAAGCCTGATTCAAGGAAAAGACCTAAATGCCCCTGGACTGAGCAGCCGGCCACAACCTCTAGCGCCTAGCATTGCCAGTGTGAATCAAAATACACTCTTCGCTTAACTGCTTCTCACCGGGATATTTTTATTTAACTGCCTGCAAAGGACAGAAAAATGCAGCCGGTTTATTCCACATTTCTCATTATTTTAAGTTCTCTAATTTCAGCGTCTTTGATTTTTTACCCATTTACGATTCCTGGTGCATTCATCTGCTGTCAACAGCGCTGAGTCAACAAAAGCATCCGTAGGCAACTTCTGTTTATTTACAGACCTAAGCTGATCTGTTCTCCATTTAATGGAAATTAAATGGCGAGGCACTTTTAGGTTGCATTTCTCCTACAGAATCTAGAATCAATAGCACCAGTGCTATAATTAGGAGGAATTTACGAGACAGCATTTACAAGAGCAAGAAGTTTTGTTTACACCCTTACAGCGGTAGCCGGACTTAAATTAAAATAAAAACAATGCGTCAAGCTAGATTAAGCGTCCATTTTCATTTGCAAAATAACTTTTACGGAGGGTGACGAAGAAAAAAAGAAAGAAAGAAAGAAGGGTGCCTCGCTTTTATCATGGCAAAGCAGAAATATATATTAAAAAAAAAAGACAACGAGAAGCACGCAAATAAATGCAAGCGTAAATGCACAGGAAACACACGACCGGAGGGCCAGGTCGCCATGTGGTGTAAACAGAAATGGGGATGGGGGGGGGAAAAAGAGGTTTCCCGATCCCTTAAAGGCTTTTTTCCCCTTTCTCCCCGAGCCAAACAGCTCCGGCTTCCGCGTGTGCCTGCGCCGGTCCCGCCGTGCATGCAGAGAGCACGAACAATTGGAGCGGAGCCGCCCGCTCCGCAGCAACCCCGGATCGCACAGCCCGCCTCGGCCCTTCGGCGGGGCAGCGGCGCCAGCGCCCGGCCAGGCGCAGATCCCCACGAGCAGAAAGCAAAGCCAGAGCCCACCGACCCGGGGCCGTGGGGTTTCACGGCCGCCGCCGCCGCCGCGGGCAGGGCGCAGGGAGAGCCGGGCTCTGCCCCCGCCGCCGCCGCGCCCGCACACACGCGCACACACACACGCGACCGGAGCTGCCCACGCCCGCGGGGAGCCCCAGCCCGGCCCGCACCCCGGGAGCCCGTGGGGAGCTCGGGCAGGGCTTGGGGCGCGCCGGGCAACTTTGAGCCGTGCCGGCCCCTGCCGCGTCCCTGCGGCTGCCGGGAGCAGACCTACCCGCCCGGCGGGGGCACGGATTGCTCGCGGTGGCGGTGATGGAGAGGAGGAGGACGAAGAGGAGGAGGAGGAGGAAAGCAGAGGCAGAGGCGCGCTGCCGGCCGGGCGGCCGCCGAGCCGCGGTGCGGAGCGCGGCCGCCCGCGGGGCCCCGCCGCCCACCTCGCCCCCCGCCCCGGAGCGGGGGCCCGCAGCCCCACTGACCTGTTCTTAGCCGCCGCCGCTCTGTCTCTTTGCCTTCGGTTTTTGAACCAGTTGCCTACTTGCGTGGGGGTGAGCCCCGTGGCCTGAGCCAGTTCCCTTTTCTTGCTGGGGTTGGGGTAAGGGTCCTGCAGGTACCACTCCCTCAGGAGGCTGCGAGTCCTCTCCTTGAAGCAGTGCGTCTTCTGCTCGCCATCCCAAATGGTCCTGGGCAG
Source organism: Falco naumanni (assembly GCF_017639655.2). Lineage (NCBI taxonomy): Eukaryota > Metazoa > Chordata > Aves > Falconiformes > Falconidae > Falco > Falco naumanni. The sequence continues at coordinate 18,188,111 of NC_054065.1, forward strand.
CGGAAACTTCTTCCTCACCCTGTATTTATCAACCGGCCCCAGCGGGCGACCCCTTAGCTTCTCGGCCTCCTGGTAGTGCGCTTCGAGCCACATGGCCTGCAACTTGCCGTGGGACTCCTTGGTGAATTTGTGGTTCTCCAGGATGTGGTAGAGGTCTCGGAAGTTGCCCGTGTGGAAGGCCACCACTGCCCGGGCGCGGAGGATGGACTCGTGCTTGTTGATGGCCTCGCATGCCCCCGGCGCCACCGGCAGCGACCAGAGGAACCTCCCCAGCCTCTCTATGTCTCCAGTCTCCTCCAGCGTCTCGCAGACGCTGGCCACTTGCTCCGGGGAGAAGTTGAGTGTGGGCAGCTGAAACATTGACAACTCTTCGTGGGGTGCCCGGGAGCTGCCGCCTCCACCGCCGCCGGCACCGGGGCTGCAGCCCGAGCCGCTGCCGCTGCCGCCGCCGCCGCCGCCGCTGGCGAGAAGGAGGGAGCGGTGGTGCGGGTCGGCGGCGAAGTTTGGCAAGAAGAAATGGGTGGGATAAAGCTCTAGCGGGGACCTGAACACCATGGGATGACCGGGGAGAGGGGAAGATAAATCAAGGAGAAAAGAAAGAAAGGGAGGAAGAAGGGAGGAAAGGGCACACGCACCGCGCACGCATCCACACCCGCACACGCACACACAGCCACATAGAGGCACGGGGGCACACACACTCACATGCACACGCGGGCACACGCACACGCGCTCACGCACACACACACACGCACACGCACTCACACACACCCGGCCCCGCGCCGCCGCCGAGTCAGGATTCAGTGATTCAACAGCAATCGCCCTAATGACAACAGCCTCATAATATCTCCCCTAAATCCACAGTGAGTGCAGCGCTGAAACATTTTGTTTCGCTTTTCTATTGGTCTCCTGAGTGTCGTTGTGGCGTTGCCATGGCAGCCCCTGCCAATCACTGTCAGCCCTGCCAATCATTACGGAGTACGTAAGGAAGGTTTTTACCACTTCACCCAAATGCGCGGGGGGGGGAGGGAAGCGGGGCGGTTGGTGGAAAAGCCTGGTTTGTGGTTTCTTTTTTTTTTTTTTCTTCTTAATCTTTGCAACTCCTAATCTCAGCACTTCCCCTTCTCCCTGTCTCTCCCCCCTCTCTCTCCACACCCCTCCTAAATAAGGGATCAAATAATGCGAAAAGCAGTGTGCACATATTTGTTGAATGGGATGAGCAATTAGAGGGTGGAATATTATTGTGATCTTAACGAGCCTCGTTAAAGCTAAAGGAGATATGGGGGAAAAGTAAATGGGCCAGGCTGGGATACACGTTCGGATAAAGGGCTCCTAACTGAGACAATTTACACATGATTTGCACGTAGTTTCACTTCATTCTGCCTATCTGAGCACTAATAGTGCCGGGGAAGAAAAGAAAGATGAGATCATTAGACCCATCCTCACGCCGGTGACCCTCCCAGAAGCAGGCACATACAGTACAGGCTGGGTTCAGCCCTGGTTCCCTGAAGAGTCTCTCTCCTCTCCTCCCCTCTCCTGCTCCCAGCCTCTCTCCGCGGAAGGAGGGATCCGCCGCCCGCGGAGTTCCGCGGAGGCTCGGCCGAGCGCCGCGCAGGGCGCCCAGCCCGGACCCGCTCCGGCAGTTCCGCTCCGCGCCCGGCTCCGCGCCCCGCTCCGCGCCCAGCTCCGGCGGCGCCCCGCTCGCTGCCTCCCCCGTCCCACGCCTGGCTTCCCCCACCCTCCCGCTCCTTCTCGCCTTCCCTTTCCCTCTCCTTTCTCTTCCCTCTCTCCACTCTGTTTTTCTTTCCTTCTGGCTTTCCTCCTCCCACTCTCCTCACCTCCTCTCGCCCCTTCCTTTCTCCAGAGCCCGGCGACCTTGCAAGGCTGGTCCTCACCCCCAAACCCGATGAGGTTTTACACCGCACCTCTCCTTTTCCCCGCAATTTCTGCCCCGAACATGCAGGGCTTCTGTGTGGGGAGGAGGAAAGGGAGGCGAGCAAAAGTGGGTTTGAACCCAGAAACCCAGATTTTTTTTTTTTTAATTTTTTTTTTAAATTGGGAGCAAGGAAAATCTCTGTGGTGGTTTGAGTCCATCCCTCAGTCAGACCTAACTGGGTCGCCAGACCTTGCTACCATGCAACTATATTTATTATTAGGTATGTTGCTTTTAAGAAGATTTAATCAGCATCTTGAGCTGGTAACTCTTTTGTTTAGTTTCTGTAGCTATGGAAGTGTGATTTACAGAGATTTGTACGGGTCATGGACATCTTTCCAGACTTACTGTGTATATTTAGACAGGACTTTGCTTGGTGTTAAAAAGTGTATATTTTGAATAGGTTCACACACAGTAGCAAACAATACCGACATTGTAAAGGCATGTACAACGAGTATTGAAACGCAGCATCCAGACTTCAACTAATCTGCCCTCAATAAAGCTGAAATAATTATCCTAAGCCGCCTTTCTAGAAGAAAAATCATTGAGGAATTCAAAACTTTTTTAAAGATCTTTTCTGCATTCCGATGGAGATCGAGGGGTGAGGCTTGGAGCCCAAACTACTTTCAGACATCAATGGAGGGAAAGAGAGGGGGGGGAGAGAGATATTACAATTAAAATGTGAAAACATAGCGTGACTTGCCCTATCCGAAGGATAGTAATAATACTGCTATGGGTGGTAGAAGTTCTTTAGCAGGGCTCCAAACTGGTTGTGATCCTTTCACAGCGCACTCCTCGTGAAATAATTCCAAGTGGCAGATGAATAGGTCCAGTTGGAAGAGCTGCTGGACTGGAAGAAGCTCGCTGTATTACACATTCATCTGATTTCCACTAAACTGTCATCGGTGTGCTACATGGCTTCATAGTCTTAATGGAAATAACTCGCCCTCTTAATTTTTAGTGATCTGCTTAAACACTTCTGTTAACAGACTTGGGGAAAAGTTCTTTTTTCCCCTCCCTCCCTCCCTGGCTCATATTTCCAGTTGCACAGCTAAGGAGGGAAGGAGACTTCTCAGCCCCTCTACAAATCGACTTGGAGGTATTAATTGGACAACAATATGTTTAGCCAAAGATTTTAATACACATACACACAAAATCTTTTTCTTTGTAATCCTTTCCTTTTATGTAAAGGATTACAGAGGGGAGGGTGGGGGGAATTCCTGCGGGAGTTTCTTAATATTTGATTCCATTTTTCTTCAAGCTGCAAATTAAACTACCTTAAAATGTATTTCCAGAATAATAACAAAACCGGCTTTTTTTTTTTTTTTTTTTTTTTTAATCTCCCAGACTATCATACACTGGTCGTTTGCCTGTAGGTTGCGTCCCTCTGTTAGAATTCCTGGTGAACCTTTCAGAGCTTCAATATATAGTCTTTCTTTCTTTCTTTCTCTCTCTCTCCCCTCTCTCCCCCCCTTTCTCTCTTTTCCCCAGACATAAGAAACATACAACTGCATTTCTGGTGCAAATGTCTTCCAAAATACCCTTCTGTAGGGCATTTCAATGCACGTCTGCTCTGGGTGCGTGCCTGTGTGTTCAAAGCCCAGCAAACCCACAACCCTGATGTGCCTCTCAGCTGATGCCAAGGGCTCCCTGCAGCCCGCGCTCCTCCCTGCGCCCGCGGACGCCCAGCGCAGGGCTCTGCCAGCCGGCAGCCCCGGCAGGGACGGAGCCAGCATCCCAAAACGGTCGCCTTTGCTCCCGCGGCTCGCCAGCGCGGGTCACGGAGGCGCGGTGGTCGTTAGCCAGACCTCGGGGAGGGGAGACGGTGCTCGCCCAGCCCGGCCGGGGATTCAGCGCTCCCCTAAGCCTGTTAGGGACACACTCTCATGTCCTGAAATGTGCAAGCAGATAATTGTTGGCGCTCCAGCTTTGTGTGAGGAGGCCAGGGTGTAAATGGCTTTTAATGACTGCAGCTGCTGGCTGCAAACTGTCAATGGGATCGGCTAATGCCGAGCCCGGACCCGCCGGGCGCCGAGCCGCAGCGGGGCGGACGCAGCGGCGGCAGCGCGCAGCGGCGCGGAGCGGGCGCGGAGGGGAGCGCGGGGCAGCGCGGAGCGGCGCGCGCAGCGGGACGCGGGGCCGGGCGCGGCCGGCGGCAGCGGGAGCGCGGCGGCGGCCGGGGCCGGACGGAGGCTGCCCTCTCGGCTGGGAAAATCCTTTCCGGATCCTGTAAGTTTGTTACGGGCAGGCGGAGGTCCCGCGGGGGAGCCCCCCGGGTGTGCGCTGCAGCGGTCCCCCCCGCCCTTCCTCACCCCCGCGCTGGGGCCCGGGGGTCCGGGGCGGTGGCAGGCGGGGTCCCCCCCCTCGCTACCGACAGCCGTCTTCCCCGGGCTGGGGAGCCTGCCGTCCGTTTCCAGTCAATCTTGCTTGATCCCACATGATTCATTGTTTCAGCTGCTAGAATGACATGTGGCTCTGCAGGGCAGGGGAGCAGCTCCCCCCGCCCCCCCCAAACCTCCCCCTAAATAAACCAGGACAAGCCGGTGCTCTCTTCTGGAGGGAGCCCTGCGAAGTTGTGTGCGTGTGTGTGCGTGTGTGTGTGTCGGGCTGCCAACCTGGAGGACTTTTCCGGGCAGAGGAAGGGAAGCAGAGAGGAAAGCTCTTTTATTTCACTGCTTGTTTTGATGGTCGCTCCCAGGAGGCTGAGATTTTCTGCTGCCTAGTTAGTGCCCCTTAATCCTGACTCGGGAGTGACTCAGTCGACGCTTGCAAGGGCTGATTATTTTTTTATCGGGGGAGACAGGGGTTCAGATGGGGCTGGGGCGTTGCGGTCGAGGTACCGACGAGCGGAAAATGCAGCACCGCGGCCGCGGCGAGGGGGAAGGCGATGGGGGGAGAGAGGGAGAGCCCGGGGCAGGTAAAGGAGAACCCATCGTGTTGGTCTTCTTAGGCTTATTATTATTATTATTACGATTTAATTGAAACTTTGTCAGTCTTCAGTGGCAAGGGCTGACAATTTTGCACTGATGCTGTCTTTACAAACACAGCTATCCTCCTCCTCCCTTCCCTCTTTCCCTCTCTCTTTCTTCCTCTCCTTCTTCTTTTAGTCACGATTTCCCGAGATACATGGACGCGTATTTGATGGGTGTATGAGATGTGGCCCATGCGGCTCCTGTAATGCAGCCCTGTCGATGCCATGTGTGCTGTACCGGTCGTGCTAAGGAACAAGTGGGCAAGTGATTTTTTTTTTTAACGGTTTGGATTGGATTAAGGAGACGAGGGGAGTATTTTGTTACTGGTCCAAAACAGTGGTCCAGCTTCTAAGTCAAACTTTTGGGCACCCCCCCCTCCCCACTTTATTTTGCATAAACACAGAGGTTGGAGGACGAAAACATGAGTGGTTTTTTGATTTTTTTGTTGTTGTTGTTAAAGGAAGGAGAAAAAGAGTGCAGCTTGCCTCCGTGGCGAGATGCCGGCTTGGGAAGCAGCAAACTTTCCCGAGGAGGCTATGGAGGAGCAGCCGCCGGGCTGGGCTGCTTCCCCGCATCCCTCTGGATCTGCTGGCAGCTCCCGTCAGCCGAAAGTTACCTGCTCTGTAGCAGCAGTAGCAGCAGCCGTGCAGTCGCTTGCTCCTGAATTAAACACAACTCCTAATGATGTAGCATTATCAACAAGGGACACTTGATTGACTGATCTAGGTATGATATATGTGCTGGGCGTCTAAATTAAATATTAAGTGAAATACTTAGCTCTAATTAGAAATCGTAACCTAGCAATGAAAACTTGAAGAAACAAATTGCGGGGGGAGGAGGGGACAGCCTTTAAACGCGGCAGCGAGGGAAGTAGCGGTGATGTGTACAGAGGCTGACATATTAGCAACAAGCAGCAACTTTGAAATGATTGACGTATCATTAAAGCCATCAGGCTGATTTTAATAATTCTTCTTCAAGAAAAAAAAAAAAGGAGAGAAAAAGAAAAAAGCGTGGTATCCTGCATACAAGTTACTTATTTATCAGCGAATTAAAGCCCGGAGAAACATAATTAGACCGGGGGAAAACGAGGGAAGGCGGGAGGAAATCCGTCGACGAATTTAACAAACAAATGTCCAAAAAGCAGCTACCATCCAGCTCGGGGCTTCTCCGGGAGATGGAGATGTCAGAGCTAGATGCCTTCTCCCCCGAGTGTGCCTTCCCAAGGTAAACAAGCACACAGTTGCCTCAACTTTCTCCTTTAGTACAAAGTTCCTGGTGCGACGGAAAATTTGAATATTTTATCAGTCTCTTGTAGTGACCCTCATTAGGTGGGCATCCTGCTAAGGCCCTGGCGTTACAAGAAAGCTGCCCAATCAGAGCATTTGCACGCCTTGTTAGCGATGGTTAATGAAGCTTCCCCATGCACTCAAAGAAAGGCCCCCTCGATGTAGATTTACCTTATGTCAACTCGTTACTTCTAATGAATCGCATCAAAATTCTTCCCTGAATGGGGCCGAGGCGCCCGGACCGGGATCCCCTCCCCGCCCGGCGGAGCCCACCCCTGCCACCGCCGGCACTTTAGCGGAGCATCCGAGACCGAGGTGACCAGGCGCAGTTCGGCGGCGGGCGGGGGGGAAGAGGCCGAGGGAGGGGACGGAGCGTGCGGCCGGCAGCGGCGGGGGCTCCGCAGTCCCGGGGGGGGGGGGGGGGCGGGCACAGCCCGGCCCAGGCTCCCGGCGAGGACAGCGGCTGCGGAGGCTTTGCCGCTGGCAGGTAGAGGTTTGCTCTTCGCCTCCAATTTCCAGCCCCCCACATCCCCTCCAACCCCCCACCTCCCCGTCCCTCCGGGCTAGCATTTTAAAATCAATTAGTATTTTCAATTCTTGAGGTGAATTATTCAAACAAATGTTTGGGAGACCCTGAGGGAGAATTTGGCCGTGACAAAAGGTTTGATTAGCTTTATTTCCCCCCAAAAGCAACAAAGGCGGCAGGGCTGCGAGAACAATCCGCTACATCAGGGCATGTTCAATTAAATGAAAGTCATTAGCTTCGCCGTGAAAGCACTACCTTTAAAATCAGATGGGGCGGGCGGGAAGAGGGGGGGTACTCTGATAATTGTGGCAGGAGGATTTAACACTCCCCCTCCCCCTATGCACACAAAGCCCTCCAAAAAGGAGAAGAAGAAGGCAGAGAGAGAGGGGGGAAAAACCCCAACCCAACACCTCACCCTTTGGAAATTTGTGCTCAGTCTAAACAATAGGAAGCCCATAATGCAGATTATAACACTCACTGACTCGAATCCATTATCTGCCTTCCACACTGTCTATATATTGATTTCCGTATACTTTCTATTGCTCTCAATGACTGAGCAAAGCTCCGGTTAAGAGCCCGCGACACACAGGAGCACTGCTTGAACTACATCTCACCATTACGAGCCGGAGCCGGTTGTAAACACGAAATGCTCCCACTTTCCCCGTGTAGCTGTGAACAAGCACACGACACCCCCCACCCCCCCGCCCCAACTCTCTCCCCCCCTCCCCCCCCGCCCCAAAGAAGCGGGCGGCCGGGCAGACCCGGGGCTCTGCCCGGGGGCCCCCTCCCGCCGCGGGACCCCCCCGCCGAGGCACGTCTAGGTGCGCTCGCCCGTGTCGGCGGGAGAAATCCTGGGGCCGGTGCCCGGTTCGCCCCGTCCCGAGCGCGCCGGAGCCGCCTGCGGGGAAGGGGGTCTGGGTGCCCCGCGGCCCGGGGGGCGCAGAGCGGGCAGAGCCGGGGAGCTGAGCTCCCCGCCCGTGGCCCTCCGCCCGCAGCCCCTCTCCCCGGCCCTGAGCTCTTAAGGAGGGATGACGGTTGTTTCTCTAACTCTGAGACCCAGCAGAGCAGAACTTTTCAAAGGCAGGATCCTCCGGACGGTAAGTTTGATATTTAGATTAAGATCACTTCCTCACGGGGTCTTGTGGAGTGTGTGTGTGTGGGAGAGAGAGACAGGAGGGGAGGGAGAGAGCTCAGCCGAAAACGGCCACAAAAGAGAGCGAGGAGACCGCCAAGAGCACAACCTGATTTGGGGGGCAGCGCTTTCGAAGGGAGGTGCGGGGGGCGTGGGGGGCCGCCGGGGCTGAGCCCCCGGAGTGCAGCGAGGTGCCCCTGCCTCCCCGTAACCTCCCCCTGCAGGGCACCGCTCAGGCGGAGGGGAAGGAGGCATCGAGAGGGTTAAAGTGCCCGGAGAGCAGCAGAAATTTGGAAGCGAGTGTGTGTGTTGGGGGGAGGGGGAGTAAAGCGGTAATTTTGCTGCTATAAGGACCCCAAACAATCCACTCGGAACCTGCATAGATCGGGGAGATCCGGGAGAACGTCTTAAGATGGTCACTTCTTCCCCCACCCCCCGTCATCCCCTTCCTTTACTTTAATGAAGATTGTTAATTTGTTTCCAGGCAGTGCGCCGGGCTGATAAGTCCTCCCTAGCTAATATGTTAAAGTTTAAATACCAGCAGGTGCAAATTCGCTCTACTTAAGGCTATAAAAATAATGCCGAAATTCAAGAGCACAAGAAGTTGGCCTTTGTATTGTGATTTATAAAAGGGAAATTGCGCTATACATAGCCAACTATTTACCAAAAAAAACCCCAACCCCCAAAGCCCTGAAAGTGCTAAATTCTTCTTAATGATGCCGAAGGTGAAGTTGTTTCATATTGGACAAAATGGGCATTATTCTTTGTCATGTAAATCACCCTTCACTTGACCTCAGGTTAGAGGATAATGTTCATTCTTGGTTCACACTAAAACTTATTTAAATCAGAGAGCTGAAGAATCATTTCACAAAATCCGCGTAGTAAAGTGGACTTAGGGATCTTCATTCAAAAAACATGGGTTAGGAACGTGTACTAAAAAAAAATTTGATATTTGATGCTAAACTCCAGGATTAGGAGGTTTTTTATTTAATAAAGTTATGCTCCTTGGATTTCCTGAGAAATATGTATATAATTTCGCATAACAAGATTAAAAGAAAGGAAAAGATATGAATCAAAGGAGCTATAGATACACAAAAGACCTCCAAGTAACAATTACTGTAATACACATTTTAAAATGGGAAAAGAAATGAAAAGATATTTAACAATTGGGTAAAACAGAAATGAAGGTTTGATAAAGAAGATGCAGCTTGCGGTGCTATTTCATTCGAGAAATATACTTTTGGCGTGGAGTGACAGGATATGTTATTTTGACACAAAATGAAAGCGTTACCGCAGATATAGAGACATAGATACATACGAAGACAGCTGTATACACTCATTTATAAATTAGTGGGTGCACGTGGAAGGAAATCTGAGCGTCTCCACTTTCCAAAGCGAAGCTGAAAAATATCCCATAGGTGAGGCGCTGGGCTGAGATAGGTTTAATATTGAAGTGCTAGAGATTATTGGAAATCAAATAAAAATTCGACATGCACTGACCCATTAGAGGATTTAGCGGCGAGGAGGGAGAGATTTTCCAGGGCTTTTGTTGCTAATGTTTCAATGCTAGGCGCTAACTTTAAGAAAAGTGTCAGTAGAATAACAAATTGAGGGCATGAAAGGCCATGGAGAGAAAGCAAGCAAGGATGCTCTTGACTTCTTAGCAGTTGCTTAGAAAGGATCTCGAGCTTAATATGGGGACTCAATCAGCGGAGAGCACAAAGCTGGGGAAAGGGGGAGAGGAAAGTTGGGCTCAGCACGTGCACTTTGGTCAAGTCGCTCGAGTGAGCACCGGAGGGGGAGCTGCGGGCGCTGAGCATCCCCCCGGCTTCACCCCCGCCCCGGCTCCCGGCACCGGCACCGGCCGGCCGCGGGCACCGTCCGCCCGCCGCCACCGCCCGCTGTCCGGCCCGGGGCCGCCGCCGGGGCTGAGGGTGCCGGGGAGCACCGGGGGCCGCGTTGGACGGGGCCCCCCCTTGAGCCTGTGCGGGGGCGTGGGGAGAAGCCGCCTGGCTCGGGCCGGGCTGCCCCGGCGCTGCAGCAGCCAGGCAGCCGCCGCCGTGGGGGACTAGGTAGAGCGCAGTTTGCCCCTTCACCGCAGCGCCAGCAGCAGGTTTTGTTGCAAGGCTCCGTTATCAAACTCGGTCTTTCCATGAGCAACAGCCGATTTTACAGCCCGTCTGTAAAGATTTTTAACAGCTTAGCGAATATCACAGATAAGGGAAATCTGGAAGATGCTCCCAGGACATCAGACCTTAATGGGCTCCTTCAGCGGCGGATGGAGCTCCATTCTGTTCCCTGTGCGTATTATACTGCAGACAGCATTCGATATATACTCTATTTAATCTTGCTCTGTGACAGAGCTGTTTAAGTGTATACCGTGCCTACATTCTTTGTATCAAGACCAAAAGGATGCATTGTTGAAAGAAAACTATTCAAAATCTTTCATCTGATAGAAACGATCCAGCAACTGTGAGGCAGCTACAGCACAATGGTTCTGTCTGCATAATAGGTATCTCATAAAAATACAGCGTGTCATTGCAACAAAAAGTTAAAAGTCTTAAATGTATCCATCTTATATATTGCATGAAGTCAATAATATTCTAACCTTGTCTGCACCCCGCCATTAAATGGTACACGGCACTTTAAAATCGAGGGCATTGTGATTGAAATCACAGTCTCTAGCAGAGAAACAGGGGAGGAAGGTAAGTTAAGCGAGGACCATTACGGATGTAATGACCTCAGGGTAAATATTCATTAGGAAGAGGAGATTCCTCTTCTAATACCCAGTCTATTTTCTTTGGAATGCAATATCACGGAACCTAATGTAGTAGCAAGATCCAAGATTTAAAAGGGGATTATTGCCAAGTATGGTGGGTCGAGTTTGGGGGATGTATTTCCAGACACTTTCCTCAAGTGGGACGCAAATGCCAAGGATAGATTTTGAGGAAGAAAAAAAAGTAAATCACCTTTCTCATTTTGTTCGGGCAGCTAGAGAAGCTTGTTCCTTGCTTAGCCCTCGGTAGGAGAAAGCAGAGAACATTTCAACAGCGCCGTTAGCAGCCCTGCCTCTCTCTTCCTTTGGTAGGTGCATCAGCCGGAGGGCAGGGAGCCCGCACGCCGCTCCGGGGACAGGGTTTGCCTCCTGAACGACACTCCTGCTTCCGAAGAACAGTAGCTCCGACCTCCAAACTAACTGAGACTGCTGCTCCAAAGTAGCTGCGAACAGCACTCCCGTGTCTTAACAGGGTCACACAGGAGATTGGAGCCTTTTAATTTCCAGGCACAAGGAATTACTCCCTCGGAGACCCGGTTTGTTTGGGGATTTTGGAGGTGTGTGTTTTGGTGTGTTCCCCCCCCCCCCCCCCCCCCCCCGATAGAAAGGGAAGCTGGGTACGTCTCCCTTAAGCACACAGAAGGATAAAGGTGTTGAAAAAAGCCAAGCCGGGGCACATCTGGCTGTGGGAGCCGGCCCCGCGCTGCGGGCCGCTGTTGTCCCCGGCGGGGGCTGCGGGGGCTGCCGCCGGCCCGGCCCGCGCCCTCGCCCTGTGCGGCATCCAGCGGGCGCGTCGCCTGGGGTGACCTTCAGGGAGCACGTTTCAACTGCCAAACATCGAGAAAAGTGCTTCTCTCGCTCGCAGGCGCCATATTAATGCCGGGAGCTGGGGCTGGGGCGGGGGGAGGGCGGTTTCGTAGTTGCTTTAGGTTTACGCCGTTGTTAATTCAGACTGGACGAGCTCTCCACGGCTCTGTAAAAAGAAAAAGTACTTCGGCATTCTCCCCCCGCCCCCCCGTTTCCACTCGCCCCGAGGGGATGAGCTTTGTAATACTGATCCTTGCTCTGGGACGCTATGGAGCATCCTCCCCCTCTCCGCCCGGTGGGGAAGGAGGTGGGCGGGGGCGACCCCCGGGAGCGCGGGGTGCCATGGGGTCCCGGCCCAGGGCCCGGACACCCACCTTGCGGGGGGCCCCAGGCAGTGCCTGAGACCCCCCGGGTCCCCCCCCATCCTGCTGCGTGCCGGGACGGGGTGGGAAGGCTCCCCAAGCTCCCCTTCCTCCGCGTACCCCTCATTTGCGCTGGGAAGGCTGTGAGCAGCAAAATAAGAGAACACCCCCCATCTCCCATCTACCCCCATGGAAAGTGATTCCTTAAGCTGTGGGTCTGCACTACGCTGAGCTCTCCGCGCCCCCAACTCGCGCTGGGACTTGCTGCTTAGTCAACCGCGCTGCTTCATCTTTTCCCATTATTCGTTTTTTTCTGTTAGTTTGTGGTTTGTTTGTTTGTTTTTTTAATGCGAATAAAATCCCAGCTTTTGCAGATGGGCAGAAGTGGACGAAGCAACACCGCGATCGCGGCGGGGACACGGAGAAGTCGGACAGAGCCGCTCCTCCCCGGGGCCGCAGGGCCGGGGGCGTCCTAAAGGTTCAAGTCCCCCTCAGGATTTCGGAACAAAGGCAGCCCAGCCCAGCTCCGCCAAGCACAAAGCTCCATTGTAATCTTGGGCTCACACACCACCCCCCCACCCCACCCCACCCATTTTGCCCTGTTTTCCAGCCTGCGGTTCCTGAAGGTCAGGTGGAGAGGTCATGGCTCTGCATCCCCTATAAATAGATTTTGATATTTAGACAGCTATTGCTACTCAATATTAACTTACAGGATAATGGCGAGAGATACCGTATGCGCTGAACCTGTTATTCACGAGTGAGCAGCATCTGTCGAATACAATTCTCGTCTTTTCGCCCTGTTTGGCTATAGCGCAAATCAATAGGGCGAAGGACGTCTTGAGGCTGGGGTGGGGACGGTGAGCAGGGCGGCTCTGCGGGGACACAGTTGCAAGTACAGTGCTGAAACTATCCAAGGACTTCAGAGAGCTGAAGTCAAGGGCCAGGTAGGCACAGACCAGCTCTGAGGGAGCGGAGGACCAATTCAAGAGCGGCTGGTGGAAAGCTTCCAGCGCCGGGTTTATTCTAGGGCTTCTGACGCTGCCCTTTAAAACACGACGAACGCTGCTGAGGTGGAAGGGTCCCCTCCGCACGTTCACAGCCCGATTTCCCCTATTTCTGACGTTAAAAACTGTGGGTTCCGTGTAGATCCGAACAAGGGACTCAGTTCACCACTAACCCTCTTGCTGTTTACAGAGCATTCATCGGCAGTCAGGGTCTTCAGCTGCCTGTAATATTTTGAGGGAGCAGTAAGTATTCTTGGTTCCAGCTCACAGAGTATCCCCTCTTCCGTATGACCCCAAATCCTCCTCTGCCTTCCTCCACCTGCAAAGCAGAAGGGCTTTTACACCCCCCAACCGTTCTCCCTGGGAGCCGGCCCTTCTCTTGGCGGTGCGCTAAAGATGAAATTCACAGCCGGGACTTCGGTTGAGGTTTTAGAGCAACTACAGCCGCAGCCCGGTACCCGCCAGGATCCGCCGGCCCGCACTGTGGTGGCTGCAGGACACCCCCGCGGGCGACCTCCGCGGGCAGCGGCCGTCTCCGAGCAGGGGGGGTGAGGCCCGTGGGGGCGGCCAAGGCCCAGCGGGACAGGGAGAGGAGCGGGGCCAGGCTGGAAGCACTTCTCCCTCGTTCTGCTGGCTCACGCGTGGGTCCTGCGCCCCTTGCAAAGCAGAAGCCCCGTGCCCCTGCAGGCAGTTCTGGAAGCTGGTAGTAACCAAGGTCTTTCGTAGCAGAACGGGAAAACCCGCACGCGTTTCCACCCACTTACCTGGGCATGAGGGGTCGTGAAGGGGGGCGATTCTTGCTTGCCTGTGAATTTGGTGGTTAAAAGAGGTAGCCTGGGGAAGGGGAGGGAGGGGAGAGGTGCTGAATGGTTTGGTTTAATCACTAAAGTATCTGAAAGTTGTCGAGATTTGATTCCCCCCTTTGCTCGTTTAACTCGCTCTTTAATGCTCATGTGTGCCATCTGGTAGTTGTGCATGTGCATGTGTGTTTCGGGGGGTGGTGTGCTCCTTCTTTTAAGAGAAGGGATTATCGCCAGGGAAGAGACACAAAAGAGGCAGGTTTAAGACGCCGCGACTCCCTACAGCCTTGCAGTTTTACAACCAGCCCAAGCGGCAGCGAAACAAACTTTCTGTCAGAAGTTCCCTGACGCTCAGGAGGGACAGGCGCGTCCCGCCGCCCGGCCGAGGACCCGCGGGTTTTGCTCCGGCGGGCAGCAGAGCCGCAGGAGCTGCCACCGCTGGCCCCGGGCGGCTGGCGGCTACACTGGGCGGGGGGCTGGCGGGTGCTGGGGGGAGCAGGCGCCCCGCAGCCCCAGCCAGGGCGAGCCGGGCAGGCGGCTGTCCCCCTGCGGGGCGGCCCGAGGCAACAGTGAGCGCCCGTTGCCCGTGGAGAGGAGCGGGAGCGCTGGTGCCAACCGAGGGGACGGACGTGACTTTCCTGGGTGGCTTCCTGGCTCACCGGGGAGGGAAAGTGCCGCTGGTCCTGCGCCCGGCGCTTCTCCCTGGGAGCTCCGGAGGGTGCCGGGAGGTGCCCGGCGCTGCACGGCCCCGGAGCAGCCCCCCCGGGGCGGCCAGTGCGAGGGCTGCAGGGCGAGGATCGCCTGCGCCCCGCAGCTCGGGGCTCTCTGTGACCCGACGTGCTGCTGACGGCGAGCTGTTACGGAAGGTGTCCTCGTAAATAAAATCGGAGTTTTTGTGAGGTGCAGTCCCCATACATTTTTAACCACAGTGATTACTAAATTAATAGCAGGCCCTAAGACAGATGTCAAAACGTCTTGAAAATGTTTATCTGTGAATAATTGAGAAGGTGGTAAGACGCATTATCTGATTGTATAATGAAATATGTATGAGGAACAGCTGTTTGCAATAGTCACCTCCCGTTGTTTCATTAGCCTAGAGCCTCCCCCTGCAAGGAGCGCTTCCCTGAAGTTGGCCATTCAGCGCCGGCTGCTTCCACCGGCGGCGGCGGCCGCGCCGTGTCCCCAGGAGCCGCGGCGGGGCAGGGGTGACCCGGTGCTGTCCCTAGGCCGGGCCGCGGGCTGTCCCCGTGGCACCTCTCACCGGTGGTTCGCTCCGAGGGCGGGAGGGCGGAGGCGCGGGTGGGGTTCGAAGGTGTCTGGCCGGGCAACCTCCAGCTGGAGAGGATGCCCCGGGAGGAAGGAGGCTCGATGCTCACCTCGGAGGCGCGGCGAGCGGCCATTTATGAAGGTTTCATGCCGAGCAGCAACAGTCTCCTTCGCTACTTAGTGTTGACACAAACTTCCAGACGTCGAGCATATGCTGTTGCACAGCATTGTTTATGTGTGGTACCAGATGTTGCTTTGCATCCTATTGTCTGGAGACAATGTTTGGTTCAGGTTAAAATATCTTTACTTGAACTGCTCAGTTGGCCATTGTGTGAGCATTAGTGAAGTGTCATGGAGAGGTAATGGGAAGTCCGGGGAGGTTAGCTCTCCGAGCGTGGCCAGGAGGTCCCTGGTTCATGGTGGGGTTACAGCCACCACTGTCATCTTTTGTTTTCCCTCCTCAGAGAACCCTTGTCCTTCCTCTAAAAGGATGTGCCCCGCTCTCTTTCCCCTCGGAGCTTTCTCCACCGGTTCCATGAAACAGCCCGATGTTTGTTTTTCTAGTTCCCGTAAATCGCCCGAAAGAGGAAAGGACAGCGCGGTCCTGCGTCACCGCCGGCCGGGCCGGGCGGAGCGGGGCGGCCCCACGCCCCTGCCCGGGGGCGCCGGCGCCGGGGGGGACATCGGCCCCGGCCGCGGAGTTCACGCTCCGGCCGGGGCAGCGGCTCCTTGCCCCCGAAACGCCCGCCGTCCCCGCCGGCGGCGCGGCCGAGCGGCCCAGGCCGGGCGGGCGGAGGGGGCGGCGGGCCGCGCCCCGGCAGCACCAGCCGTTCGGCGGCAGCCCCCGCTCCGCCGGCCGGGGGAGCGGCTCGCCTGGAGCCCTTTCTTCCCTTTAACCCCGCAGCCTGGGCCGGCCGCGGCGGCTGACCTGTGGCAAGACTTTTGCTCCGGGAGAGAGCGGGGAAGAAAGCTATAGACTTTAATCGGATTTCTCCCCAAACACTTCTGGTATGTTGTTGTTATGCATCTATATGGAGATCATTATTTATAAATGAGCGCGTACGATCAGTCGCAAAGACTTTAAGAGCCCGGATTTGTGTCATTAAGTTGAGGGCGGGGTAGAGTGACTTAGCGGGGGACGGAGGTGCCGGCCGGGGCG
Source organism: Falco naumanni (assembly GCF_017639655.2). Lineage (NCBI taxonomy): Eukaryota > Metazoa > Chordata > Aves > Falconiformes > Falconidae > Falco > Falco naumanni. The sequence continues at coordinate 18,204,131 of NC_054065.1, forward strand.
GCCGCCGGCTCGGCCAGCGGGAGGTGCCCGGCCGCCCGCCGCCGCCGCCGCTCGGCGAGACCCCCCGCGGGCGGGGGAGGCCGCGGCCCCGGGCTGGTCCCCGCCGCCCGGTCGGGCTGCTCTGGGGCTGCGGGCCCCGGGAGGGGGCCGTGCCGCCGCCGTTTCCCGTCGCCGCCGTCCCGCCCCGCACAATGGAGGCGTGCTTCCCTTGCGCCGGTGCACCGCCAAGGGCGGCGGTGGCCTGGGGACGTTTCCAGCAGCGGCGGTTTTCCAGGCCGAGACAAACCCTGCCCCTCCGCGCCCTGGCACTGGTAAAGCCACTTCAGGGCACGGTTAACATCTCTCTGAATGCCCGAACGAAACAAAAAGCCGCACGGAGAGCGGAGGTTTTGCGACGCGATGCGCTGGATAGTGTAGATGTATTTGTGTTGTTTCTAGCACTTTTGCTCGTGCGTAATCCCTTATGCCTTTTATTATAATCCTACACATTACAGTTAATCTGTAATGATACTGCTTCAGAGGGACCTGTTGCACACAGTGATGGTAATTTGTAACCTTGGTAACAGTTTTAAATAAAGATTATAACAATGATGTCAACTGTTTTTCTTCACCATACCGTAAATGGGGGCTCAATATTATTGTGCCTGTAAAAGGACAGTTTAAGAGACAGTGCCGAGGTTCCACTTTGCTTACCATCATGCCAGCTATCACTTTTTAGCTTGTCCTTAGTAAACACGATCATGTTTCTAAATAGTATAAAGATTTTCAGACTGCTGAGGACTCTGTAAACTTTAATTTTCTGAATGAGGGGGATATTATTACGAATTAGGGTTATCAGGATCCAAGTACCCTTACCAAGAACATTTCAGCCTTCCGGAAAATACCTCGGAATAAGTACTACTTAGAAACCCTAATGAATAATGCTAATGCTGACTCTACCATTAGCTTTCTGCACAAGCTCTCCCCTCTATTAAAGCTTACAGAAAAAGCTCAGAAGCTGAAAGCAAAATTAAATGTAATTGCTTTTATTTACCTATTGCTTTTATATCATTAAAATATTTTTAGTTACATTTATTAAACAGCATCCACTTCGAGTATTACCTACAATATCTATTAATCCATTTTTGTGTATTAACTACACCACCATTAGCTATTGAAATATGTATATATACACACACATATATGTATTACCTATATTGTCTTTGCCAAGATATGTTTCAGTTCTCATTAACAAAAGTATTCTTGCGGAAGATTCTACAAAGCATGTTTTTCATGCACACTTATTAATAATCACAGTTTTCAAGAATTAGATATGCACAGATTGCAAATGGAAAGAAAATACCAGATGCAAAATGAAATATACAGTAGAATTGAAGCATAACTATTTTTCCTCCTTAAACTAAAAAATTTACAGAGTGAAAAATGGAGCTATTAAGCTTACTTAAAAGATGGCTTTGTTGGTTTAATTATACTGTAGTTATTTTATAAATATGTTTCAAAGGAAGCTTGCCATATTGAATGTCAATGAAGCCTGTAAAGAAAAGACGTACAAAAGCTAATGCATACCAAATACCAAATTTTAGTCATTAGCATTCCTATTTATTACAAACTAAAGGAACCTATTAACAGACAAGAATTTCTATTTAGCTAGCATTACAATGTTTAGCCATTAAAATAAAAAAGGACAAAAAAATGACACCCCCCCTTAGAACTGTATGCTCTTTTTACTTAGAAAGACAAATGTATCAAAAACCCCTGATAACAGAAACTGTGATTCTTCATTATTACTGGCTGTGCCACGCCAAACCCTGTACTGCTTTATTCAGGCAAAATTTCTACTTGTTCCAAAGGACAAGATCTGTCCGATTAAGAGCTTCAGATATTTTGCACATACCTTAACAGCTGCATTTGAGGGACTTTTGGTTGTGGGGAAGTGTAGGTTGGTGAAGGCCTACAGGCTCAAGCCTGGAGGCTGCTGGGCCTGATCCGACGTCAGTAGGCATTTCGCCATCGCATTCTGTAGTTCAGATCAAGTCTGGGGTGTGGATAGCAGCTTTCACGCTTAGGATGGAGGAAGGAAGGACTAAACCATTCGTTAGGTTAGGCAGGCTGCTAACCAGAAGTTTCTTTTCAGTGCTTGTCACAAAATCAGCATATTTATGCATGTGCTGCCTGTTTGTTTGGGAATTCTTCTAAAACCTCTTGGCCAAGCATTTATGCTTTTCAAATAACCTTTAAGAATCTGTATTTTTGTCTCTCTTGAAGGCATATGTGATACATCTCAGAGCTTCTAAAAATGTTAAGCATATTATTACGCAGAGTATTAAATTTCACATGTAAAAGGTAAATAAGCTTTCTTGTGTTTTTCACTGAACTGCATACATTTATGTGAAGGGAGAATCTTTCGGAAACACTGATATTTGTGATGAGGTAACAAAATGATCCTTTCCCCTTTGTTGCACGTGACACGGTCCTTGCCTTCTCAGCTTGTGAGCATCGCTGCTTGAGACTCTGTTGTGTCTATTCAAATTGACAGAGAAATTCAAAACAAGACCAAAGAAGCACTACTGCTACAGAGCTTCTGGGTGACGGATGCTGTCAAACGCCTGTTTTGCCTCAAAGATTACTTCAGTTTTCAAAGAATCGGAGGGGGGGGGGAGGGCGGCAGGGAGCGGTTCAGGAAAGTTCAACCCATCTGTTTAATCTTTGTTCTCTGATTTTCATTGTCCATTTCTAAAACAGGTTTTACATTTAATTTAATAATGTGTTCAGCTTGACTAATAAGGATCACTTTTGATTTTGCTTTTGCAAGAATAGAGTGAAGACTTGTACAAAGAAAATTCACTGCATAAACACCTGCCCAAGAAGGGAAGGTTTGCCCTTACCTCATCTACAGGATTTGTAAGTACATGAAATTTGTTCTCTTCAAAGATTTAAACTTCCAGGCTTTAGGATGCTGTTACAGGGCTGGTGGTTTGTAGCTTTTACATGAACATATGGCGAGAAGTTTGACTGAAACAGTTCTACAGTCAGCATATCTTAGCGTGTACGAAATATTTTGAATAAAGCGGTTCCTGTATGACCCCATTTATGTGATCTGTGTTGCTGCTTTTCACTAATGAAAACAAAACTGATCTGAAATTTGCATGAGTGTGGTGTCTGGGGATAACAGTCTCATGAAATCAAAATGATGCAGGCTGCCTCTGATTTTGCTAAGATAAATTAGAATTTGGGAGGAAGAATCTCATGGAAAATTAAATATAAAAGCAGTCAGGGTTTCTGAAATTTTAAGAACTCCTACTTTTCCTTGGAGATATTTTCTGAGTCAAAGATCTTCACTTCTGTTTATTATCAATGAAGAGTAGTGGTTCAAGAGGTTGCAAACAGAAAGCCCAGATTAAAATAAGCCTGAAGGAATCTTGATGTTGTCTCTCAAGTATTGTAACTTTCACAAGGAGGGCTTTTTCCAGGTCAGCGTGTCTATAAACCCAAATGGAGTTGATCCATAGATCTACAAATCGGATGCTGCTGGAAAGATAGGAGACATCTTGCAGGTCTTTCACTTATACTCAGATGGCATGCTAGATAGCTACCATTAGAAATTTTTCAACAGAAAAGCTTTCATTTGCAACATTTCTGCCTACCAAACCCAAGCTGATTTACCTCTAGGCTCTGTTGCTAGAGCAGCAGATACGTTTAAAGGAGAAACAGTAATAATGCAATAGTTGTGACAAAAAAAAAAAAAAAAAAAGAGCAGCATCACACTGGAAGAAAAAGCAGTGTGATGAATCACTCCTTTGTTCCAACTGTCCCTTTAATACAAAGCAGAATACAAATGTTTGAACAAAAATGCTTAAATTGTTGCATTCTCAGCAATGGCTTCTCTTTTTAGCTTTAAATCGTCCATAGTCCTTTGTAGCCATATACAGTATGTGACAGAGCAATTTGGAAAAGATTCATCTATCAAGTTAAACAACTTTCTGGTGTAACTTCAGAGAGGTTTATTGCTTATTCATGTGGAAGTGAGTACACCCAACTTGTTTTGCCTGGTTTTGCTACTTTTGCTGGTTTGCAAGGCTGTTCTGGTAGCTGCAAATGGCTTCTCAAGTGACATTCGCTGACATTCAGTGGTGTATATTTATCGGTATTCTTCACCTCACTTCTATATGTGTAATCTATTTTATTTTGTTCTTCATAGCAAACTCCTTTTCACTGTCCGTGCCCTGAAAATGATAAATGCCAAAGTGGCATATTTCCCTAGCTGCACTAAAATGTCACTGTGAAAAATCCTTAATGGACTAAGTGTAGCTTTTCAGGTTAGAACTTGTCAAGTTACGGAGATATTCTAGAGTTTCTCCTTAATCCACCATTCTTTGGAACCACACCACTGCAGGCAGAGACTAATTATAAGTTACACCAGTCAGAGCAGGACAAAAATAAATGAAGTAGAAACAGTTTGATCAAATAATTTTATACTTGCTTTCTGTGCTTGTGCTGTGTTACTTGATTTCCTCTGTTTAGGCTAATGCTGAATGTACCTTACCGTTTACGTACGAATATGCATGTATGCTGAGATCTATGTTATTTTAAAGACTTTGCTTATCACTGTAGCACTGACTATATTTATACTGCTCCTACATCTAGGGTTGCCAAGAGAAACCCTCCATGCTGGCCAAAGGAATAATACACATTAAGAAAGAGTCTCTGATGGCACCTGTGATTAAAATGAACATTAATTAAAAATGGACGGGTGAGAGGAAATAATGTTACTACCCTCTTTAGATCAGGTACGAGAACAGGGCAAGAATGACTGACTGAGACATTAAGGCAGCCTCAGAAATACAATGTAGCTGCCCTGGATTCAGAGTTCTAGGAGATTAACCTGCTTTTAGGTTTCTGTTCCTTTTTTTCATAGTCCCCAGTCATCTTTTTGGGCATAATGCTCAAGCCCACAAAATGTAGGTGTAAGAGAAAACAGTTTTTGAGAACATTCATCCCAAATCTGACTGCAGATGGTATTTTGGAGTCACTTTTCCTTAGTTGTCCCGGCCTTTGCAATGAATACTCTAGTTCCTTGGAAGTAGAAAGCTTTAAAAAGTAGCATACTTCCCTTTTCTGTGATCCTAAAGCATCATCCTCATATTTTCCCTCATTTAAGAGCCAGAAAGCGCAAAAAGAATGAAGTGCTAGGACCAACAAGAACATGTGTTTTGCTGGCAATGGTGAATGGTGCACTTTATCTGACAAAGTGTAAATTTTTTGATGCTGAGGGACAACAGCATTACTTTAGTTCTTATGAAGTAGGAAATAGCTGAAATTATTTTTATGTAATTTTTCTTCCACTTGTGGTGAAGTGGTATTTTCTTTATTAGCAAGGACAAGAGGTCATAAATTTTGAAGTGCTATGTAGCATAAAACACTTATTTAACTTATCCAGAGCCAGGGTGCAAGTGCTTTAGGATAGAATCTGCTTTCTTCTTCTCCCATTCTATATGTGAACTTCTACCTTGTTAAAAACATGCCTTAATACAAGACCTGTGCACTCTTATAACCATACCAATTCCACAGGGCCCACAGTTCACCCTTAGGATTTAAGTGTTCTTAGTTAAGCTCTGTGATGGCTTTCTGCGAGAATGGGACTTTAAATCACTATGCCTACAAAACAGACCCACTGGGAAGAAACCTTTTTTCTGACTAACCTTAAAATTACGTCAGTCTTAGGAAAAAGTGTGCTGTGAGTCCATCAGTTTTCCCAGTAAACATTTTCAATGTTTTTTTACTGTGTAGGCATAGCTCACTCCGTATTTTACATTGGAGAAGAGTTCAGATCTTTGTTTCCAAGGCAAAGTTACAGAGAAAAGAAAGCTGTTCTACTGGAAGAGCTGATACCAGTAGCAGGAGGAAGGTTTTTTTGTATACTAAAGAGGACTTATGTTTGCAAGCTTTTCCCCCCCTAGTTAAAACAGTTGGTCTAAAAGAAAATACTGCTGCTTTTCTGAAAATACTGGAGTTCTTATCTGTAGACCATACTACTGCTACAACAGCAGTAACATTACCATACTTTGTCCTGTAGGTGTGAGCAAAGTAAACTTATAATGCTTTTGAGATGAATTCTTACCATGCCTTTAGCCCTTTTGCACTGCTATTTTATCTGCAGTTGGTGCTCCCCTGGAAGTGAGCAGAGGCTCTGTGCTTGGACCTACAGCTTTGCAGGCTTTCCCATAACACTGTCACAGAATCCCAGAAGCACAGAATGATTGGGGTTGGAAAGGACCTCTGGAGATCATCTAGTCCAACCACCTGCTAAAGCAGGTTGTCCTAGAGCAGGCTGCACAGAGTTGCGTCCAGGTGGGTTTTGGGAGGACAAAGGCTTTTCTCCAGTTTACTCTGCAGCCCTCAGAAGTCTACCCTGAGTTATGTTTACTGGGCTTACTACCTGTCATAGTGAAAGCCAGATGAGGATGTTCTGCTACCACTACACTTGAGTATTTGAGGAGCTCTAAAGAGCCTTGAGGTCCTCTACTGCTTTCAGGATGCTTTCTCCCCACTCAGAGGAGCATAAATTCAGCCACTGACGGAGGTCAGAACATGGATCCGAGAGTTTAGCTTGTAATGCCCCTGTGCTGCACTAGCGTTCAGAAAGGTAGCTGTCTGCTCCACAGGCGTGAGGCCAGCGCAGCCTGCACTTTGCTTTTCTTTAGAGACTCTTGCCAAGAGCTCTCTGGGTCTGAGGAAGCAAATCAGCATCGAGCCTTCAAGCAGAACTTGCCAGTCTGGCACCTGTTTTGTAGCACGGCATTGCAAGGACTTCAGCTTTTCACATCTCTTTATTTAGTTTGACTGTTTATGGCCTTTCAAATACAACTGTCTTCTGAGTGCCCAAATGCCGCAGGGGACGGTTTGGCTTTGTGAAAAGACAGGGAAAAAATGGAAATACAGCAGCTTCCCTAAAGGCTTATTTATAAGATAGACTGCTGCTTGTGGCTTCTTTCCCATGGAAGACATAATTTATCCTAGTGTTTGACATATATGAAGATACCACCCCTGCTCTTTGCCAGCATCGAAAGGAAGATGTGCTCAAAGATCTACAGCCCAAGTTGTATGCAGAGATTATCAGCTGCTTCAGATTAAGCACATCTAACATCACTGGGACCAAACTGGATATTGCGTTACTATCCTTTTTACCATTCTTTTTATTCTTACATGTATATACAATAGTTCACTTGAAAAACAAAACACTGAAATAAAAGCAGCACACATTTTTCCTGCTGAAGTGGTCTACCTGGTAATAAAATACAAGTACTCATTTCTAAAAGATATTTTAGAAAGGGTCAAAGTTACAGTAGGAAAGGTTCAGTCTGGCCTTTTCAAGAGCACTTGGCTGGTGCCTAATATTACTCCATTTTGGTGGGATAGAGCTAAAGCATCACCAGAGTCCAGAGCAATTTCACGCATAAGCATGGGTAGATTTCCTGGTGAACATTTAAGAGTGTTGCAGCATCCTCGCTAGATTACAGTGTAAACTGTGGCCAGGTCTCTGCTCTGCTCCCTACACACATTATAGGTGCAATCATCTCTGTGTAAATCCCTTTGGGGATCTGGGCCTGAGTCTTTTTGAAAATCCCACCCACATGGGACACCCGTAGGTCAAATGAAAAATTGCATAAGCTATTAACTAAAGCTATAGCTTATAAAAAGTTACCCACAAGAAAGGTACACAGGTTAGTGCTGCTCCAGGGCATCCTTAAATCACACTTCAGCAAGTTATAAAGTTATCTTTGGAGAGCAATCATACCAGGTTGTCAGCCCTATAAAGATAGATTTATGTGTCTCTGACATGTCAGTTGTCGTCTTTGCCACTTCATTGCGGCTGTGATATTTTAGCAGGAGGTAACCACCACTATTCCCCTGCCTGAAAATCCACAGAATTTTTCTCTGTAAACATCTCTTACCCTGGGTATTTCCCCATCGCAGGGCTCCATCTCTGAATTCATCTACATGTTTGCTTAATTCTCACTCACAGGTCAGTGCTTGTTTGTCTCAAATTTTTCTCTTCTTAATCTCAATTTATGTAGCAGAAGGTTCACAGGCAAACCTTTTGCCCACAGAAGGCTCCAGAGTTTAGTGTTTTTTTACTAGTCATATCATTTAAATGGAGACAATTTTTTCTTTCTGAGGAACTAATACAGGTCATCATCCTGCATTGGAAAAGTTACAGTCTTCATCAAGAAGGAGCTTCATCTAGTGGTTTTGTTAGTAATCTGTACTGTCGATGCAATATTTTTGTTGTTGAGCTTTCTTTCAGGGCTTGACTCATTTCTCCATATATTCTCCCAGCATATTGTTCTGAAGTTGGAAAAATGATTTGTTCTGGCTGAGTTTAAAGTGAACAATTAGAGAATGGGAACTCATGGAGCGAGCTTAAGCAAAATTAGCTCCCAGAGAAAGAGGCTCTAATTTTCCTGAAAGGTGAGCACAGTGGCAGTGCTGATGCCAGGCGGGAGGCTGTGTCCTCATTTCAGCTACACCAGAGCCTGAACCCTTGCCCCAGGTTCACAGCCGTGCGCACAGAGCTGGTGTTTGGTAGACAGAGGCTAGAGAGAGAATAGTGCATGATCCAGTACAAATCTTTCGCCTAAGTGATATAATGTTCCTGATAGTCTTTAACTTTTGCACAAAATGCCCCCCGGAGACATGTTTACAGAGTTGCCATTTCAGCAAACGACATTTTGCATATTCTTTGGAAATGCCACATAGGTAGTGCAATCATCGTCAGCTGCAAAGTGACCATGTGAACGGAATATGACTCAGCTGCTCTCTGGGTTACGAATGCAGGCTGGCTTAGACTGGCAGGCACTAAGAGAAGCTGCAGTCGGCCTGGGAAGGGGATAAAACACATTCCCCTCAGCACTGCCGTTTTGGGATTCCTGCAGTGTCCTACACAATATGCTGGCATGTAGCGGAGATCTGCTTCATACCAACAAATATTTTTTGATAAAAAAACCCTCTTTCTAAAAGTTTCTTTTTTCAGAGTGATTCACCAGAATCAATACTCAGAAGCTGCTAAGGAAATATTCTAAAAGCTTTAATGGCATCCCTTTTGGAAATTCCTGGTTATTTCCTTTCTCTCATTATGGCACACCAAAACTTACTAAAGGCCCATATGAGTTTCCCCCTAAATCCATGCTTTAATTTCCTGTTGTCTCCACTGAACTTTGTGACTATGCTCTTGACTTTACTGATCTGATTATTCCCTTTGCCCACACCTGCCTACTGCCATCTCCTTCCTCATGCTGGGGACAACCTGTTTTTACTAATCACCAGAAAGCCTTTCTATTTCTGGTTGGAATGATTTTTGAAAATAACTTCTCTCTTTGCCATTAACTCTCTTCAAATGGTTGGTCATGGTTTATTCTGAAGTTGTCTGTTTCCTTTAGACTGTAAGTGTTTTACAAGATAAAACGTGTCTGATCTCACTGTTAACACTTTGCAGGGTTCAGAGCAGAACCGAGTGAGATCAAGTAAACCCACTCATGAAACTTCTCAGGATTTCATTGATGCTCCAGTTCTTTCCTGTAGCAAACTCAGGTGCTTTTAGAAAGTTTGTTTTTATACAAACACGCACAACAACAAAAGGGATGTACAGCATGTGAACTCCCCTACATTCTCAGGTTCAGATTCCTGACCTGCTATCTCTCTAACTACAGATGACTGTGCCAATTCACCCACAGCCTGATAGTTATCCTAGGGCAAGGTACACTCCACAGCTTCTGCTAGAGATGATCTGCTTCCTATAGCAATGTATTCTTCAGAGTCATTAGCTGAATTTGCATCCTCATATATTGGGTGAGCGTCCCCACAACTGCGCTGCAGAACCGCACTGGAACTGAGCTGCACTTTCTAATGAAAATTCATTTTGTTGAAAAATTCCCAATCAGCTCTAATTTGGAAGCCCCAGCTGAGCTCCTGCTGTGAGACACATATCGTAAGAGACAGATCTTGCTGTGAAGGGCTGGCGGGTTGGAGAGACGGAGGCTGAGAAGAAAAGCACAATAGAAAGGTGAAATGGCTTCCTCGGAATCACACAATGGGTCACTGGCAGTTTTAGGTCTTCCTAGTGCCAACCACAGCCCGTGCTACCTCTCACATCCCGAGCTTACAGACAGGCTCTGCTTTCCCCCGGCCATCTTTTCATTAACTAGATTATTCTTGCGTGTAGATTAACGCATGGGTGCACAAGTTCAGCAGTTTTGAACCTTACTCTTACAAGGCATCACGTACATATATGGTACCATTAAAAACTTTGAGGCAACAGATAACAAGGATGTCACAGTAAAATACTAAAACGGCAGACCCTGGTGCGCCAGAGCAGGCAAGGGAAGAAGGAAAATCAAGTACTGTTTGAACTAAAGTGTGTCAGCTGCTCTGAGCAAGGTAAGAAATATCAGTCATGCTTTACAGTTTGGAAAATCTGGCATAAATTCATGCATCTGAGCCTGTACAGTTTATTAAGCCAATGCCATGGTCAGAATGTGGTGCCTTACTTAAAATTAAACTTTTTCCTTCAGAAGCTTCCCTGTGTCCCTAAGACTCTTTAGGAATTTTTATTCTAAGAGCAATTTTTCTTTCTTGTGGTTTACACTGATTAGTAGGAACAGATTAGAGATAACTTGTTGTGTTTTATAAATAGCCTAACAGTGTATTTTGTATCTTTTTCCCAAGAGCTTTCTGAAACTAAAATTTCTCTTTGAGGACAGCTGGTCCATGCCCCTGAGGAAAAAAGGTGCTTATGGCAAGGCTGAGGTTAATGATTGTAATTTACAGTTTTTGTGGAAATATAATTTTGCTTTTGCAGAAATCTCTCTCTCTCCATTGTTTTAAAAAAGCAAAGATACTTAAATAGGGCTTTACATTTTATTACCCCAAAACGCATTTAATATTGTTTGACTAGATCATGTCAGTATGTTAACAAAATAATTGATATTCCAAACATGCTTGGTGAACTTGAATAGCAAAGTGAAGTTTATATATTTAATCAGATATATTCAGTAATTCTAGTGGAAGATGCAGAAGTGTTTTCCATCAATATTTCCTTAACTTTGAAATGAATATACATTGCCCAAGTTCTCGTTCTTGTGGATCCATTTTCTATCCATAACCAAGCAACTGAATTTCTTTGTATGAGTGTTTACAAAGGTTGAAAAGGAAAAAAACCCACAGGGTTGTATGGGCAACCCTTCTTGCTGGAAGTGCTTTTACAGATAGGTTATCAAGGGAAGAAAAAGTCTTGCAGCTTTTCAAGCCACAAGTTGTAAGGTGGGTCATAAGAAAAGTTGCAATTTCCAGAACCGTATAGTATTTTTTCCAGGAATGTTTGGATGTATTATAAAAAGTCTACCATTTCTCATTCTTCCCCCTTGTGCAACACTTTGTTCTTCCTTCTGCATGAGATCATGACTTAAAGCTCATCTAGTTCCTTCAGAGAGTTTCAAAAGGTTAAAAAACCAAAACCAAAACACTGAAAAAAAATAATATTATAAAAAGCCTCTCCACAGAGTTATGTGGTTTGAAAACCAGACAGGGAGCTGTGAGGTGAGAACTGCCTGGGGACTGGCATTGCACAGGCATGGGAAAGCAGCAGGATAGCATGGTATGAACAGGAGCAGTGGAGATGCTAAGAGAACACTTGAAGAGACAGCCCAGAAGTGGGGTATGAAACGAAAGTTGCTGAAGAGGAACCATCGGGAGGACATGAGCAGAACAGGCAATCTCGAAGAGTCCGTAAGACCAGGGGGGAGTGCAGGGATGCTGTGAGGCTCCTTGCTGCTATTAACCCATCTACCTCTCTGCATAACGTTCTGGGAAGATACCCAAAAGGAATTTGCAGAACGTGGTTTGTAATCTTTCTCTATATTTATCACTACTCTCTGTACATTGTCTTTAAGCAACTTTCTCCAGTAGTTACTGCTCAGGAACCTGGCCAGGACAGAACAATTACAGATGGGCTTTTTGTGGGTAGCGTGGCTGGTAGAGAGGCGGTGAAGGCAGTGCCCCAGTTTGCAGTTTGTATCAGGAGTGGCCCTGAGCCCTTCCAATCCCTGGAAGATTTTCTGTTCCCAGGTAGTATCAGTAAGAGTGGAGTCCAAAAGGGAGACTTGAAGGATTTCTTCAGGAAGAAAAGATGCAGATGTGAATACTGGTATTTGTTTGACGTTTTTTAAAGCTTTGCTAAATAGTGTGGTTTTATTACTGCTAATAGTAGAAAAACAAGTAGAAAAGAAAAACATAAGGTCACCCAAGAGTCACAGTGTTGTTATATATTTCCTTAGATGATCTTAGTTGGAAATCTCATTTCAGATAAGACATTCTTCTTTTCAGTGGTGTGGCTCCTGTTAGGTTATTATAGAAGTAAGGCTATGATGATTTTACTGTTAACAAACCTCTCTTGTAAAATATAATCCAACATTTGCACCATATTTAAAAAATGCTGTAGAACTGCTGGTGGAAGAATGTTATTTTTGCTATGAGATAATGAGCGTCAAATAAACTTATTTAATATGGAAATTCACCTTTCCCAATATATTTATTTTCAACTTCTACAGTGTATTCAAGTATTTTGTGTAGCTTCTCTGCTCTGAAAACTCCATGGGCAAATTTACATGGATTTTTTTTTTTTTCAGGGGAAAGTGGCAGCTGAACAAAACATGTTCTTTCAACCAAGCAGTGAAGCAACAGTATAGAGCCAGAGCTGGTAGTCCTTGTGCTGCAAATCCACATCAATTCAACTAAGACCAAGCACTTGTGAATACTAAATTCACACTAGTGTAGCTGGGAGTAGAAATGGGCCTTTCTTTTCGAACTCTTTGGAATCTGAACTGAAAAAAAAGTAGCAGGGTTTAACCTTTAAACTTTTCACTGACCTGTAAGCAGTACTTTGGATTATATCTGCCCTTGTTAATCTGAAGCCACTTGCAAACATAACTGGCATTCCTGTTTTTATAAGTATACCTCACATAGGTTATAGAATGGGTTAAAAGTTCAAAAGTTTGGCTCCTGTTCATTGTGTCTTTAACACCTTTATAAGTGTTCACCTTTGCAAATAAATTTTGTTAGTTAGCAGCAACATAAGCAATGCTTTGTGTCAAAGTGCATTACTTAGGTGATGGTCAGATGTAAATCTAAACTCTTGGAGGTGCAAACCCAATTGTTGATCAAGACACTAAATTTTGCAGAAGTCCTGTGTTACTGTAGCGCTCTATGAGGACCAGATATTTTAATACCACTTTCTAGCACAGGTGAGTAGAAAATCTTCCACCAGCACCTAATCAGACCATTATTTTTTCTTCTTCAGCTTTTCTTTCTTGCTATTCACGTCACTGCTTTGCATGCCCTTTACCCTCGCATACCTTCCCCATACATATCTTCATTTTGCTCTATTAAGTCCAAAATACAGGTGCAAATGACATAAAACGGACCAACGATTTCTCTTGGACATTTCATTGCTGTTATATTTGAAAGAGTTTAATAAACACTAGAAACATCTACTGCTTGGTACAAATAAAATAGTCTAAAATTGGTGATTGGCATTTCCTCTTATAGTTCACACAATGATTGCAAAATATCTTGCCATTCACATGGAAATTTGTCTTCTAAGTATGCCTATCCTTAGTGGAAAAATGTCATGGGCAGAGCACAAATTTAGGAGAGTGTATGTTTAAGAACGAACTGCTATACCATACTCTGTGTTCATCATTTGGGTCAAGAATTTTCCTGCTGGAATGTTACAGCAACACAGAGACACTCATGCACCATCCCTTACATTCAAGCTACTCTTCAGGCACAGAAATACTGGGCTTAGAAACAGCCAAAATTTCAAACAAATAATTTTGCATTGAAATATGAAATTCTGAAAATTACTGACACAACCTAGCACAGCAGAAGACTCGGGCTGAGTCAGTGTGAGAAATGCCATTGTAGCTTTAGAAAGCTAAATGTTTGGGATTTGTTTCCCTGTGTAGTTTAACCGGGACCTGACACTGTAAACACATTGATTCTCATAGGCTTTTAAAGAAATAGAGAGTTCATAAGCAGAGAGCAGACACTGAAAGGTCTTGTGATGTAGCTGGTGAAAAGCATCTGTATTTTCTGTTGGATATTTATTTATTGAAGAATTTGGAAAGTGCTATACATTTTTTAAACATCTCTGCATCTCTTGCTGTTACATTTTGGAGAATGACTAAATCCCTGGAGAGGGGTGAGATCTGTAAAAATTGTCAGTTGTTAAGACAGGGTATTCAGTGAATAAATGAATTATTGTGCTGAAGTCCTTTATGGAACATTCCTGTGGTGCTACTTTAGTAGAATATCAAGAACAGAAGTGTTCAACAATATTACTTTAAATTCAAAATGCCTTGAAAGGACTGAGATTCAATTTGCAAATGTAATCAAGAATAAAACGTGTGCCTTGGATTACATGTCACTTTTTAGGATGTTTTGACATAACACATTTAGAAAACACTTTCCTGTGACTGCAATGATTAAAATAGATTTCAGTTATCTATGACTTAAAACAGAGCCAGTTCAGTTCTTGGTGAATTTGTTCTCTGCATCACAGTAAGCACCAGCTGACATGCTCACTTGTATATCAGCGTGGAGGCCAACTGCTTAAGGCTAAAGTGCTATTGTGTTACTTGTGTGAGTAATCCTATTAGCACCAAGAGAATATAGGCATGAATAAATTGTAGAATGGTCAGAAGCGAGAAAATAACCTAACTTCCTTCTCATTTCTAAAGACGATCTGTGCAGCTATTTTAGACAGCCTTCTTGTGCCATGGTACAACCATCTTCAAAGCCTTCAGCCTTTTACCTCCTTTCAGGAGTACCAAAATCACACCAGCGTTGCAATGTGCATTCAGCTAGGCACACTCAGAGATGTACTGGGTACATACTCAAATACATTTGATAATCTGTCCTCTTCGTTTCCAAAATAACAAATATAAGGATACACAGGAAGTTACTTTTCTCTGTATCTAGGACCAAGAAGTATGTAATCAAGAAATTCATATAAATTAGGACCACAGAACACTATTCCCAAAGATCGACCATGCCCATAATGGAAAATATACACTAGAAATTCAGTATTAAATTTGTTGGTAAGATAATTACAGCATTTTGATATTAGATTTTAGTATTAAATGTAGTGTTAAATTTGAAAAAAAATAGGTTTTGATACAAGCAGACAAATTCTATCACTGAGTTATGCTCAAATTTGCTACAGATGTTTGTGAGACTTGCAGATATCGGACAGTGGCAGTGTTGGGTTCGCTAATGAAGTGCCACACTTAAACTTATCTGGGAGGGCAGGTAAGCCTGCTTGTTAACAGTAACTTTCTCAGAACAGCATTGTTTGTTCACTGATCAAATCACCTGCCTATCTGTCTAGGCCAAGCAAATACCTGAAACAAAAAAAAATTATTACCTTTTGCAGTGCACCTGTTCTTAGTGCATGATGGGGAGGATTGCAAAGACAGTGAGGGATAATGATAGAGCATCTATCAAAAACATGTTGTTACATGACAAGTCATTTTCCATGGCACATTTGATGTAACAGGAATGGGACAGGGAGAAGGAATTTAGTTGTGGTTATGAAATTCAGGACCTGATTATACAGCCTGATGATGACATGGACCTCTGTTGTCACTTGGCAGTGATTATGTATTCACCCTCTTAAATAATAATTATGGATTAATAATTATGGGTTAATATTATATGAAGTTGCACCCTTTCTGAAAAGAAAATGAGGTCTGACATGTCAAGGACTCAGCTTAAAGGTGTTTTGGTTTCTCTCTCCTTAGTGCTGGATCTCGCTGTCGGTCTGTTATCATTTTAGCTTCATCAGATGAAACAGCAAGATGGCCAAAGGCAGATTCTCCTTCCTACAGCATCCTGGGACTGGTAGCAGCTGCACAAGATGACTGACAAGAGGTAAGGTAAGGTTAGAAACACACTAAGGCAACCCCAGCATCAGCTAGCCATTCCCCACTGCTCCTGCTCAAACCCATCTACTTCGCAGGGATTATTCCCACCTTCACTGGGGAACGAAGAGAGACAGCAGCCCTGCTCCTTAGGCCATTGGTTAGGACACTTATGGGACCCATGTGTTTGAAAGCTTCACGTGGGAAAAGAAAATAGAGCCTGAAACACTCATACCCCAGGCCAAATGCAGTGGCACCATGCAGGTGGGTACACCGGGGTGAAGAGCACCATCCCCAGATTTTTTCAGAAAGCAACACCTGTCAGCACTCTTATTCTGGCCCTGATCTGAGAAGTGTGGTCTGTGTATAATGTTTGGGAGACAGCCCCTCGGGCGAGGCAGACGTACCTTGGCCTCTGGGTAGGTCACGGAAGGAGGGAGGTGTGAGGAAGGAAAAGGGGAAGGAAGAGAGCTGCTCTGTGCTGGCAAACAGGTGGTCTTCTTGATCTGCACTGGAGCAAGTACCCTGGGAATGTTAAAGCTGAAAATTGAGGAGCTTTAGCCTGTTGAAATCTCTGGTGCACCTATGCCTTTATGTCCACCTCTGCAGAGATGAAGGGCTTAAGATTTGCTGTTCAAAAGACAGATTCCAATAATGCTGAGGTTTGGTAACCAGTTCCTGTCTTCTCCTATGCTCCTCTGAAAAAGAAAAGAGAAAGCAAGTCCCACAGTTTCACATTGCTGTTAAGACATGACTTCATCCACTTAGAAACATTAAAACCCGGGTACATTCCAGGAAAATAGTTTTAGGAGACAGTATTCAATATGCAAAAAGATACGCAAGTAAACTTCAGACATGAAAGTACCAGATCTTAAAGCTTGGAATCTAAAACTGCAAAGTGCACAGAAAGAAAACCCTTATGGAGACGCTAAAATGTCTAATTCATTATTATTTCAAAAAAGATTAAAAAATAATTTCTTAACATTAAAGTGCAATCAAGCACTGAAGAAATTATTTAAACTTTCCATAGGAAAAAAGCACACTCTAAAATGCTGCAAGGGTATTGATGGCTATTAAATATTTACTTTTCTCTCTAGCTCACACTAGAAAGAGTAATTTGTATTTGGCAGAAACTGGCTGCAATTACATTAGTCAATCCAAAAGCCCAACTTGCTCATACAAAATGCAAACAAATTAGTTAAAATGGTCTAATTAGCAGACTGTAAAAATGCAAAGCAAGGCTGGCATAAAAATGTGTGCTAGACAAGTATACTTTTACAAAATAAACAGAAAGGCAAATATGAAATAGTCTAAAAACTCCTAACTAAAGGACCATAATGTATACCCGAATATTTAGGGATTGCATACTTTAAAGAAAAGTTTCTATGGACTCTTAAATATTTTCTTGCAACCCACATTCAGTCATGATAAATACCATAGCTGAAGTTCTACTGGGATTTTAGTTCAGTGCTGTGAAGCCGTGTGAGGTCAGGTTATATATACGTTTTGTGCGGGAATATACACAAACACAACTCCTAGTCGAGTTAACCAGAGTGCAAAATAGCTTTGGAGCATGCAAAGAATATAGGATGTGGCCTATGGAAGGAAGGTCAAGCCATTTCTTTAGATGATGTGTATTTGTTTTTGTTTCCAAAATTAAGATAAATAACTGGAAGCACATGGAAACGTGGAAACAGTTAAGGTAAAAGATAATACACATTTGTTCTTACAGGAAATATAAACTATGGGCATTGTCTACAAAGACTCAGCTTACTGGTTAAAAAGAATCACGACAATAACTGTATTATTGTTGTCATTGATATATTAGACCAGAAAGGGCTTTAGCATCTCTTGCTTCAGAACATCGCTGCCATTTCTTAATCTGTGGGTTTTTAACTCCCTAGTTTGTATACTATAGATATAATAGCCCATTATGATTCGTAAACTATCATATAAAAGAAACTATTGTGAAGTGATGATTTGAATTTGTCTCTATATCCTTCTCACCTCACCACATGCTCTTCTGTCCTGTCTAGCTGTCTGGAGCCACATTCTTTCTTCTTGCCACCTGACAGATGGCAGAAGGTGGGTGGCTTTGGCAAAATTAATTAGAGACGCACTGAAGAAACAATAACCATGAACACCCTCTGGCAAAATTATGATGTTATTTGGCACAAAGAACCTTTGTGCAAAAGCATTGCAGCAGCAGAAGTATCCTGACTACCCTGAAGAAGAGGTCACCCAACAGAAAACAGTCCTTGGCAAAAGGAGAGCAGCGTGGCCACGAGGTGTGGTCATTATCGCCATTACCGCTTCTAACGCCTAACAGCTGACTCAAGCAGTTATTTTCACTGAAATAGTCGATTGCGGCACCTTTACTCCCCCATGCTGTCCTCAGTTCTGCAGATTGCCTCGCTGTGCCAAATACGTTCAGTCCATCGCTTTTTCTCACGGAGAGTAATTTATTTGGTGGAAGAATATCTCACTCTACAAAATATCCCTGCTGGTTTCAGTGCCATTGAAGGAGCAAGGTATTTGCGAATGTCAGAACAAAGTCTGGTGTGGATAGCTGAAATATATGGATGCTTCACTGTGAAGATGTCCTGTTATCTGTTATTCGACTTAGTGCTTGACAAATAGATTTGAGAATGGTAAAAGTAACAAGCTATTTCACAGAAATTATCCTCTCCACTTTCTCACCCATCACAACATCTTCTCACAAAGTTTTCCATATACTGGGAATCTTGAATCCCACAGAACTCTCTGGTGATGACTGGGTAAATGCTGGATATATGAGGAAGAAAAGGAATTGCTGGCATCAAATAGGGGAGTTAAGAGAATCAGGGCTTGAAGTATGAGGAAAGAAGTCGCACCATGTGGGAAAGTTCCATTGTGTTGGAAAGAAGTTCCACTATGGTTTCCCAATATGTGTTGCTCCACATCGGTGTCATCAGTGTCGTCGGTGACAGAAGGGAGATAGGATGGCTGCTTCATCTCTGCTATGATCATGCTAACAGATCTAAGTACTGTGGTTGCTCCCTCTTCATAGGGCTCGTGGGACTGAAGAGCAAAATGTAACACAGCTCTCCAAGCCAGTGACTGCAGTGCTCGCTGTCCTGTGTTTTGCTCTTGTGGTCTTTACAGGCATCTGCAGCAAGCCTAGGTGAGTTAATCTGCCTGTTGCACTGGTTTGTTCATTCTTCTCTGTATGTGCTGGCAGCTCTGTTATCCCCTAGTTGCCAAATATTAGGAAAGACATAGGCAGCTGAACTTTTACCATTTTCCTCCTAGAGCTGTTCACCCCTTGTGTGCAATTCACCAGAGGGGCAGATGAGCCAGGAGTATGATTTAGCCTTGTGCACCTCAACCCATTTGGGCAAATTGCTCCATCTTGTCATGAAGTCCAAATCACCTGGTTGACCAGCCCAAGAGGAGATGTGGCATATTCCCTGCCCCCTAACTCCGCCGAGAATAGCAGTGCAGCATCTATCTGTAAACCAGCCTCATACATAAGTCAGCCTGCTTTCACAGAAAGCTGCTCCAACTCTACTTACTCCAATGCAGAGACTTCCACTAGGTTCCCTGGCTTTGACTGATGCACAGATTATATCTGCTTGCCTCCATTTTTAGTGAAAGATGGATGGATAGGGTAAGCAGAGAAATAGAACCATGTACACAGTTATTCTAGGTCTAGTAAGCCCACATAAAGAGATGCGAGTAGTGAGGAAAGGGTCGGGACCTTGCAGGAAAGTTGAACAGGAGAAGATGTTGGATGGGAAAGTGGATCATTGAGAAAGTGAACAGGGAGGGAGAGTGATAGAGACAGAAAACGAAAGCAAAAAAGACATAAGAACTATATAAAGAAATAAGGTGGAAAGAAAAAGCAAATGGCAAGGAAGACTTATTGCGTATTTCATTGTCTGAAACAGTGTTTGTAGCTGCGATATGACAGTACAAATCAGGCTTGTTTTCACAGATACGTTCACTGTCAGGAAAAACATGACGGAAACAAATAGGGAAGAAAGAATGAATGGTCAGTTATCTCAAGGAGAGGAGGTGGCTGCTGGAGACCCACAGGAATCTGGGCTGAGATCTATATTAAAACAGAATTACTCAAGATAGAAAAAACTAAAACTTAAGTGAAGAGTTCAGAAACCCCCTCTTGATCCCTCTTGATACTGAGTATCTGGGTAATAAACCAGAACTCAATAAATTCTAGTTCAATAATGACAATGCATGTAGGGAAAACAAATACATCTACATGGCGATGAGCACTAAATGAGCTATTTCATCTCAGGAAACACATCTTCAAGAGCCTGATAAAGATGTCAGCTCAGTGGTCAGCAGCAGCAAAAACAATTAAGAATTATTAGGAAAACACTGGAGAAAAAATCAGAAACTATTCTGCTGATACGTAGCCTGTGGTGGACAGTCACCTCATCACAAAAACAACGTAGGTAAACCTAGAAAAATACACTGAAAGACAGAAAGAATGGTCATCTGCATTGAATAGCATGTTATTTCTTCAGGAGACACAGAGAAGGTAAATATGAAAGGCTATTAACTATTTATCACAACAAAGGAACAAGTGGTACATAAGAAATTACGGGGCAAGAAAGCAAATGAAAGAGAGTATTTTTTTCACAGAGTAGCTGAAGTGTAAGACTCTTTGCTACAAGATGTTGCCAAGGCTTAAAGATAAGTAAGCTCAGAAAAGACTCAGTAAATCATGGAAGGCAAGCCCTGCCACAGTGCAGCATTGAGATGCCAGATCTGGGTGTGTAGTAGTAGCAAGTGATGAACCACTATATAGTTCTCCGGTTTTCTGGAGACAGAATATTGGAAAATGTTTTGTGTGGTTTTTTTTTCCCCGTTATGTTTGATCCAGTCAGAATACTCTTTGATAGTCTTTGAGATACAAATAGAAAAGAAAAGAAAGTACAGTGCTTTTATGTTTGCAGGGGATACAGAGTAGCTTTCAGGGGTCTGAGCTGTGGGGCAAAAAGCTTGATGCATTTTCTTCCTGAGAAGGCAGCTGCTTTACCTTTGGCTCTGATGTAACTTGGGGAACCTGTTGTACCAGGCCAGTCTCACATCATTTCATGTCCTATTTTCAGAAGTCCTCTTTCCTTTGTTGGTTGCATTAATGTTATGCTACTTAGAGAAAATAATCAGTGTAAAATTACGCACATATATACAGAATGGTTAAATAAACTCTTGTTCCCTAACTTGAAAACACAACATTTTTTCCTTTGCTGCCGTGTGGATCAACCAGATCTAGAGTTTGTGAAGTGGGCACAGTTTATCCCAGACTCATGCTGGAATAATTTATGTTCTTGAGCCTTTGCAGATGTATAGTTACTAGAGAGCTGTCTGCCTACAGGAGTTTTTACACATATTTCACCTAAATCAACGCTCCAGATGCAACATCGAAGATGCAGTGAGTTTGTGTGGATTTGTAGCACTCCCTGGAGGACTCTATGTCTAAAAACCAATAAACATTTCACCATTCTCAGTGTGTGAAGATTTCCTTCATTTTTGATGCATGCAATATTGACTGGGTTTTTCAGTTTAATTTCAGCGTTATTCCACAGGTAATAAGTAATTGGAGAATAACTTCTTGCAAGTGAATGATAAAAGTGAAAATTAATCGTTCTTTACTTAGCTGTTGCTGTTCATTCATTATAAACTAACACAGCAAAACAGAATATTCATTTATAAACCAAACACATTTCATATTGATTGAAAACTACAGCAAGATCTTGATATTTTATGACCAAAGCAAATAAAGAGAAGACTTAAAGAAAAGGTTATTTTATTTCTGTGTATGTGTTTTTTGTGTTTGTACACCTAGTATGTGTCACAGGTTCAGCTGAAAATAGTTAATCTTTCATAAAACTTATTGTTACATCCTATAAGCCTATGTGGAGATTAAAATTCCTAATTAATACTCCAAAGTCAGTTGATATAAAGGACTGACTGAATATGGGGTCAAGACCTGAAATTCATTACTTAATCAGCAAGGTGCTGTTTCTAGAATGAAGTGACTACAGAATGTTTCTGAAAGGCTGGTCAGAATCCATCACTGCAGATGCAGAACTGCAAACATGTACTAATGGTGTGTGTGGCCAGTGTTTACAGAGGTCTATGAATAATAAATAATCTAGATAAATAACCATACTTAGAGCTATGCAAACAAGAAAGCAAATAAATCAAGGCTTCCCGCTTATGCGTAGATACCAAACACAGCAATTCTGCATGTTTTTTTGTTTGTTTTGATTGTTTGTTTAAGTAGGAGATGGCAGACACAAATTTAATCAACCAAAAAAATTTAAGTTAGTAAAAACTGTTTTGGAGAAAGATCACAAAGTGGATCAAACTATCAGAGACTTGGCATTCATGGTCATCAGGGGAAGCGGGCTGCATCTTGCATACATACACTGCCATGCAGACTGCGTCCATTCACTTCAGGACCTGGCATAAAGCAGCAGCATAGCCCAGACAGAAGATCACATATGACTACTGGCATACAATGCTGGAATAAAATAAAGGAGATTCAAGAGCAAAAGTGAAAGTCTATGTTTATTTTTCTGCTTGTGGGAATTCAATTATTTTATCTTATAGCAAATGAAATGTGTGGGTAGAAGCCATTCTTTTTAATTTATATTGTTATGTTTGATGCATTAAGAATATGATGACAAATATTATGTGCGTTGTTTCTGTGTGAGTGTGTATGTAAGCAGAATTTCATATGAAAAGGGGAAATACAGGGATCACCTGTCAAGTGCCTGCTTCCTTGTGCTATCCTGTCCACATCACTGCTGATTCTATGCTAACAGACTAGCTGTGATATGGTTATTTCATTATCTGGGTAAGTGAAATACACTTATTTCATAATTCTTTATTTTATTTCCAGGAATTTCTGTAGTATAAACAGTCAAGTTGGCTATCCAGTTTATACTTAAATATGATACTATCCTTTTGCATCTTGAGGCTCTTTATGTCCCCACAAATGTTGGTATGTGTGCAGTATGAATCAAACACAAATAGTTTAGCATAGAAGCAGTACCACTGCATCCCCTCCAGGGCCAGACTCCCTCCAGGGAAGACTCTCCACACAGTGCTTTATACCTTGGTGCAGAGAAGAAGCTTTAGGGAATTCTTGCGGACAGTCTGGGCAAAGGAAGGCAAAGGTCTAATGTGCGACATGGCTTTCCATTTTTGTGCTGTAATTTTAAACATTAGGTAACGTCTGATTACTTAATGTGTAGGGTTTATTAATGTATTTTTCACACCAGCTGATCAAGCACTTCAGGAGTACCAATGCATTTCTTGATAAATTTACTGTAATTTTTAATGAGAACAGGCAGCTGTGAAAATGGTCATGAGCAATGATTTCTGCCTACTTCTGAATGCCACCTCTGTTTTGGTGAACAAAACTCCCTACGGCAGGTTGTCCTCCTCATGGCCAGTGACTGGTGTGTCCTGCTCAGGGTATGGTTGGAAGGTTGGATTTTTTTTGTCATGGAGGGACACACAGAGGATTCCTGATCTGCTGCTGCATGGCACTGAAAAGTCTGAATGACAGTCTTGACACCGTGGCGGTTGTGCACTGGCACCAGGGCTCCCTGAGACCACAGCGCCCTCCTGGAGGTAGCTGAGCTGTTGCCTGCAGACCTCGAGAGTGTTGATGTGGGAGGTTCCAGGGGAAGAAACTGCCACCAGAGCAAGAATCACCCCTTCCTTTCCCCCTCTGTTTCCTATCCTATTTGTAGCTTTTGATTTACATCAAAGGACTCAACAATATGCCTGCACAGAGCTCACCAACCATCCGGCCGCGCAGCACCTGCCCCTGCTCAAAGAGAGACCTGGAGGATGAGTCTCTCAGTCTCTGGTGACAGAGGCTTACATAACTGTCTTTGGCTTTGGAGGGGATGTGAGCTTTTCAAGCATCTGACCAAGCCTGTACCCTACCCTTCCTCTGCCTCTGTCTTGTGAAGTATTGACCTTTGTGGAGTCTACTGAATATTTTTTACCAACTACTTTTACTCCAGGTTGGCAGGTCATCAACAGTTACTCCCTAAGAAATCTTGGAAGCTAGGAGTCACAATGCTGAGGAACCTCCTGCTCCTGAGCAATGTCAAAAAACCCCTTTGTATCTATCTAATCTATATAATCTATCTATCTATCTATCCATCCATCTATCTATCTATCTATCTATCTATCTATCTATCTATCTATCTATCCATCCATCTATCTATCTATCTCTCTATTTATCTATCTACCTACCTACCTATCAATCAAAAAAAGAGTTAATGGCAGGGAATGTTGTGCTATGTCAAGCTAGACAACTGAAGTCCTTATTTCATCATTACAGTTTATAACTAGTTTCAGAGAAGAGTCCATTCTAATTTATTCCAGTTTATTCAGATGCTGAAAGGATATTTGAGGTATACCTAAAAAAATTTTTTTAATCTGAAACAAAACTGTGGCCTCATTCCACAGAAGTTACTTTAATTTAATACTGGAACTTAAGCAGAGGACCCTGATTGGAACCAGGGAAGTTACATCAAGTGAAGCAGAAACAACACAGTAGGGAATCAGGCTCCTGACTGCACAAAAGTTTACCAGACAACCCATCTGTTACTTCTTTTTCTACACTGTGAAACTTAGGAATGGAATAAGAATGAAATAAAGCTGTTCTATTTACAATTTATGTGATGCAATTTTTAGTGGAAATTAAAAAAATGGAGTGAAGTTTGGAGTTTCTAGTCATCCTGGTTCGCTGCTTATTCTCTATGTCCCATATGTGCAAATGTGGAGGTGCAGCCCATCTCCTTTTAAATGGTCACATGCAGGAGCAGCCAGCTTGGACCTTATATGATGAGGGTGTTTCATATACTGTGGTGTTAACTGTAATGCAAATTTTTATTACACTGTTTATTTCACTAAGCCCTTCCTAAGACCATGCATATAGTAGTCAATTAAAAAAAATCCCAAAACAAACAACCCCCCAGTTTTCCCAGTCTCTATGGCTGATTTAACTAAAATCTAAGTAAAAGCTTCTTTTATCACCTCAGTTAGGTTTACATATAACAGGCACCGCTGAGTAGTACATCTGGTTAATGATTATCTTTTACATATTGATATTAGTACCTGAAGTGGGAACATCTCATTTCCTGAATATGATTACCATTTTGAAATCTTATGCACAGGGGAAAAAAACCAATTCTATAAATTAAACAAGAAGTTCTGAGAACTTATATCCCCCAGTTCACATCCAGATACTAATGCATCTCATTTACTTTGTTGCTATTCCCTTGAGTTATCTGTGTCATGCAGACCAGTCTTGCATGTCATGTTAACTATCCACTGAAAAAAGCTAGAACTGTACTTGTAACAGTGCCCTAAGCTAGCATACAAGGTAGGTAGAAGAACATAAAAAATTCATCACTGTTACATTTCAAGTTGCTGGGATATTTTAATTCCAATAGGACAGAACCCATGTCAGCTAAAGATGGAGCTATAATTAAACTGATATGGCATTCACAATTGCCTCGAAACCCGCTGTAGTTGTCATATGTTTCTTTTCCCCATCTTTAAACTATATGGAAATCAATTATCTCAACAAACCAGCTGTAAGGACTGTATGCCAACCACTTACACTTGAAGTGAATAAATTATTTGAAATTCATTATTGATGTGAACAACTCTCCAAGATTTAAAGCACCAGTCCATTTTCTGTGCTGAGATTCACATGGAATTTTAACAAGTTCAGCACTATCCTCCGTCATAAATTCGTATAGCAAACTGTTATGCAAATAGCTAGAGTTCAGGGATTGGCGAGCCGTGCACAGAAAATTATGCTTCAGATGACAAAGTGCCCATGAGTTAATGGTTCTTTACATTTAGTGACAAATTTGTTCCTGATTTACCCCAGAGTGACAGACACAGGGTAAAAGGGGGACATCAGAGACTGAAAATACCATTTGTGTGTCAAGGATGTTAGCAACCTGGAGTGGTGATAGGCACTGGTGTCTACAGGATATGAAATTGAGTTGATGTGATGTCATTTTGGCTCTACTGTAACCTGGTTATCTCTTGCCAAGACTTCATGTATGATTAGTCAGCTCGGAGAGGACAGCAAGCCTTATCAGGCACACTTCCTGACATTCCTGTCAACTTAAGAAATGTGGTTAAGGAATTTAAGATGAGGTGTCACATCTTCATATCAAATCCCATTGAGTCACCACCTACAAGTTTGAAGACTCCTTCTAAAAATATTAATGAAAGGAAAAATGAAGTTTGGGCTGGATTTGACCTTGTAATGCATTTTGCATGCTATATCCCTCTAAGTTAATGTCTTTGTTATGCATACATCTTGTTTGTATACACAGAAAATAATTGTTATGCAGGCTGTGGAAAAATAATATTTATTAATACTAATGCAAAGGCATGCTCTGGGTTAGCTGACTTCTAGTCTGTAGAATAAGGCAACCTTTTATGTGTCTGAGCAATTTTAAAATAAACTCCTTGTGTAAAAAGCTTGCAATCCCATATATTTAACAAGGACTGTATTTGGAATGGTTAACAGACAGATGAAAATACTAAGCATAATATTTTTTCATCTCTTCAAAGGAAAATCTTGTACAATGTAATGTTCACACTGTATACAGACTCTTTCAAGTTTCTTTTCAAAAGCAAGTTAGCAGCATGTTATTTTTATGCCATTACATTTGTCCAACTGCACAATTTGTATTAATAAAAGCAGTTGCATTCTCTTCCTTGCAGTGGGGCTTAAAGTTAAAATTCATTGCTAAGCCAAAAAGATTCGTTATATGCTGCAGACCAAAACACTGCATAAACAAGGCACACTAAAGGGTCTGTCCGGACTACCATCTGGAAGACTGAACATGCATAAGTACCCAGTTTTTCAGCCATTGCCAAGTTATTCTTCCAAGTATTTCAGGGCTTGGTAAGCTCCAGAGTTTTCTCAGGCAGCATACAACTGCTTCACAACCCTTAAAGAGAAGCTTACACAGTTACAAATCCTGACACATAAGGGACACATTCCTTCAATAACAGTTTTTACAGTTAATAATTAAATCTATACCTGTACGGAAGAAGCAACCCCAGGAAAAATAATTCTACATGGCACAAACATTCATGATTCCTTCATATAGAGATGATTCTGATCCTTGTGATGCAGGTCCAGAAGGCATGTAGACTTTGTAAGTGCATCCAAGAACAGATACAGAAGACTGTAACTGGCTATAAGAGTCCTGTTAAAAGGAACACAAAGGTATAATTACGTGATAACCTTTGCTCTTTCTGTTACTGAGTAGAGCAGCAATAAACTTATTTTTAAACCTTGTATCTTATTTTGTTGATTTCACCTTTCATAAACATTCACTATTTGGTTGAATAGTCCTACAAGGGTTTTTTGCTCTTCCAGAACCAGTTTGTGATGTCTATGTCCACCCTGAATTCTTGCTTCCTAATGTAAATGCATTTCTTGTCTAATCTTAAGAAGACAAACAAAGAAAAGAAGAACACTTTGGGAACACTTTGAAGAGAGGAAATTACTTAGACCTTTAGCTCTGCCACTTTTGTCATGACAATGAAATGCAAAGCAAGAGCATCTGTGACCTGCATGTTCAGCAAGCTAAGACCATGAAGTTCAGGTCTCATATCTTGTGCTTGCCTTGAAGAAATGTCCAGCAGCCAGAAGAATTTCCCTCCAGGAAATAAATGATAAGTTGTAGATCTTTTTGTGCACAACAAACACAAAGCTAGAAAATCTCTTCTTTACCAAACTCTCATGACTATTACAGAGTAGACAAAGACAAACATAAAAGAAGAAATGGTTTAAAACCTCGGTTATTTCAAGCTGAGTTATAGAAACATTCAGTGATCCAGAGAGAAGACTTCTACTGCTGGTGTACCGCCTTCAATCTGAAACTATGTAAAACCTGATCTAATTAACTATAGAGTCTGACCTGTCTTCTGAAAGTCTTCTATGGAATAATAATTTATTTGTGTAGATCTGTCAGTCTATAAGCAAGCATGAGAAGTGAGCAATAGATATGTGCTTTAGACTAGAGCATCATTTCCAAATTCTTCAAGCTAAATAGGTCCAAGAATACTACTGGATCTCTCATGCTTGGATCTGACAGCTGGGTTGATTTTAGCTGAAACATCCTGCTTTTTCTTGGGATAGACATCGACCTTTTTAGATGTTGGATACTTATGTGCTAATATTATCCTTGAATGTACTACTCAGCTGCAATCTACCTCTACAGTTCCTTGTCACCTACAACATCAATATTTCTGTCAAAGACGTGGATGTGCACAAGACTGCTAACTGCCAATGCCTGGCAGTCCCACAAGCCCTGGAGCAAGCCTGGGAAATACATTTTCTCACTTGTCTTACCAGTAGGACTCTAAGTACGCTTATGCCAGCTACGGTTGTCAAGGGACAGTATCCACACATGTCTTAAAACCAGCCAACACTCTAAAATAACCCTCTGGTAAGAATATGCATTACCCAGCTATAGATATGGGCTGTGTGGATATAACTCCCAGGTTTTCATGTCTAATGAGGTAATTAAACCAACAGATGATTGGCTGGTAATTGATGGAGATTGCTGAAATTGTCCCACAGATGGAGAAGGCAAGAGTGTGCAAAGAGAGACAGGTTGTTTATGAGAAGATAAAAATGGTATACGACAGTGATTAAGATGTGGAAGGTGGTGAATATGGGAGATTAAAGTTCACAGTAGTGGAACTTCAATTCAGGATAAGATTCAGTTCACCTAAATGTTGGTGCCTAAATATTTGATGTTGGGCCTCTGCATTGCCCAGGCTGCCTCCATAGTCAAGCAAGCAAGATGACAGGCACCCCCAAAGGGCAAAGCACCTCCTAGAATGAGAATTATCCAAGACCAGAGGAAGGGATTCTGTCCCAGGGATGATTGTTTCTCTCCTTTCACAATGGAGCATGTTGAAAGGTGTCAAGACAAGCTATTACCCTCTGATTTCTTGCTCTAAGATTTCAAGAAAAATTTTTGTTTCTGAACATCTGGCTTGGGCTTATCTCTAGTTCTTAAAGCTAAAACACTCATTAGAACAGAAACAATATTTCTTAATATTTTCATTTCTGTAAGTACATCGATAGGATAAAGAAGTAGCTGATGATCAGTGCATAATGCAAGGCCAGTCTGTGGCATTTAGCTTTGCAGGGGACAACATTAAGAGCTTATGTAGACCCTAGTCTTACTCTTATCGAGGTCAATGAAAGTTTTACTACTGACGTCAACGAAAAGAAGCTCAGACCCAGATACAGTAGCCATCAAGTCCTTGATATTGTCTCAAAGGGAAGAGACAATTGCCTCGCAGCACTTCTGACCTTGCTCTCTTTTTAAAATTTATTTGCCTTTATCACTGAGCATTTTGTTTTCTGTTTCACCATCCAAATTATTCTGAAATAGCTTCCTCTTCTGCCATTATGCCTAGTGACTGTTTATGCCTTTGACTATGTCTTCAAACAGCATTCAAGTTCCAACAAATAAATAAGCAAGCATGTAGACATATAAATAACAAATAAATAAATAGGACATACCAGGCCTGATCTATAACTGGAGTAAGTCAGCAGAGCTTAATTGTAGTCAATGGCAAGTACGATAAAAAAAGAGTCCCTGCTCCAACCGATCTTTTGTTGATGGTCACGGCAAAGGAAATAACTTGACCTCATTTCCAACGTACTTAGTCTTTGTAGTAGTGAGTCAAATATGAATGTTTGCATTATATTTCACTGAGGTGAGATTAGAAGAAGGTGCCAGGAGAGGGGGCCTTCTACATAAGACAGGTGAAAAGGAGCAAGCTGGAGGAAGAATGGAAACAAATGGGAAGTTTATTGAGATAGGGAGGGAGCAGCTGAAATGGACTTCTAAAATTTGTACATAGCATCTCTTTGTGCCAGGGATACATACTGGCATATGTCTTACTAAACATGCAGTTTTCCCCTTACCTGAATTATTTTAATTGCCAATTACCTCTTTTGAAAATGAGTCGGGGTGCCACACAACTTCACCTAAGAAGCAAAATAATTTATTATATATTTTATAATCATAAACTGCCCTGCAAATCCCTGTAATTAGATAGAGGGCTTTGCAGACTCCAAAGGCTTTGTTGTTCCAGCTCCTGCTCTTTTCTCTGGCAAAGGTTAGCCAGAGCTCTAGCAAAAGGATGTTTGCTTTTCAATGGGAAAAGAAAGAACCTCAGGGTTCTGGCCAGATCTTATTATGCTATTATCCATTCCTGACTCCTGATTTTCTTGAACAAGGTCTCTCAAGGGTGTTTGCACCAAACCCATCCCCTCCGGGAATGTCGTCATCACATGTGTGTCCTGTAAAACACATTAGTTTTTCCTAAACACAGTCTAGTTCTGCTGTTTCTGCTGGGCCCTTGACAGTGTGTCATCTTTGAAATGTCATTGCATTAACCTTTTTGCTGTGTTTGGGGTGCCAGTGTCAACTACAGGCGCCTCCAGAAGGATGTGCATTTGATTGGCAAAGACAGGATGATTGACACAGGGCTAGTATTCTGTCAAAGCTCAAGTGTATCATTGCGTGGCAAAGCTGTTCTGCTCAATGCCACCCATTTCCAGTATATATGCCAAGTTCATGCATTTCAACCCACTGTCAAAGACAGCTAACAACTGGTATTGGTGATGTACGATAAAAAGAAAACCTACCAGTAATCACAGACAGAAATAGCTATAATTAGGATAGTAAAAAACCCCAACATTTTAATTCTGTCTATCTGTCTTATCTATCTATATTTATACATAAACACACACTCTCAACTAGCTGATTCTTCAGTACAAAACTGTAAGCTTTGAATAATTAATATGTAAGGTCTACTTCTTCATTCTCTATTTTTCTCTCTGGGAAGTTAATGGGAGTTTTCCTAGATACCAGTCCTACAGATTAAGTCCAATTATCAGCAACTCTGATTTGGGTACCTGCGAAGTTTTAAAACGTTCTAGCTTGTCAGTCTTACACTTCACTTTCTGCTTTAAAACTGAAGATATGCCTGAGAATAATTAAGAAAATGTTTAAAGAGAAGGATAATTATTCAAGTAATTTGTCTTTTAAAATTAACAATGTTCTCTTATCTATTGGCCTAAAAACCTCTGTGAAGTTTTTGTACTATTCAAAGAAGTCATTCTATCACCTTCTCAAATGAGAGGGTTCATTTGCATTCACTGATCATCTCATTACATTTTGCCTGTAGTCCTTCCTGCAATTTCAGCTGGATATGCTATTCTTCTCCACTTACTCTCTTAACGTCTCGGGTGGCAGGCAGTGGCATTAAAAATGTGATGCTTCTCAGTTGCATTTGATAGCCAGTGAAATAGTGTTTCCTTTCTGAATAAGTGAACTGAGGATGAAAAATCTGTGAATTTCAGGTTTTGTGCCTTGTAGCTCTATGTATTTTTAGAAGGTGTGGGGTTTTAGAAGCATCCCAGCTTTTGCATTTAGCATGTGTGTCCATTTCCAATGAGAAGGTTTCTTCTAACACTGGCTGGGTTTTTTTCTTTCCTTTAGGAAAAATTGTTTCATGAATTTTATGGGAACACATTGATTTCTGAAGAAAATGCTGTCAGGAAGCCTTACTTGAGGTAACAGTGAAATATATCCACTTACGTAAAACACTGTTGGTACATTCTGAATCAGGAAAGTTCTGCTGATCCAGAAAGGATGCTAGGTCTTCCCCATTCCAGGGATTTCCACAGATGGAGGTTTTTACTCTGGATCAGAGTGAAACTGATAACTAAAATCTTGGTTAATTTCTCACAATAGAACTCTGGGTTTGTGTTTTTTCTTTCTTCTTTTCTACCTCTGGATGTCTTCTGCTCATGTTGTCTCCTGCCACTTCTCAGTCATGCTTGCTGCCTCCTTCCTTCCCCCAGCTTTCTGTTGACTTCCCATTGCATACTTCCTGTCCATAGACCCATGTCTTAAATATAGTCTCCAACTCTATGTTTGTGTTCCCATTGCTTGACCAAACGTTATCAAACAGCATTAAACTACTGCATCAACTTCTGCTTTGTCATCCCCTGTGACCCAATATTCAGCTGTTTATGATCTGTTTAATCTCACAGAACTGTTTTCAATAAACTCTCTGCTGAGCTTTTCTCATCACATGCCCTCCACATCAGACATTCTCCCCACCACAAAGTTGCATCTCCCTTTGCTTTTATAGTGTTATCTTTTATTAGCTCTTTCGTTATGTCTTCCTTTAGCATGATCTTGTTCCCTCAGCCACCTGTGTAACGAACACCACTTCAGTGGCAACGGCTCAGAAATTCATCTCTGCTAGGTCCTGTCTCATCTTCATCTGCACAATCCTGTATCTTAGCCTGTCTCCAACAAAAACCAAGCCCCTCATCTTTGCTTAAACATTTTTGACCTCTTCCATGTTATCTGTGCTGCCTTTTTTCACTGACATTGAGATTTACAATTTGAGCATCATCTGTGACTTCCTCTCCAATCACACATCCAAGCTACATTACAATTCTGCCACATCTATCTCTAGAACATACCTAAAATCTATTTCTGACCAAATCTCACATCAAAACCCCACCACCTGCTTTGCTGCCCACTGCAGCCTCCTCCTCTTTGGTCCCCCTGACATTCAAATCACTACTTCTGCATCACTCAAGACAATTTGCACAGGGCAAACCCTTCTCACAGGTTGGAGTCTTTGTTTTAAATCTCTTCCAACAAAGTCCTCCTCTCCCATATTCAAATTCCAGTTGTTCCAGTCCTTGCTGTCAGAGCCAAATCAATCCCTTCTTAATTCTCCATCCTAATTTCTTTGCATTGCCCACACTGTACCCTATTGACCGCCCACTGCCGTTGCCTCCTCTGTTTTTAGTATCACCTCTGTGTGTGCAGTGAGTGCCTGAAATGCTGTTCAGAATCATTACCCACTTCTACTTTGAGCACAAAAGCAAATAACGATTTGTGGCACAGTTATTTGATACATAGAGATAGTCTATTTACATACTGATAGATGGCTAATTGCTTTCATACTTACTGGTAATAGTTCTGTTTTGCCTTATCATAACTCTCTCTCCATTTCACCTGCTCAAAATAGCTCTTTGTGTGACAGGGCCTCTGTAGACCCTGCAACTTCAGAGAGGATTTTGTAAATTTGAAGGAACTTTGTAATACCATTTTATTAGGTAATAAATTCATAAGTATGATTCATAATTTGTCATACCCTTAATATCTTCCTACATTTGTCATCACTTCCAAAAGTTCTCCCCAAATATTTTGCCTTAAATAACTACTTCCTTATTTAAAATCTTTGTTTAAACAAACAAGAATAAACTAAAGATGTTTGTGTTTATACTTATTGAAGATCTGTAGCCTTATCATTACAGGAATTATGATTATTAGTCTCACTTGAATGTAGTACTTAATTTCATTATTAATAGAATAAATACAGAATTTTTCAAAATTTACCTTTGCAGAGAGCACAGCTCATTAGAAACCTATAGAAAAACTTTTGAACTGACATAAAATTTAACAAATGCTGGAAAGAAACTCTTAACTCACTTTACTGTTCAAAGTGACCACACGGTGTTTAATTCATGGTTAATGGTGCTTAGAGCTCTCCATTGGGTATGGCCATACTGTTTAACAGGGGCATCTCTGAAGGCGACTGCTGTCTGATGTGTGAAGCCTGCAGTTTTGACATGGGACATACTCTGTGGTTGCCCCACTGATTCAAATAGTTTGGAAGTAGTTAGTATGAGCAATGAAATGGGTAGTGGGAAGGGCAATATCTAGATCTAACAGTTTATCACAGCTAGGTAATTTTTCAGGATTCTAACAGTCTATCACACCCCAGCTAAGAAATAACTCAGTTTTACAGTGCTACTTGTAAAGAGTCTACTGCTGTGCTGATAGCAAAATACACACACAGGCAATTAAGAACTGATATAGGGGAAGATACCATCTGATGAGGAACTAATAATGATGAGCTCTGTGATAATCTGACAGACTCAAGAGATCTGCAAAGACTTTCTGGAAATGGAAGGCAGTTCGAATGCAGCAGAAAATAAAGTCAGTAACTCTAAAGAGGAAAGGTCTCAGATAGCCTGTCATTCAAGAGGGGAAGGTCTGCCTCTTGGCAGGGCTGTGGAGGGAGCCAGGGATGTGCTTCCCAGAGCAATGGCAGGGGAAGGGGACTTTTTGTGAGTGGTTTGATAAATTCCTGCTGCCAGCTGTATTACTACTCATGTTTTAGGGAGTGCACAGAACTTTCCATCTCTCTTACAGTTATTAAACACAACTAACAAAGAATCATTTCCTCCTTTTTCCTCTTCCTATTTGTTATATATCTGACTGAGGGACAGTATAGCGTGCTTATACACATTCATCCTAAAATGGATTTCTTGCAAAATCCATGATAACTAGAAGTTGATGGAAGGTACATTTTTGCTTTAGAATATGCTAAAAAGCCTTAAAAATTTAATTTGGTGAATGATATGAAATGTTCTGGGCTTTAAAGTGTTTTTAGTTTCTCATGTTATAGCAAAAAAGCAGCCTTCATGCTATTACAGAAAATATTTCCACGTACAGTCTCATAAAAAATCGTCTAAAACATATCATGATGTTCCACAACATGGAAAACACTTGCTTTATCAATCACATGAGCCAAACCCACATTTAAAATATTAAAAATAACTAAACAGCTCCTTATCTTGCTTTAGACTAACATTCATACCATCAGGAATCAAGTTACGATGAAAGTTTAAATTTAAATGTAAATCACAAAATATCCAGGCAGTTACGTGCCATGCCTTCACATACCAGCTACCTCTCACTGAGTGATGCACTGGCTTTTCTGTAATCTCTTCTTTAGCTGTTTGCCCCTCTTGGATAACTCTTAACAGCCAGTTCCAGGAAGGAGAGGAGCAGAACATGCTTAAGAAGTAAAAAGTGAAAGCGGAATATTGCAACATAAACTTGGGTCTTGCTTTTTTTTTTTTTTTCCCATTGCTTTCTTTGTAGGATGGGTATATTCATTCTGAATTGTCTGTGTCTGTCACACTTCAAACTAAATTGCGTTTACTTTTGACTATGCATTCGCTGTAGGCTTGGTGCCTGACTATCGCCCACCTCATGGCACACCTTTGTACAAGACACTCCTTGAAAATGTTGCAACATTGTCATTGGTGTTAAAACCTTTTGGTATAATCCTCTTTTCTCCATACCTCACCTTCCCCAGCACCCTGTGTCTTCTGCTTTCTTCTAAACAACATGCATGGACTTGCTGTCCCATGCATGTACTGCATTGCACCCTGCTCACCGCACCATCGCAACCTCGGGACTGCTGCTGTTGGTTTCTGTAGTTCCTACCTGCCTGTTTGTCAACCCTTTTACTGAGGCTTCACATATCATCCATCCATCCTTCCCTCCATCCCTCCCATGACGATATCCAGCTCTCCCTGCCACCCTACAGAAAGCAGTGGGTGCCCTTAGCTGCTGTTACAGTTCCTGACACTGATTCTTCCTATTCTGTGTGGCAACCCAGCCCAAACCTCCTCCCATGGCCCCTTGGCGTTTGGCATTCAGTTGCAGCTCAGGTTACTGCATATTTCCCATCAGAGAATTAAGCTCTTCAGAGGCAACTGCAATTGCACACAAAAAATATTTTTCACACTAATAGAGTGCTCTCTATATTTTTGATCCTCATCAGATAAGACTATAAATACCTGAAAGACTGGACAAACTTGTGCAACCATTTTTCGGATTACGTAGTCTACAGGATTAGACTTCTTGCAAGATTTCCAGAACTTCCTGGTTGGCTGAGTGGAAATATTTTAAAAATAACATCTTAGAATATTTCAGTGTTTCTGTTTCCTCTATTGGTCAAAAACAGGAAATGCAGAAGCATGTGAATCTCAAGTTTTACTAAACTTCAGAAAAAAACGTTCAGAGAGAGCGCACCAGATTAGAAGTCAGTTTCTATTTTCACTGAAACCAGTTTATCCATCTGCTTTAAGCATCCTTCAAAAACAACACTGACTGGAGTATTTTGCATATTTGTAAATGCCTGATGGAGATAATATGCAGAGAGCAGGCTGGTTCCAAAATAGGCTCATGCTCCTTGTGTAACCTGGTGAGTGAACATCCTGACATGCAATTATTTGTTTTTTCTCTCTTTACTAGTGCAAAACATTTGATTAGTCAGGTTTTAATTTATTTCCATTTACAATGTTACCTAAGGACATTTCTTATCTGAGAAAAGCATTGCCATTCGAAAGAGCGTTTTCCCTCTTTTAATAGCTGCCGGTTCAGTGCTAGTTACCTCATAGCATATATAAAGTTAGGACTGTTTCTTCTCAGGTGTATCACTGTACACTGATCAACACTGAGTTTCATCTGCTGTTTTATTGCCACTTCCACAGCTCTAAAGAAGGAGCACCTAACCTTTACCTTATCACATATTCCTCTGAAAATGTATTCTGCAAGTCTATTAACTCTTTCCCCCCATACTATCTTCACACTACAAGTTCAAGCATAGAACCACTATGGAAGAAATTTCCTCATAATGTTTTATCCTACTTTTCCAATTACCCTATCAATTTCATTTTTTTTAAGCTTTAGATTTAGCTTTTCCTGCCTTTATTCTCACTTTGAAATTGGCTTCTTACATTGCAGAAAACTTGACTTAGGATATATCCAACCCTCCTGTCCTGCTGCTCTTACTAACATAGAAACCAGCCTTGGTAAGTTGTGTGATGGGGACAGTGCAGAAGGCCAGCAGAGAAGCTCTGCAGCTGCTGCGCCCACTGATGCTTTTGTGGTTAGTACAATTCCACTATCTTCAAACCAGAAAATAGTTAAGATCAGACACTATTTGTACTAATTTTCTGAGGCTTAGTTCAGAAATAACCTATTTTCTCCTACCTGCTCCAGCAAGAGGATGCTAGCAAGAATGTGTGCAAAGTTCATCGCTAGATTGAATGGAGGTCAAACTGACTGATGTTCCCTTGGCACCTTCCCTGAAGTTGCTTGGGTACCTCCCAGTTCACACAGTGCAAGCTGATGGCTTTCCTGATGTGCTTTCTCACCCTAGAGCAACTTGCAGCTCACTGACTTCTGAGCCAGAGGTGACACCTCTGAGTTTTAATAGATTTTCATGGACCATTTGTCTATGAATTTGTCCAAATGCCTTTGAATCCATGTGAATAGCCACAATATGCTGTAGCAATGAGTAAGAGCAATTTATGAACTGAGAAGAAAAAGAGTATCCTTTTGCTTTCTCATTTGATTATTTCATGTGTTGCCCTTAGCTGTTGCACTCTGGAAAACCATGAACATGCTTCACACCATTTGTGATTTTAAAGATTTCCATCACATCTCCCTTAATTATCTCCTCCTAGGCTGAGAAATCCCAATCTATTCCTAGTTGTGCCAGCACAAGTCTGAAATCACCCTTCTTCCACTCCGCTCCCCTTGTCTCCTCTCTGTATTTTGTCTTGTTCTTCCCTGAGACTGGGGATGTGTGAGCTGTGGGACCAAAACTGTGCATGGTATTGAGGATGCTTGTGCATGTGGGTTTGCTAGCAGCTGAATGATCATCATGTTATATGTAAGGTCAGCACTGGATCTGAAGTCCATGTGTGTCATTTTATATTTTTTAATACCAGCTTTCCTTTAGCACTTTATTGCTCAGACACTTGATATCATGAACTCCTCCTGAAGCTCCTTACATGGTTTGCTTTTACATTCCTGAAAACCTCAAACCAACAATGTCCTTTACCACCTTAGTATTGATGCTTTGTCTAAATAATTGAAAAATATGTGGTAACTTACAAATAAGCCTTTGTGAGACTTCACTAGAAAGATTATTTCATTTAGAAAATTTCCAAGTCATTCCCACACTTTCTTTCCTACCTTTTAACCGTAAGAGGATAAAACTCTTTTCCTACCTCTTATTTCATGTCAGCTTAATTCCTTAAAAGCCTCTGTTGAGGGACACTGTTGAAAATGGAAATCCAAAACTTATCAGCTGATCTCCTTCGTGCACGCACTCAATGGCTCCTCCAAAGGACTTGAACAGATTCGCAAAGGATGGCTTCCTAGCCACGTGTGCAGCACATACATAGGTCCAATTCTGACCCTATGCCTAGGGGTGCTGCTCTGATGTAGATGAAAGCAGAATCAGACCATCTGTTGAAAATGCAACAGAAGATACTTGCTGTAGTGTTAAAGTAATTGGGTGTTGATATTTCAGAGGTAAGAATATGCAAGTGTTCACCACAGTGTTGCTGTTTGAAAACTGCATTAATTGGATCATGTTGAAGAGATGTGCCTTCACCAAGAGACAGTAGTACTGAACAATATTCAATAGTCAACAAAACATTTACATGGAAGTGAATGCAATTTTATCAGTTGATCAGGCCTGAATTCTTTAAACAACTTGTTATTTACCTAGATATAAAACAAAAAGAGCAAACAAAAATGCACAATATTTAAATGATTAATAAAATATCTTTAAAAGGACCTCACAGAGCTTTAGCAAACTTCTTGCACATAGAAGTTCTCCTTTGGGCATTGCATAAACACCTGAATGTAAATTCAGAGGTTAACATCTTTTTAAATGTTAAAAGCACCGGCAGGGTTTTGAATTAAATGTCTTTTCAACCATAGGCAAGGCTTTTTGGAAAAATATATAATAAATGCTCAGTCTTACATAATTGATGGCAGCAGCTAATATTGGTCTCATTATTATTGTCATGTAATTACAGTGCAATTATCTCCAATATTTTTCAATGTAATTTAACAAGTTATATGTCATCTGATAGTATCGCAAAATGTGCCATTACACAAGCAATTGACAGCTATGCTGTTTTAAAAAACATTGGCTACCCAACAGCATAATTTATACAGGTGTACAAGAAAGAACTAATGCAAAAATACATCTTTGTTAAATCACTGCAAAAAAGTTAAGGCAAACAAGTTTTTCAGTCACAACTGTATATGGCTTTAATAGCTCAGGGAGCCTAGGAAGTCTGGATTTTATTTGTAGTTAAGATCAGAAAGGCCCTGATTGCACCTCACCTACAGTAATGCCTATCTACGGATGTCTTCCAAAGTCCCTCATGTGTCACCTATCACCCTATTAAAGAAAGGGACAAATGCTGATAGTAACAATACTAAAGTATACAAAAGTTTTGTGTCTACAACCCAAACTCCAGACAGGGAAAAGATTTCTGGTGACTTTAGAGGACTATAGAACAAGTCGTCTTAGAAATCACAGACTATTTAAGAAACCATTTTCAGAAACACAAGTGTTTCAGAGCTAGCCAGAGAGACAAGTGAGCAAATTCAATCTTTACTTCCCAAATCAGTTGCAGACTTACTCTGAGGCTCTGCAGAAGGAGCTTTGGAAACAAGTTTTATTCTGTGCCAGGAATAAAGTACAGATATTTCAAAATATCTCACAAAGCACTATTTAAAAAACACTCAAGGTCATTCATAATATCCCATTTTGATGCTAATGTTTTATTTTGTGCTGTAATATATAATCTATCGTATTAGCCAAAATATAATACAGAAGTAAAAAATTATTTCAAGTGAAAAACGAAACCCCAACAATGTTGAAATGGATTATTTTGACATTTTCTCCTTGGTTTTCTTTCAAAAGAAAATTCAGGTGAAATCAAGTTGAATGTTTGCTGTGCAATTTGATTTCAGTGGAACCACTACTTCTCAGAGAGGTAGTTCCTTAAAAACCCTGGCCAATTTATGACACGAAGCCCTGCCCCTCTTGGCTCATAGACATCCCGCTGCCCTGGGCCCTTCTGGTGCCCCCTGCCCACACCGCTCCCAGTAATGCGGCTCTGTTGCCTCATCAGCCTCTGCGCCTCTGGGCCACCACTGAAACCTGCATTCAGAAAGCTCACTCGCCCTGGGAGCAGCACTTCACGGCAAAAATACCCTTCTTCAGAAGCAAGACACAATGAAAGATGCAATCCTGATCTTTAAGAAACGCCTGGAGGATTTTTTATCATTGCCATGGCTGAGGACTTTAGGTAGCAGCTTCATGTTCCTGTGACTTGCAGGAAAAGGTGGTAGTGTCACACAAGCACTACCACTAAAGATAAATGACATGTAAAAATAAATAAAACACCACTTTGCCTGATATCTTTTAAAGACGAGATGAATACTTGTGCAGTAGGTGGTAAGCTGAAACACATCATATTTGATATGAGAACACTTAGCTTCATGGGGACTTAGACAATAACGCTATACAATCATGTCTCTAGGGTCTAATTTGACTGTAAGATTTAAATAACAATTCTATATCCCACTTGAACTTGAATGCGTTCTGCTCAGTGGGAAGGCAGCAGAAACTTCAAAGTTAAGAAAGTGTACCCAAAAGCTGTGTGTTCACTTGTAATGTCTTCTTTGACATCTGGCAAAGTCCCTGTAAAAATACAGGGCCAGTGTAATCAGGAATAGCATTTGGTCCTTAAACATTGGTCAGGAAATGAACTTTTCAACATCCACATTTCTGTCAGTGCTGTGAATGAGCTTTAATGTTTTGAAGTTGAGGGTTAAATACAAATTGCTAAAACTATTCCATAAATCAGCTCACTAGACATACAAGGGGGAATACTTCCTCACACACAGTTGAAACAGGCACACGTCAGACATGGGCCAGTTAATTCTAGCAGTACTGAGAAGTTTAAAAAAACACAGAGTGCACTATGTTGCAATTATTTTTCTTTTCTAATGTATCTCCCTGACAGGATACCAGTTAAACTTCATTCACCATCCGATGGGAAGTGGGATTCATAGTTTTCGGTTAACATTTTTGATTTAATTATTATATAATAATTAACATGATTTTTGATTACTAAGGAGTAGAAGACCAATAAAACTAGGCAAACAGTAGCTGAAAAAAAAAGTTAAAACAAGAAGAAATATTTCAAAGCGTGTTTATACAAGGAATGATGTCTGTTTCTCCCTTTTGCTAACCTTCCACAAATGTTTGAATGGAAAGAAACTGTGTGAATGCTGAGTGAGATAAGAACACATAATCACACATATATTTGAACCAGGACAGTTTATGAGGAATTTTGAAGTCAAAAAAAGAAGTAAGGTGATTTGAGACCTCAGGGTTAGTCCTGATGATCTGTCACCTATTTCATAGCATCTTCCTTTTTGCCTGTTGTAAAGATGAACATCCACCAGAGCAGATGTTCAGCAGATTGTGTTCCTGCCTTGCTTTGGATAAATTTTTAGACAATTGCATGAAGTATCAACTTGAAAATGTCCCCAGTTTCAATTTTTCTTCAGTTTTCTTAGCAAAATATCCCATCTCAATCCTAGGCTCCCTTTCCTTCACAGTCAGACTCCCACTGCTCTTGTATTTCTCAATTGAAGTTATCTGGATCCACTTGATATTAATTATGAAGGATGAAGCAAAAAAATACCTCTCCATCTCAATGCAAGATGCCAGCACCCATCACCAAAACCATTATGGGCCAGTGGAAAATCTGATTATGAAAGATAAAATCGGGTAACGCGTTAAGCAGTTTCAATTATATGACTGTCCTTTGGAAAAGGCTGCCACTAGTATTTTACTTATTACTAGAGAACAAATGTTAATGAACTAATGCAATTGGTTACTAAGATCATGTGGAACAATGAACTCAGAGACAAATTAGCATTAGACCTCGAATTTCTTGAAGTCAAAGGGGCTAAACATTTAAGGAAGTTTGTTTTTCAAGCCAAAAGGGGGCACAAAACATAGATGAATAAAGGCAAAGACAGTGCCGTACGACGTGAGAACAGAAAGTATAATAAAAAAGAGAAAAAAAAATATTTGAACAAATATTGGCTCATTAACCTA
This sequence comes from Falco naumanni, assembly GCF_017639655.2. NCBI lineage: Eukaryota > Metazoa > Chordata > Aves > Falconiformes > Falconidae > Falco > Falco naumanni. The sequence goes on from NC_054065.1 coordinate 18,246,055, forward strand.
ATCTTTAAAGTATGTAGGGTTTTAGAACAGGTTTTAAAGCAACAGATAAAGACATGGAAGTGAAGGAAATATTGCATACATGCAGTAGGAGATATAATAAAAGAAGGGAGATCTAGGCAGACTAACTTAACAGCTTCCTTTTATAAGATAGCTGATTTTCTAGACAAAGGGAATGGAGTCGATCTCATCTATCCAGACCTTCAGTAAAACATATGGTATGGTGCCACATGGGAAATTATTTGTTAAGCTGGAAAAGATAGGGATTAGTAGAGGAATTGAAAGGTAGGTAAAAGACTGTCTCAAGGAACGACAGCAAAAGATAACGTTGAAAGGAAAAGTATTGGGAGGGTTACCAGTTAGCAGTGGAATTCTTTATGGATCAGTCTTGGGTCTGATCTTCTTCTTATTTCAGTTAAGACCATGACACAAATATTAGAAATGTGGTGATACTACACAGGCTGGCACTATTAATACAGAGGAGAGAAGGATATAATGCAGAAAAAGGTCGGATGACAAAAGGACATGTGTACTAGGAATGGGATGAGAAGCAGTATTTTGAAGATAATGCAGCTAGTCACTTATCCGCAAATGAAGATAACGCATTTGGAAACTAATAACAAAAATTAGGAATCAGTTAGACAAGACTGAGCTGGAGTGGGATCCCAGGTTAGTTGTCAGTTGGTACATCTAAGAGTGACCAGTGGGATGCTGCAGTAAAAAAGGGCACAAGAGATATGAATCAGGAGGTGTATTTTAGGTGAACAGAGCAGGACTAGCTCCTAGTCTCTGGTGAGATCTCAACATAAGCACTGACACAGTCCTGTTACACAGTTTCAGGCAAGATATTTTAAAACTAGACCAGGTACAGAGGAGTACTAACCAAAATAATAAGGAAAATAGAAAATAAACCAAGCATGCTGTCAGTGATACATATAAGTACCAAGGCTCTCAGTAGAAAACCCCCCACATTTACCTTAACTCATATTCAGGACAGATGCTTTCTTCTTCAAGTCTATAAGAAGATGCTGTTCTTTTGTGTCTCCTGTGTGATGGATACTATCAGTAGTCATCACTGACAATTGGTCAGGCCACAGGGAGCTACGTACATCTTTCAGAGAACTTGTCCCATTAGTGTATATAACATTTTGACTTAAATGTTAGCCTGTCACGCAGGGATCTTCTGTTTGTTCCAGTTTCATATAGTGCCTCCTAACAGGGAACCCTGGAACTCTAGCACACCTTTGAGATTGAATGAGTAGCTGAAACAACAGTAACAGTAGTGGCAGCTGTAGCTGTAGTGGTAATAATAGCATCAGCAATCATGTCCTGCCTTTGGTTCCCAACATATTTGCCCTGCTTCTCAGCGATGATCTCTATCCCTTGTGCAGAGCAGCAAAAGCAGGCCAGCATAGCACTAGATGCAGGCAAAGTCCCAACCTGCTGGCTAAATACAGTGCGAGTGCCTAACAGTCATGGGCCAGTTCTGGAGCCCTGCTGGTGGCCATCTACTGGCCAAGACCAATGCCCCACATCTCATCCAAACCGCATGTCTCATTTCCCCCAGCATCACAAGGTGTCAGTTTTGTACTCACCGGTACCACAAGCCTTTCCCTATCTCAGAGTGGCACAAAGATGACAGATTATCTAAACAATATGGTTCATCTTTTCCATAATCCTGATATGGATAGTGATGTTGTAGGTGATTTGCTATTAAAAGAGCCTGATTAGCACTCTGGAAGCATGTCAGCAAGGTTTCAAGCCTCAAAATATGATCTTATTACTTTGTGATGAACATGTGTAGTCTTGCTTCTGAAAAACAGTTCTGCAAACTTTAATAAGTAAGGAAGAGTTGTGTAAAACTGACCCTGAAAAACCTTCCATAAAGTTAGTGGAACAACCCCTCCTTTTACCATTCTTTTAAAGACACCCGACAGAATTCTACCCAAGGATAGAAATAGTGTTTCAGGTCCACAGGCTCTACAGAAGACAAACATTTATTTCTTCCAGCTGTAACACCTGGCAATGCTGGGCCATATTCTGCTATAGATTTTCAGATTGTTTTCTCTGATATGGGAAGTTCAACATAAAAATTGCTGTGATAAATCCCTCAGTCTGTCACACAGCAGTGGCTGAAACCAGGTTTGGTGTAAAATGACTGAGTCTAGTGTTTACTGACACGGGTGGTTTGCCATTTTAGGACAGGTACCCCAAATGTCTGTGTCACCCGGAGGGCAGGCTGCTGCTGAAATAAACTAGTCACATTTAAGTATATTATTTCCATTCAACCACTGTAAGCAGAAATCCCGCTATCCAGCTTTTTCTCCTGCCATTCTCTTGGCAGTATCTTTTTGCAATTTAAGAAATCATACAGAGATAATTAATAGGCTATAATAATCCAAGGACTTAGGTTATCATTTCCCTTGTTTTAAAGATAAGCCATTGAAAGGAAAGGATGGGAGTGCAAAGACAGCATTCTCAAGAGAAGTGAACTGAGATGACATCCTGTAGAAAAAAAAAGAAAAATATGCCTTTTGGGCATGTTCTCAGTTAAACACTCCTTTTAGGTCATTTTGTTAGAACACCAAACTTTACAGCAAAATTAAATTGGACAACAATAATTTGTCATCATTCAAGGAAACAAGCCAGGAAAGAGAGAAATTCCAATATCTATCCAAAGAGACAGCTGTAGTCAACGGATTTATTTATAATAATATTATTTGGTAGCAAGGAACTTACCATGGCTGAATGTAAAAAAGTATTTTTTGATGAGTTAAAGAGATTAAGAAAAATCAGGCAGATTTTGACAGAGAATGGTGTGTAAATGAGAGGTGTTATCAGTCTGAATCTGGCAGCTCCATTTTTGTTATGGTGAAAAATATCAGTATTATTTACTAAGAAGATTAGGGCTGAATTGGAAGAGAGGCTGGTTGTTTGGAGATTGAGATAAGATAAAGGATTTTACCTTCTATGCACAAGCCAAATGCAATACACACAGGACTGTTATCTCCAGCTCAGGCCTAGCAGAGGTGTATTAAGATGTACATTGTAATTACCAGTGGCAGGAGTAGATTTCATAAAGACTATTTTAAACCCTAATAAAATGCTGGCCTTTAATTGTACAGCTTTGAAATATTTTTCTTAGTTAATTGCAACAGAAAAAAAAAATCCACCTAATATCTGAAACTGATTCTTGCAGAGAAAGCACAAGCGGAGCAGGCAGTCTTTGCCTGATCTGCACTTGTTTTGCTGTCTGGCTTCATTCTGTGATTTGAATCACAGAGACAACTGAGACTACTAAACACCTTCCTCATTTTCCCTCTGCTATCCAGAAAGCAAGATTAGCAAGGATTGGGGAAGGGGGGGTGGGTGGGCCTGGAAGGGGGGGGGGGGGGGGGAAGAATAAATCTCCTTTCCATGACATAATTAATTAGTTCCAAAAATGAGCTGTGCACTCATGAATCAGTCATGGTCAGTGGTGCCAGTTCCAGCTCCCCAGTACGCAACCGTGTCTGTGGGGCTGTGAGGGGCAATATTATTTTTACCACTGAAGAGCATCCAAAGGAGAAGAGCAAATCATGTAAGTTGCGTGTTTAGTACAAGACCAGTTTGGGCCTGGCTCAGAGCTCACATGAGACTGATGTTGCCAATAAGTGGAAACCAATCTGGCAGGTTTTTTTTGGAAAAACTCTCAAAACCCCCTCTCTTTTTGAAGATCTTTGTTATTGCTGTATAACCCACAATAGCAGCATACCTCATAACGACCCTTTTTGGCTCTTAAGGTCATACTGTTAGGAAGAAAGGATGGGAAGGAACCTTAGGTTGCCCAGGAGTTGCTGTGGGGTGCTGCCACAGTTGCAGGTTCCCTCCATGCCTCTGTTTCTGCCCCTGCTATGAGGAATATGCCTTGCTTCAGCTCTTACAATGATGATCACCTGCTTTCCCACCTCCTTACTATGGAGAAAATATCTATGTTCAAAAACCTTGCAAAAACACTTCCATGGGGCGAAAGTCCACAGTTATTTTGTGATTTCCACTTCTACAACAACAAAAAACCTACATTATGTCCACATCTCTATTTCTCTTTTTTCATCCAGCATCACAAGCATATGTAACATAACAAATGTATGTGGTCATTAGCCCATCCTCTGTGAAGTTTACTATTCATATTACTAAATGCAAATAAATGCCTTTAGACTTCACGATCCCGATTAATATATTCGGGTGAGTTTTGGTGTTACACTTCTGCTGGAAATTCTGAAGACTGCAGTTACCCATCTGGCTTTTCATGCTATGACTGCTATAAGCACCTAATTAAATTACTGCTGACTCTCCACTGCTCAGTGAGCTGCTTTTGGAAGCACCACTTCATATAAGCTTCAGTTTTGCTGTTTGTACAAGGCTACACAATCTTGCCCAACCAGCGTAGTCCAATTTCTTGTAACTGTGGCAAAAAATATGATGAGATATTAATGGATTTATAATTGTATCACAAAAGAAAACATCTTGTGCAAAACCAAAGCATTTTTCATGAAGACACAATGCAGATACAGTTTTTTAAAAAAACTGTGCATAATTCACTAGCTTTCTAAGGTACCTTTCTCTCTCAATGTGTGTGTGGCCCCTTCCAGTGCACATGTCAAAGTATCTAGCACCTCAACAATAAGTTGCTAGGAAAACTGAGGATGGGCACCACTACAGATCTTGCATAATCCTGTGCCTTCCTTTCTTGGATCTACAATGTTCTGTCTCCTGATATTTGCAGGAAGAGATCCCAAAATATATCAAACCACACAGCTGAGTTTTCCCTCTTTTGGAATTAAAAACATAGCCATTAAAGTCAAGACAACAGTTACAACCCGGTCATGCTGATCAAATCCAAGCAATTTATCCGTGCAAATGGAGTAGGAAAATTTTGTTCAACTGTTCCCTGAGTGAAACTGGACTTTGGAGCTCTGCCTACAATAGCTATGTTTGGATATGTGGTCTACTAGTCTCAGAAATAGTTGAGGTGTTAATTTGTAGGCAAAGGCTACAAATTATGGCCACTTGGCTGTGTCAGGAATTGGACCAAAGACTAATTTTTGTTCTATATGATGTTACATTCAACATATTAATGGTGATGTGAATCTAGTCTTATGTCTTGTTGTGTTAAGTCACAGTTGTTTCTATCTATATCAATGGCAAAATAGTTTCAGCACTAGTAGTAGGCTGTAGTGGACCACTGCAGGCAGTTGCTTTTGTTAGTGGGTAACGTAGTTACTAGAAATACAACCCATGAATCAAAACAGTCAGACTGCTCTCTGATTCCTGTCTTGTCCCTGAGCCAGTGCAACTACTTTCCCCTCTCCCTTTGGCTAGACAGCAGTGTTCCTAGCGATGAGGTTTTGAAAATCTGGCCCTGAATCAGTTTAAAGAATCATATTTAAACAGAGGTGACAAATAATTCATTTAGCTTCATAAATGCCCAGAACAGATAAGGCCCAGATCCTGGGCTGCATGAGGTCACTCAAATCAACAAAGTAATGCTCTTTCCCTGCGCTTCCAGCCAGTTTATTCTGAAATAAAGCTGCAGTGTACTAATAGACTAGGATCCATTAGAATCATTCACAGTTCATCCTATTTCTTAGTTACTGGTAGCCAGGCAGTGCAGAAAATCTGTTGCCTGTACAGTAAATACTATATTCTGTTGTGGCAAAGTCATCCATCCATGAACATAATGCTAAACACAGAAATGATATAGTGTTTTTCTAAACTGGATAAATTGCACTTTAATGTGCTTTTGGAAAATGACCATTTAGAAAACAAATGCATTTGTTTGTTCCATGGTCAGAAGCAAGTACCCATAGACTTCTTGCAGTGTAGAATATATTCAGCTTACCTTTAAAAGCAGAACTAAATCACCACACTTTACGTTAAAGTTAGATCCATAAGCAAGAAAATATGGTGAAACCAAAGGCATATTTATATCAGCTGTGTTTGCTTTTTTCTAAAAAAATTTGGCCAGAATGAAAAATTTCTTCATTAAAAAAAAATAATTTCAAAACCAAAATGTATAGTAGCTTTGGTGCTTTGGGGTAACAGAAAGCTGCTGCTGAAAGGGTAAATAAATAAATATTCCTTGGGGAAAGCCTTCTTGTCATTTCATGTTACAAAATTTTGCTACAGAACTTTATACAACAAATTTTAACAAGCTGCATACAAACAAGTATCTTGCCAGGACACCAGCATGTCTTCAGGACAAGTAGAATCCATATGACCTAGAAAATTTCAGGGGGAAAAAAATCTTTCTCAAACACCACCACTACACTCAACCAGTTTGGAGAGCATGGTTTCTTGCTGTGTCCCAGGATCAGCATTTGGTGCAGGTAAGAAGGCAATATCAAGGGGTTTTGAGCAGTCCAGACTAGTTTTTAAGATACCCTTTTTCCACAGATCACTAGAGCATATATTTAACTCTGAGCATTAAAAGTCATGGAAAATGAGTATTTTGCACATTATCATAATTTTTCTAGTATATTCCGAATAGGCAATTGACATTAAAATTTAAAGCTTTGTAGGTCACTTAAAATTCCAAAACTGACGCAAAGTGATATTCCTTAAGACTGAGGATCACTCTATGGTTACTTTCTCCATCTGAGAAACTGCAGCTATAGTAAGGGCTTATACTTGTGGTTTGCAAACAGCACATTACCTCGTTGGATCATCCGCAAGGAGCCTGGGTCTGATTCAAAACTCAGTGAAGTCACTGGGTGCTCTTTCCCTTTGATTTCACTCAGCCTTGAACCATGGATGCTGTCAACAACTGTGCGCTTTCCGTGTGGTGCTGAGCACCCCTTGCAGATGTTATGGTGCTCGGAGCATTCAGTATTTTGCAAGATAAGGCCTTTAAAGGAAAGTTACTTTGCTTCCCTTGGAACAGAGCTTTATTGTTAAAAAACACAAGTTATATAGCTGGTATGTTTATACAAGAATTATACAGTGAATTCTGAATAAAATATATAAAGTCAGATAACTTGGTTGAAGCAATTAAATCTTTTTAGTATAGTAAATACATTAAGAATGATTAAAGCTGTAATCCTCAGCACAGGAAGAAGATTTGGAAAAAAACCAGAGGACAAACAGTTGTATAGACCTAGAAATACTTACACATAATTTAAGCTGACTTTGTTTCTGTCTTGAAATTTCTAGTGAATTGCAAAGCTTGCAGTTTTAACCTTAGCTATGCAAGTTATTTAGTATGTTAAATTGTCTCCAAAATTTTTTGCCTGCACATTTGAAAAAAATAAAAAAGATATCTCAAAGGCCATAAGGCAGAAATCTTGTTTCTAACTTTGGCTGAGAGAGACAATGTTGGTCGTGTCTTTGTGGGTTCAATGTGCTGTTTGGTTGTTGCAGAAAAAGAGGATTCCTTACTGTTCCAGCTATGATTACATGTTCAGATATTATCTTGATGGCTTTAGGAGACATCCATGTGTGCAGTGGGGTGTGACTGGTTGACACAAAATAATTTTTTTTCCAATTTGTTCCATGGTGACAGTAATTCAGACAAGAAGATGATTTTGTGTTCTACTGTAACCTGCTACCTGGCCAATAATTCCAAGATAATACAACAGATATTTACGAGGACTTTTCTTCACATATATGTATGTGTGTATATCTATCTATATCTATCTGTATTTATAAATCCAGTAAGTGAGATATAATTGCTCATATTAACAGATTCTTCTAGGCATAAAATTATTTATTTTACTCTACAAAAATTATAAATCTGTCAAGTTTTTTTGTTTATTGTTTTATGTATTTTTGTGCAAATGAACTACACTGCAAATTGGCAACTTGTTACATTTCATGTACGTGCATGCAATTTCTTAAGTACTCTTCTTTTCTAAAAATATGACACGTGATCTTGGTGTGTGCTTAGCACCTCTGACAGCCAGCTCTTGGCAGGGTGCTCAGAAGAACCTTAAAGACTCAACATTTAGCTATGTGAGCTATACAAGTTTTTCTTTTACACCAGACAAAAATGTGTGTCTTGAAAAGACAGAATAGATCAAATAATTCTTAATTTAAGTTACTGATTTACCTGCCTCCATCCCCAGTTTTTGTAAACTGCAACGAGATTTCTGAGGAAAGTGATATTCTCAAAGAACCAAGAAATAAAGAAGACATATCTTTTCCTACTTCAATAATCCAATTCAGCTAAGGGCTGAGCACTCAAAAAGGTGTATGGTGTTTTCAAGTCCTGATAGGTTTTAAACATTCAATCATTTATGGGCTCATGGCTATTACACATGCCCTGGAGAGCCCTTATTTAAAGGTCATAAGTGAACTGGAACAAAAAAAATCCCAAATCCTGATTTGAATTTTAGGACTTCTGTGCAAATTTTGTGCCTGAGTACTGCTGGTTATCAAATATAAGTAGACTATGTTTACAGCATGCTGCCTTCCTGGAGCATGTCATAGACACTGGTGTTTCAGTGACATTAACCAAGGCAATAAGTAGCAAGTACAGATTTAGCAAGTGTTTGTGATAGTTAAGATAATAAATAGGGTTGAGATTCCTTCAGACTGTCAATCTTGACTCCATATTTTGCTGAGATCTCTAGTAATATTGCTTAGGAAATAGCTGCACCAGTAAATTTCTGAACTCCAAACCCAGGTATTAGTAATGTTTTTAAGCAGATGTTGCTAGGGATTTTTTATTGAATGACAGAAAAATATTTCATTTCTATCCTGGTGGGGTCCTTGCATCCTGCAAATGTGAGTAATAAACAAACAAATGCTCTCTGTCAAGTGGAATGACATAACAGCAGTCACCCCTTCCAATTGCTTCCCCAGTTTATGGTTGTTAGATCAGATTTATCAGATTGACTCATTCTAATCCAGATTTTTTAGGCTGTGAAGAGATCTTCAGCCACATTCTTTGGATACCTGAAGTAAAGTCATATGATAAAGATTGATCAGCACACTGGAAGCTTTTCACTTTGTTTTTCTTTTTCTAATGGGCTTACACAGATTTTGAACAAACACAGAACTTTTGCTACCCCACATATGTAAGATATCTCAAGAGAGGGAAGTTATTTATCCAAGATTACCTTTTGTTAGATGTTGAAGAGAAAGAAATGCAGTTCTGTATGCCTCCACTCAGCAATACCTCATGACCCTCAGTAATGAAAACAGCTGTGAAATCTAATTGTATTCCAGTGGATCTTCATCAGTACAGAGGAGATGGGTGCGCAGGAAAACAACATGCTGCTTAGGCTACATCTGGGTCACTGTTCTGAAAGACAAAGTTCAGGGAATACTGGGGAATCAAAGTGTTTGAGATGTTCTGCACACTGTCAACGCTTCTCCTTTTACATTCCAGCCCCAAAGTAGACAGATATATCTAGTACTAGTGACTTACTACTAGAATAGGCACCAAATACCTCTCTTTTAAAGCAAGCAGCAGACAGCTGTTTGAAGAGCCTGTATCAAAGTGAAAAGACTTGCCAGACTTCTCCACCCAGAAAGGCATGAACCTACCCTATCAATTATAGCCTAGAGTTTTTGCCTGTACCCAGAACATCAGGAACAGACAACAGCTGAGAAGTGCTCAGGAAGCACCTCACGTGTTCTCCAAACAACATCCTGGCTGCCTTCCATGCGTATGGAGAGCTCAGTCAAATCTCATTGGTTTTAGCTAACAGCTAACAAGAAATTTCCTCAGAATGTGAGGAATTCACATCAGCAGCCAAGTGAAGACAGCTAGGATTAACCAGATGTCCACCAACCCAAATAAATCCACTCATCAGGATTTTGCAGAGGGCATAGACACTTTAATTTGCCTATTCGACAAATTGTGCCTTTATGATACAACTAGTTAGCTTTCACACAGTAATTCTATCATCAATGTTCTCTATTGTAAACAATGTAAACGCTTATTGTCTAAATTACTGATTGTCATTTTGCAAACAAAAACTTGGAAGACATATTTAGGAATCACCTTGCAGCGAAGGACAAAAGATTGCTATTAAGATGTACTAAACCAGCAAGGGAGCAGGCTGCTGGCAACAATTTATTTTACCTCAAGGCGTTTTGGACAACTTGGTGTTCTGTTAAATACTGAGCATGAACCATCAAAACAGATGCTTCTGGCAGATATATCTCACCCTAGCACTGTTCCAGGATTTACCTACTTAATCAGCATCTTCTAGCACAGTTTTTTTTGAGCTGGTAGCCAGCTCCATTTTAAATGAGATGAAAACCAAAGACTTAATCCATCTGTCAACACCAGTAGAACCCTCTCATGCACACTGCACTCTTACGTTGTATTAAGTACACCAAAACAAACCCTTCCATCTCACCTAAATGTGCCTCAGCTATGCAGTTGCAACCTTGTTCCATAACAAATGCTAGATCATTTTCCATCTGTAAGCAAAGATCTTGAACTCAACTATGCGAATAGAGGACTTTAATTCTTACTTGATACTCTAACTTGCATGGCAGACTATAAAAAGCTCTGAAGCTGTCTGCATTCTCTATAAAATCATTTCAGTTGTCTCATCTTACCCACTTTGCTAGTGAATGAGTTCTTAGAGTTTTCTATCACCACTTCCACTCCTACTATTATTTCCATGAGTATGAAGATGATCTTGCCAGGATGAGAGCACATTTCACAGACCCTATCTGTATTTAACGAAGCGAGTCTGTCAACCCAGACAACTTACAAACTAACGAAACTGTACTTCAGAAGGTATTTACAGAAGGGACAATGTCTAGATTTAGCCCTTTTGTTCATTGGCAACAGAGGCATTTAGATCCGTCGCTGCTGTGCTAAGGTGTCAGGCTTAAGCAGAGCATTATTTCAGCAGGCAGCGAGAGGCCAGCTACCACTGTCCTGACGTGTACTGGGCTGTGAAAGAGAAGTGAGCTCTGTGTTCACTTGTTTTCACTTGCAAAGGTGCCCTCCTCCAGGTAGGTAGAGGGCATAAGTTATCTTTTTCCTTCATTTTCCTTGTGTGGCTGCCATGCTCCTACAAGTGCTGCTGTGACAGTCCTAAAGTCGACAGTGTCATCTTGATGAGGATGAGATGAATTCCTGCAGAGTCCAGGAAGCTTTGGCAATTACATTTGATGGGATCCTGAGGTGAGGTTCTGGCTTTGGATGCTCTGACATGGTGCTGACACAACACCTTCAGCATATGGAGGGTGCACAACTTTCAGGCCAGCAGGAGCAGGCTTTGGCAGTCTGAGCCATACCCACTGTAAACTTCATGAAAAAGGGCACAACAGAAATGGTCGAGACTGTCACTGGTGACTGGGCAATGGTGTTTATGCATCTTCAACTCAGTCGAAATCAAATACCGCTGTGTATCAAATCACTATGCTGTTCTTGTTGCGGTTTCTCACGATAGGCAATTTAACATTCAGAACAGTGATATACCAAAATAGATTCTACAGCATAATGAGGACACACACACCCCCCCCCCCCCCCCCAGTTCAGGCACTGTCTTTCATACCAAAAAACCCCAATCCTGTAATGATTTTGATTGAGTGATTGACTGAATGATTACTTTATAAGGATACTTCATATGCTGTGCTTGTTAATCTAACAATTTGTTTACAATAGGCACTTACAGGTGATATTATAAATACATAATTCATGCAGAGTGACTGTATTTTGTCACCTAAAGCAGAGAAGAACAGTGTACTGCCAAAATGGGTAGTTACATGTATTTTATTGGGGTACCATTTCATTAGCTAGATGAGACTTGGCCACTGGACATAAGAGCTTGCACTTATTACTCTAACTGTGGCACTCAAAAGAACAAAGTTCATTGTAAAAAGAAACACCCCCTTAAATCTTGGCTCTAGTGCATGTATTCATTTGTGCTCTAGCACATTTTAGTTGCCAGAGGTATATCTTTGATAATGGTGACAATAGGAGCCAGTCAGGACTAGCAAAGCTATTTTGCTTGATGCATTAGTGCTTCCGTTTTAGAATAATCCTACTAGCATGATTCTACACTATTTACAATTTTTACAAGTATAGATTATATTTTCAAAGTCAAAGTGGGATAAAATTAGTGCATTGTACCCCACTGATGCTGCTTTCTAAAGCAGTCAGCCATACATATTGAATGATGCCATATGAATGAATATTGAGAGGTGAGAGCTTGATTCTTAAAAAAAAACTGTTACATGGGTCATATGAGCTCCTGCTGAGGATCTTCACCATTGAATATTGTGGATACAGTCTAGTTAATAAAGAAAACCCGAATTCCATGGATACACTGGGGAATGTAGGTGGAATTCTGGCAAATAAGCATTTTTTTCACCACTGAAGTCCATTCAGCAGCCAAGAAAACCATATCTTATCATACCATTTGCACACTCCACTTCGTCTCAGGGAATAATATCTGTATATCTAATTTGCAAATGTCAATAGGCGAGTCCTTTTGGCCACTGGCAATGAGTGGGATTTGGGAAGAGAGGTTTCTCTAAGGCTTGCAGGTCCATCTGGGAATGATGGATGACTTTCAGCAGCAAAGATTTTCTAACAAATGACATTCCAAAACAGAGTCTTACAAAGTACTCATAGCTAATGTCAATAATTCTCTCTTTGCCAGTTTAAATATTCTTCTGAGTCTCTCACACCCTCACTGGTACAGTACACTGGCAAAATTAGCAAGCTAATGTCACCACTCCTTGTAGATAAACACATGTGTAAAGTGTCAGGCATAAGGAGGAGATTACAGAACACATATTTCTAAGTACCACTTATGAATACAACACATGTAGCTCATGGAAATGTTGACATCATCTAAAGAGGAAAGCAAGACTTGCAACCACAGTGGATTATATCATTAGCCAAACTGCAAAGTAATCATTCCCTACAGCTGCCAGAGGCTGCCTCGGCCCTGGAGCTCCTGTTTTCCTGAGGAAAAATATATCACTAAATTACAATACACATCATGACTGTGATAGCTCCACAAAACATATGTGACATACATATGTGGTGGATTTGCATGGCAAGGTTTTTGGAGCAGGGGGACTACAGGGGTGGCTTCTGTGAGAAGATGTCAGAAGCTTCCCCATGTCCAATGGAGCCAACGCCAGCCGGCTCCATGACAGACCCACTGCTGGCCAAGTCTGAGCCCGTCAGTGATGGTGGTAGTGCCTCTGAGATACCATATTAAGAAGGAAAAAAAAAAAGTAAAATCTGTGCCAGTAAGAGAGAGGAGCGAACATATGTGAGAGCAACAACTCTGCAAACACCCAAGTCGGTGCAGGAGGGCAGGAGGTGCTCCAGGTGCTGGAGCAGAGATTCCCCAGCAGCCCATGAAGAAGACTGTGGGGAGGCAGGCTGTCCCCCTGCAGCCCATGGAAGTTAATGGTGGGACAGTTCCCTACTGATAAGCCAAAGGAGGCTGTGACCCTGTGTGAAGGCCACACTGAAGGAGGTTTGCTGGTACAACCTGCGGACCCATGGAGAGAAGAGCCCACACTGGAGCAGGTTTGCTGGTGGGACTTGTGACCCTGTGGGGGACGCAGGCTGAAGCAGTCTGTGCCTGAAGAATGGCACCTTGTGGAAGGGACCCATGCCAGAGCAGTTTGTGAAGAACTGCAGCCTGTGGGAAGAACTCATGCTGGAGAAGTTAATGGAGAACTGCCTCCCATGGGAGGGACCCCACGCTGGAGCCAGGGAGGAGTGTGAGGAGGAAGGAGCACCAGAAACAACATGTGATGAACTGACCGTAACCCTCATTCCTTGTTCCCCTGTGCTGCTTGGAGCAGAGAAAAATCAGGAATTAAGTTAAGTCTGGGAAGAAGGGAAGGGTGGGGGAAGGGTGTTTTTCTGATTTGAATGGTAATAAATTAAACTAATTTCCCCAAGTGAAGGCTGTTTTGCCCATGATGATAACTGCTGAGTGATCTTCCTGTCCTGATCTTGACCCACGAGCCTTTTGTTATATTTTCTCTCCTCTCTGTGGTTGAGGAGGGGAGTGATAGAGTGGTTTTGGTGGGCACCTGGCATTCAGCCAGGGTCAAACCACCAGAATACATCCTAAACATAAGTCTTTTGCAGGCTGATGCATTTAATGGAGCCCCTCATTTTGTGCTTGCTTGAGAAAGATATGCCATTAACTATGGGAGAGAGAGTGAGGAGTACAGGTGCAAAACCAGAGGGTTTCCATAACACGTGCCACAGTGACTGGGGGTATGAGCCAGTGAGGTTGCTGCAGTGACACACAGAGGCTTTGGCTGGGATTAGGAGCCCATGGAGGTGGTGCTGCACACTGCTCAAGGCAGAGCATCCCTGCCCCAGAGAGCTTACAGTCAAAAAATTCAGGCAATATGCAGAAGCTGGAATATTATAAAATCAGAAAGATGTGTGCCTGCTCTCATTGTAGGCATCTGCATACCTTCCTGACCCACTCCCTTATCCTAACAGTATTAAAGCCTTATGTCCCAACTCTGACCCCAGGGTGTTTTCACCAGTCATTGCTGTGGCAGATGTGGCTTTTGAAGAAATGGCTGAAGAATGAGAGAACCTTACAAATGAGCCTGTTGGGTGTTACTTGTGTTAAAAAGAAATGGTGATGCCCATACAAGCTAATAACCTGGAACAGGCTGGTGGCAGCTAGACGGCAAGGCAGCTGCTTGGTAAACCTAAAGATGAGACCAAGGGGAAGGCATAAGAAAGAAGGAACAAGCAGGACGAGAACTTGGAGTAACAGGCATGACTAGGGCTGATCTCTGTGTATCAAAGAGAGATGATGTACATTTAAGAGCAAGAAAGACCACAAAGAAAGAGGTGCAAGAGATTGAAAAGGTTTAGAGGAGAGATTTGTTTTACTACCAAAAGAAGGATGGGTTTGACCACTGTCTTGGTGGGACAAAATGGCAGGTTAATAGGTCTCAGGTCATACAGATGATAATAATATTGGTCAGTGCAACCAAGAACAGGAATTAAAGTCAGAGCACAGAAGAGAAGCAGAGGAACTCAGTTTTGGTCATGCTAAGTCAAAGCTGAAGATAAAGCATCTTCAAAAGAGATAACAGGCAGATAAGCTTCATCGAAGGAAATATGCCAGGAACGGGAAAGTAAATTTGCAATTTTCTAGCATTAAAATATTTTAAACAAATATTTAAAAAAATATTTTAAACAAAAAAGCCGTCTGCAATTTTTTCTCCAAGTTTGATTATTTTTTTCCTCAGGGCAAAAGGACTGTTTTTGCTTAAAACTTAACAAGATGAGGTGCTTGTCATAGAGGGGAATGTAGAAAGTGAGAGGTCAGAAAGGAGCAGTGCTTTGTGGGAAAAGGGTAAAGGATGTAATCTTTGTAGGGATTAGGATTGTTGATCCAGGGTTTGCTAAAGGCAGAAGAGAAAAAAATTTAACCAGCTGTTTTGCTGCATGTCTTTGCAGCTGAGTCAGGTTAAAGCAATGGAAAAGGAAAGGCATCTGTAGGGGAGGGAGCAGTCACACAAGTCGCATCTGGATAGGTGACTGGATGTGCAAGAAAAATGTCAGGAATGGATGTGCATGGAAATTGTGAGCATCAGTGACACTCTTCTAGGTTGTGTCTTCAGCATGTGCAAAGGACCTGCATGAGAAACATGGAAAGACTGAGGTCTGAGTCTGAATGCCTGGTGGAGACGAAGAGCTGATGCTCCTGGGGGCAAGGAAGGAGAGTGAGAGTAAAAGGTAGTGGGGAGGTAAAGTAACTGCCAAAAGATGCAGTGATGGAGCAGGATGAAGTGAGAATCCATGATGGGACAAAAAGATGGCCAACACACTAGCTTGCAGGAGCACAGTGTTCGTACTCGTACCCTACAATACAGTAAGCCCAACACGTACAACACTAGTGCAAAAAAACATGGCACGAGGGTTTTAAACAGGCCCAAATGACAGCAACAAGCAACACTTTTGGTGAAGAGGATTTAGTTACACAAAGCTCTGGGACCAGTATTCTACAGGATTTTGAGTACAACAGAGGTCAGCTAAAACTATTGGGGATCTTCCACAAAATGCTAAGTACCTTGACATTACAGACCATAAATTGAAGCCCAAAGCCCAGTCTCTTTGTGCACTTTTCAGCTTCACTCAGGAGCTTGCAGGACTGGCATCCAATACACTGTTTTTTGGACAGCATCAGATAGGAAACAGTGGAGCAAAACGCCAATTCCTCTTTCTAAACTTTCTCTTCCAGAGTTTTCCTTCTGCAGGTTTGTACTGTCTGTAAGATCATTACTTATGTAGCTAATATTGAAGACCTTTTTGAAAGTAGTAAACAGCCTCTGCCATCACCGGGTCCTGAACAGTCCTGGAAGTGAGCATTTTGTTTTTCTTATCTCATATTGTGTTAGAACTTGCAGTTTCTCAGTTCATTGTTTCTGACTAACTTTTAACAGGCAAAGAAGATAATTACCTGAAATCTCTGAGGTCAGTTATTAACTGGAGTTACTCCAGTCCCTACTTCTTACCAGACAGAACAATACAATTTCTTCTGTCAATATGTTCCTTAAAACCCAAATGAACCACATAAAACCCTGACTTCCCCCCCACGCCCCCACTCCCAGCAGAGTGAAGTACACTTTGTATCCACTTCATTTGAAATGTTTTGTTGGCTAACAATGCAACATTACTTTCACAGAAAAAGTTTGGGCACTTTGGGTCTGACTCAATCAAAATCTTAAAAATGTCACAGGACACCAAGTGTTTGTATTTACTGTGTGTGATTACAGATAGTAGGAGATAAAAAATTACTCCTAGTTCTTATACCCAAGCCATACTTTTCTTCCTAAGATAGATGTTTGCAGGGAAGAACCCAGGTGAGATCATCTCATAAAAATGGAAGGGGCAGCACACAGCTGGTATGACAGCAACTTAACCCTTTTGACTCAAATAATTTGACAGATGTAGGCAGAAATGTTTAATACAGAGAAAATTTGGATTGGTGCAAAGACAGATTTTTGAGTTTATACCTATATTTAACCTTGTCTAAATACAGACCTCTGTGTTTAGTAATTATCCATGCATTTCCCAAAGGTTCCCAGTCCTTTCATAAAATGTAAACATCATCTGGCAGAAACAAACTCCTGCTTAAACTGTAGATACATCCAACACAACTTTGGGTTTGGTTTGGGACATCTCACCTATAAAATGCTTTGTATCTCCTGCAGGATCCAATATGAAAAATGACATACGAAAGTTCCCTTCTCTCTTGTGTTTGAAAACTTTAAGCAAACACCACTGTAATCCGCATACAACCTTTTCACCACCACACTGTAGCGTTTACGGAAAACAACGTTTTTTTGCATCTCTTGACATACATCAGTCATACAGAGCTGCATCAGTCTTTTTGAAAGCAATTAAATGAATTGGAAACCCAAACTACGTTAAAAAAAAAAAGCAGCAGGTGAAGATGCAGCTTATCTGTCCCTGATCCAGATTTGACCTGTGTTTATGTTGCCCTTCAAACTTGTGCAATGGGTGAGAGTAGCAGGACACCATGTTTCATATTGTATTTTCAGCTGCAGCTATTTGAAGCTTCTCAGCAAGGCTGGCAAGGCTACAGATGGAGTGGTTTGCAGCGTGCAGGTGAAGTGGTCAAACATGCATTCCGAATTAATTCACGTGTGCAGTTTTTCACACTTCAGTCATCACATGTGAGTGATTAGTTCCCCTGCAACCAGTATACTTTTCAAGTATATAGAGATCTATTGCCTTCTGTACCACGGTGAAATCAGTACTTTTGGGCTCCTTGGCATCTAAAACAGCTGTAGGTTTACTTGGATGAATAAAACTCAACAATTCTCAGATTTCTCTCATAATCCAGGAATCTGTTTTAGGCAAGTGATAAAACTGTAGTGCAAGATGGCTTTTTTTAAAAAAAAGATTATGATGATGATTTTTGTTTATAATTAGGACAAAACTTAGAGAAGACAAACCAATATGAATTCTGACTTTTGACAGCTTTATGGAAAATGCTTTGCTTTTGCTGTGACATGTAAGCTTAACAGAATATCAACAAGGAGGAACTGAAGAGCATGTGATGACAAGTATTAACATGGTAAATCATGTATTTAAAATTACTATGGGTTTTATCAAATATTTCCTCTAGAAAAATAAACTATTACATAAGAAAAGGTTAACTGACAAAACAAGACTAAGACAAGATTTCCACATGTGAAATTTGACGATAATATTTTACAAATATATTGATGGATACCATCACTACTATTTAGTATGTATCCAGGAATGATGCTACGGAAGCTCTGCCTGCCTCTAGTTTTGGTTAGCAACATTTAGTTTTGCCTATAGGCAATATATATTTCAAAGTATGTCAATTATACTTAAGATACATTAATGCATTTTTAGAGTAATTTCTGTGTCAGTGAAATTATTGCCTGCTCCCCCTCCCCCGCTGTTGCTGTCATACAGAACTATAACCAGTGCTTACATGGCAAAGTAATATTAGGAAACACATTAAAGATGATTTATCAGCTGGAAAAAGGAAAGAGAGCCAAGAGCAGGTGATGAACTCTTCAGAACCACTGCATTAAGCTGAGACAGAAAAGGCTGTTCCATTATTTCAACTGACCTGAAATATATAATCAATTGGGACCAAGTTCCATTCTCATTCACTCTAGCCTAATTATATACTATTTAAATAGCATTACTCCTGGTTTCTACTTACTCAAGTGATCGTCAGACTTTGGCTTTCGTTTGGCCCCATGGAAAACATGATAAAAGAGCCTCACAGAAACTGCAGTTTGCTAAAGCTCCAGGTATGCATTGCTCACTGTCTTTCAGAGGTAAGGTCTTAATTTACAGCCTTCACTGTTTGCAAATGGAGCAGTGTGCTCTTCAGCACAGCTGCTCACTCAAACAGGTAGGATTTAGAGCTAAAAGGTAAAATAAAACCAAAATCTCTAAATCTCCAAACTTAAAAATCAGCCCAGGGACCAGTAAACAGACTTTACAAGTTGTTCAGGGCTGCTTTAATATGCCCAAGGAAAAGATGCTGCTTTAACAAGCAGTCTGCCAAATCCTGTATCAGCTGCAGTTTCCAGATAGAAGTAAAGCGCAGTCCCATGTCGAGCACATTACAGTATCTAATCTGGCAGTCACAATAGGTGACTGATGCAAGATTCTCTCCCAGCAGAAAAAGTATTTGACATGGGAGGTTACTTAGCAACATTTAGACATAGGGCTAAAATGAAAATAGGATGAAAGTTTAATAAGGGAATATAAGAGGACCAAAACTGAAAACTGACCATAATAACAGGAAGAAGTGCAAATAGTATCTTTCCACATAGCCAAGACTCCCACAGGGGATTTACTCATGGGGAGGATAGTCCAAATCTCTTCTTTGGACTCCAGCTAATTTGGTCAGCAGCGGCTGTGATGGGAACCTGCAACATCCCCTTCAGCCCAGCTATCCTGGTGAGCCATCTCTACCATCCTTTTCATCCACTTCCAGGTCAGCCCTGAGGTCAGTGACAGAGGCAACCTGTGTTCACCCTGCACCATGTCAAAATCCCATATCTCTGATATATTTTCCTTTCCTGGGAGCCTGGTGTGGAAGCGCTCAACCTGTGGGAGTGCTTCACCTGCCACTATCCTTGTCTGTAACCTGTAGCTCAGCAATGCATGCAAATGTTCACTCACACGGTGATTAGCCCTGGGAAAGGAGACAGTATCAAAGAGAATATCTTTTAATAATTCCTTTTGTCAGGAAGGAAACCCAGGAATCCCTCGGCTACATCCTGTGGCAAAACTGATGACCAAAGCTTTCCCTTCACACACTGGTGTTCACTGGGCTCCAGCTGATCTCAGTAATAGGCATGCCACAAGACCAGAATGCCATTATAATAAATTATTTAATAAGGAGAAAAAACACAAATCTGGTTGGTTGTGGATGCTTTTGCGCTGTATACTGTGCAGCACCACAATAGCTTACATTGCCCAATGGTCATTCATCTTTTTGGTAGAAAAATACAAAATGGCTTCCCCAAAGAGAAGATTTTCCAAAGGCCACAAGAAATACATGGACCTACTTTCAGGGTTAATGCTTGGTGTTAGAAAGCTTAGAGCTGGTGAGAGATACTGCATCTCTTACTAACGCATGTTTCCTACACAACAACCAAATTTTATGTACAAACTTTTAAACGAGCCTTCAAGTTCAACAGCTGAAATAATAAGTTTAAAAATCTGCTTTGCTTACTTGCTGTGTTTGAACCATTGCACTGAAAAAATCCCTTTCACTTGAATAAGCAGTTGATCATTTTTCTGAAGTGAATATAGAAGGAACTTGAACTCAAAGGGAGCTGTATGTGGTAATCAGCACATTACTCAGCATAATGAGAAAATCATCTCTGTTTTCCAGAAGCATTAGACTATTGCATGATAGTGGTATTATACTTTAGCAGCACTAATACCTCAACTATGTAAGCGTACTCAGGAAGACAAAAGTTGCTCCCGTAAAAGACGGGCAGCACCCGGCATTCCAGGGCTGTTTACACTCCCAAAATATCTCACGAGTCAATTTGTCAGTCTCATTTTTCCAATGATGCAACTATTTATCTCACATGACTAGGTCTATAGAAAGGTCCCCGAAGAGAAGCGGCTGCGGTGCCGCCCGCCGCGTGCGGGGCCAGCTCCCCGCAGCAGCGCCCTCGCCACCGCAACTTCTCCGGGCTGCGGGACAAGCCTTGACTGAAAAGGTCTGGTTTACCTAGGGGACCGGCTCCTCCTCCTCCCCATTTTTATACTACTGTGGGGTTAATAGCTATGTCGTGTGGGGTCAGGGAAGACATCTGTGTCTCAGATAATATGCTTACGGTGATTACCACACATAATTGACTGACCTTCCCTCATTCTTTTCCTGCTGCAGGCCATGGCTGATAGGGTGAGATGCTCCAGAGGAGTTTATTTTCCATCACACACTATTGTGCTGCTGAGCAAATATTTTAGCAAGCTTTGAATGAATCACCTTTCAGGCTTTGGGTTTGACAGTTAAAATATGAAGGCTGTGACCAATCTAATAATATTAGATTTTAAATCAGCTTTGGGAGAAAACATGGGAAAATCCTACTTAAAATCCATTTATAGATACCTAATAAAATCCTGTTTTGAGTGCTGAAGTCAACGTAAATTTTTGAGAATTCCTGTTCTTTCTTTTGCCCTCTCTGTAGGCTTCATCTTCCCACCTCGCTTGCAACATTTTAAGCACTTGAGTGGGTTTGTCTCAAAAAGTATCTGCAAGCCAGGGTGTAATAAATAAATAAATAAATGTTTGTGCATTGCAAGAGCCAAGCTTCTAAGTAGGAAATGCTGAGGTCTAATTTAAGATCCTTCCTTCAGGAGAGAACAGTAGAAACCCTTTCTAGTTCAGGGGGTTATGTGATAGGAAATTATGACTGTGCTGGACTATTCTGCATAAATATATATTTCATTTTATAGTTGACAGGAAATAAAAAAACCCCTCACCATTCAACAGCAAAGCAATATTTTCCCCTCATTATATCTATCTATCTTTAAATAGCAAAATTAATTTTTATTTCTAATATATGCTTACAAAAGGAATGGAATAAATATAAGAGGAGTTTTTTAAAAATTTTGCCAAAGAAAAGCTTCATTTGTAACATTAAGATTTTAACTTTCTAATACTGTTTTACTCTGGTTTATCTATCTAGCAATTAGTCTATCAATCTGTACATAATATACTCCCGCAGGAAACAGTCTTTTTTTAAACATACATATAGATATATGTATGTCCCAGGTTAGATTGTGAGTGACTAAAGCTTTGTACAAGGAATATTCATCTCTATTAGGGAAACAAGTCAATACATAGAGTTGTCTGTACACCACCACCTCCCCCCCCCCACCCCCCCCCCCCCCGCCCATGCACACCTACTTTCTCCCTCCTTTTAAAACCCTTTTGTCACATGGAAAATAATCTTTACCACGCACCGCCAGTGAGTATTTATGGCCTGTACTCAGAATTTCAAACTGCAGCAATTTCACTGGGACCTAATAGGCGGAATGATATGATACATTGAACAAATACATCTGTTCTTACTCCTGCGGCTGAAAGCTAACATTTGTGCAAATGAATGTTCCAGCACTATAGCCAAAAAATATTCCCAACCCCAGTAGTTCCTCCATTTTAATTTGTCCAACAACATAATCCATGTTCCTAGCTGCCATTTATAGAAATCCATTTGGAACTGCCATCATCTTTCAAACATTTAATATAATTCATCCTCCCCCCAAAATGTAGCAACTGCTTAACAGGGAAAAATATACATATTCTAAATGTATGGGTGATCTTTCGACAAATCTCAGCATCACTTCATAATTATATACTACAAGTTTTAATTAACTAAAGCTCTGAAAATCATAATGCCTTATTAAAATGCAATTAATCCTTTGATTAAAAAACAAAAAGCACAAGTATTTACAACAAAAACACAAGTAGAATAATTACAAATATCATGTACCCATTTCTTTTATTTGGGTGTCACTTATGATGTCTCACGTTCCCTTCATTAATTCAAATACACACATTATCTCAAATCCACAGCAGACTGAGTGACAGTGGCCACCAAACACACAGCACTATATCCTATTGATTTCTGCAAATCCTGAACAATGCCATTTGCATGCTTGTTTCTGTAATAATAAAGATATGCCATTCAGAATTAAAGCACCGGCCAGACTAGTGGCAACTAATTGTGTTGTGTGTAATGAGTGCAATTTCAATTTGATATAACCCTCAGCTTTTCTTACAGCACTCGCTAAGTACTTTCAAGTCTTTGTGGGGAAATAATTGATTTTTTTGTGCTGTGGGCACAAGAAAATTATTATGATCTTTTGAATAATGCCAAAGAAAGGACCATGAATGATTTAAATTGGTATATGAAGAAGGCTTCACTGTGGATTGCAGTTTGACTGACATCCTACTAATGTAGTATCTAGATTAGCAATTTTTAAGGAGGCAGCTAATATAAAACTGGTAAAACGGAAAACATTGCTAACAGGGATTTTGTATTTGTTATTCAGTGAGGAATGACAATATGGGGATTTAAGGCATGTCAGACAAACACTATACTATTACATAATTGCCCTCGCTCTTTTCTTTTATGGCACATGTATTGAAGGGTATGTTTCAATTGATAAATTACACATTTAAAATATGTAGATACAATGGTACAGTGCTAGGTTATCACAGCAGCTAAAGTCCACTGGATATGTCGATCTGTAACCACCATGTACAAAACCTTTTGTTTTGCCCGATTGTGACAGGAAGGTTAGTAAACTTCCAAAAATTACTCTCCTGAAGAACGGAGATAATTGCCTTTCCTTTTAAAGAAAGGAAATTTTTCCCTAAACTGCTACCCATACCAGAGCACCATCCTGCCCATTTTATCCCTTGCATTGTAAGTTTTATTTAAGAACGAAAAGTCAGAAACAGGTCTTAGTCATCTAAGGCAGCACCCCAAGCCACATTCAACCAAATAGCCTCCTGTACATAACTAATTGTAGATTGTTTCAACCTGAAATCAATCTCCCTCTCTCCTCTCTTTTTCTTCTTAAACAACAAATACATTTTATGTAGCAAAAGTGGTGAATAAATAAGGACATTATCCACATTCCACCTTAAAATGCATACCTTCCAAATCTTATTCTTCAGAGGAGGGAATGTTGTTAATTTAGTTGGTCATAACTAAATAGTTTCTAATCTGGAGCAGGAGTCTGCTGAGAATATTGGACAGTTTAAAGGTTAATCACCATCGCCTGGTTACACAAGTGAGGCAGAACTAATTCCTCCAAAGGCAAATGGCTTGCAGTTTTATCAGCAGTGCAGATTAGAAGTGTTAATATACAGAATAGAATGGATGCTCAAGGGCCAGTTTTCCCTTATCGGCAAACTTTGCAACAGAACTCAGCTACTGCACAACCTCTGCACTTTCTATAATAAGGCCCCTCATTTTGCCTCTCGAGCAGAACTATCAAACAATCCTCCCCAAACCACTGCCACCAAAATCAGGGTATTACAGACCACAGCTAATTGGAAGATCACTATAATGAAGTAAAAGATAAAATACTTTGGCTGCTGGCCTAAAATGTGGATCAGCACAACATAGGAAGCTATCTG
The DNA here is from genome assembly GCF_017639655.2 of Falco naumanni. Classification (NCBI taxonomy): domain Eukaryota; kingdom Metazoa; phylum Chordata; class Aves; order Falconiformes; family Falconidae; genus Falco; species Falco naumanni. The sequence continues at coordinate 18,270,210 of NC_054065.1, forward strand.
GCTATGTCACATTCTGAGAGATTTACATAAACAATAAACTCAAACCAACTGCCCCCAAAAATACATCTTTGTTTACAGTAAATGCAACCTAAAGCATTGGTTATAAAAAGTGGGGGGATTTACATATTCAGTATTATTATTAACAGAGTAGACTCTGCTGCCACTATACCATACATATGTAACTTGATGTGTGTCTTTTAAGTGTATGCTCAGCAAGGAAAAAAAAAAAAGGTAGGATATGTAAGTGCACATGTTGTACATGTTGTAAAATATTTACATATTTATGCTGTTCAGTGTACGCTAGAATATATTTACTACTGCAGCACATCACAGCACACAGGCTCTTAATTGACTTTTCCAAGCTGTTCTATGCTGCAGGTGTTTTCCATCAGAAAAAGAAAGGAAAGGGGAAGATCCATCAGTGTTGCATGCTATTTCCCAAATAAAACATGCTGACAGAAAATCCTACCTAAAAAGACAAGAAAAAGAAAAGGTACTTTGTGTAAATCCATCAAGGAGAAAAATGGGCAATTCTTCTCAACAAATAAGAAGAATAGTTCAGAGAAAAGTCATGTAAAATATTACAGTAATCATCTTTTGTAAAAAAAATGGGGATAATAAGCCTACATTACAAACACCGAGCCTGAGCCTGCTCCTGCTGAAGGAGCGGGGACTTCTGCCACCAACAGCGGCAGGCTCCAGATAGGCTTCTTAAGTTCTCTTGGGGCTTTGATAAAATTTTCCAGGCTGTCCCCTCTGCACTCTTCCCGAGTCACCAACACATTAAATGTTTGCCCCATCCATCCTCTTATGCCACCCCACCCAACCAAGGAGAAAGCATTTCATTTCAGGGCACCAAGTAAGTCACATTCATATCTAAGTTCAGTTCAGGAGGGTGAAGCAGAACATCCTGAAATTAGATGTTTTCCTGAATTAAAAGGCTGATATTTTTCATGTGAGACATGTAGCTCTTTAACCAACTGAAGAAAATCTGATTCCTTCTGAGGTTGCCACAGAAGAAGGGTTTTTTTTGAGAAACTTTTCCTTGGCCATGAGCCACTAGGTGATATACACCACATAACTGTCAAACTTTGCCAGGGAAGCAGCAAAAGGAACACAGAAAATAAGTAGAAAATAGAACACTCAGTCTCAAATATTGCCTACTACAATATATATATATAGGAAACTGGAACTGGAGAACTACAAAACCTTGCTAGCTAGCAACAGAAAACACTCTTTCACACATACATTTTGATTTTCTCTAAGAGTAACTTATTTACATACATGAAAGTATAACCTCAAGCACATGAAGTGTAACATGGGTAGAATGGAGGAATCTGATTTTGAGAAGGATTTGTGATTGGACAGAGAATTTCTCTCGCTTACTATTTCAGAATATAAAAATACACCTATCTAGACTCACACTCCATCATCACTGTCATCAGAGCAAAGATACTCTCAAATCCTTACAGTTCAAAACATAAAAATGCCTTGTTGTCATCATACCCTGTTGGCATCTCCCCCCTCTTTTGAAAGCTTGGCTAAACCTGAACTTTACAGTGTCACCTGAGAGGCTACAGCTCTGGAGAGACCATAAGATGCATAGCTCCACTGGCCAAGGAGCCACCTATCAGGGTCAAGGTTGACACATTCCTGATCCCTCAAGGCACATCAGCTCATCTTCACTGACACAGAATCACACAAAAAGGGAGATGGTTTCTATAGCAAGGATCATAACTATTTAAGGGGAAAACCACAGTAAAAAAAATCTTTTCAAGTAATAAAGTGGAGAAATTGCAGGCTACTCATAAAACACCCTTTCACAAATAAACCACAGCTGAAGTTTGGCTCTGGTCTCGTGGTGTAACTGGATGTAGGTGCATTGCAGAGATCTAATCACAAGATGAAATTGAATACAGCTTCATCACCAAGCAGATTAGATAAAAACATTCATAGCTACTGCCGTGGGCATAGGCAGAAACCATTAAGGACTCAAAAGGACTTGCAGATCGAGAATGTCGATACTAAAAGCTTGGAAAATTTCATTAAAAGTGAACACTAAAGACTAGCACTGACAATCCCCTTCCCTCATGTGGGTCTCATCCCATTAGAAGACTTTACCAACTATGGAGGGGGCCCAGCACCCCCTTACAGATTGGTCTAAAAATTTCTCCAGCACATTTGGCACTTTGTTCAGGAAATAAAGACATTTACCATCACTTCAAAAAATGACTCTACTGCCCCCAGAAATTAAGATTATAAACTTCACCCTGACTGAAACAATCTTACTAAAACTTTTCATTGGAAAAATAGCCAGCTGCGCGATCAGATGATGCCGGTGAGGATTCATAAGTTATTAGGCACCAGGAGCAATGTATTGATCGAATGAGGCAGTTTGAGGGACACACCAAACCTACTGATAGGTAACAGAATATCTCCCACCCTACAAAATCCATGCATATGCTCATAGAAAAAAACCTCACAACATGTTAGAGAAAACATGCGGATGTCTGAGAAACATTTGATTGTGGTTACCTTGGAGTACTCCTCACTACTCAAACACAATAAACCCAACACAAATTCATAAATTCAGCAGTTTGGGTTCTTCTGGAGCTTTTCAAAAAAGCCTTCCTTTCCCTATCTTTCCAATGCAAGAAATAAAATTAAAGAGACACAGGACAAAAGCACAGGCTACAGAGGAAGGCATCTGTTGACCACATTCACCAGTATCTTCTTTCTGCTTGTGGACAACATTGCCTCATTTGTGGATAGTGTTGCTGTTCATCAAGCACTAACATAGCTCTGGAGGGAATAATCATGTCCTGGCAGGAGGCTGTCCAAAATGACCCATTAGAGTTTTTCTGTCTTCAACATTTCCAACTACAGGATTCTTGGAAGCCAATGATTTGAACCTAGTGATTCAGAACAGCAGGAGATATAACTGGTTACAGTAGGCACAGAAAATAAAAGATTTTCTCTGTCTAGCCATGCAGGTCCTCACACAAGCCCTGTCATCAGAATATTCAAGTGCCTTTGTTTGCAAGCACTTAGAGTCAGGAAGTTTTGTTGTATATATATTTGCATTTGGTTAATTTTGCATATTTGCCATATAAGGGAAAATGTAAATGAGTGGCATGGTCTCAGAGAGTTAATCTGCATCATTATAAACAATGGATAAATTTCACTAAAACAAAAAGGAAAAGGAAATGTTTGAAAAAAATCAAGGAAGAAAAATGCAAGAATCTATTGTAATCTGGTCTGAGAGCAATCTAACTGAAATTGCCACGGAACAGGTATATCATTTCATGTCTGTCTGCTCCTTGGCAAGGTTGAAAAATGTCCATGGGCTTCTGTCAGTTATTCTCCTCTTATTCAGAACTGCATAATTCAAAGGTAATCACCTGTTTCTTTGCCTCTAGCGCCCTGCCTGAACAGTTTGAGTATCTCCTCATTCAGCCCACAGGCTACTCTTTTATCAACAGTTTATTAGTGTCCTACCCTGCCAAAACCTCCTCTCTTATTTTGTCTCAGATCACAGTACCTGCACAGATATTTTAAAGAAAACATGCCAATATTTTGAACATATCCTCACTTCTCATCATATACCTGGAAATCACCAGATTCATTCTAGATCTACTGTATTAATGAAGACACAGAGGAAGTATTACCCTTGAGTTTCTAATAACATTAGTCACTTTTTGCTACAAAATCCAGGTGCCCAACTCCCATGCAGCATCAGTTAGTAGATACTGTAAATTTACATAGCCTCAAGGGAAGACTGGGCAACCCCACAGAACAGAAATGTATGGGGGGGTTTAAGTACTTCAGAACTACACCCATTTCAGGAAATTCTTCTGCTGCCAGTAACTGAGAGCCAGGAGAATACGTTGGAGGAGGCACCAGATATGTGAGGCCAGTTCTCTACTCTTCCCTGCATACCCACTTATGGCTATTGTTGGAGCCAGGATATTGGGCTACACTGACCTTTGTTCTGAACCAGTATGCCTCTTATGTTCTTATTATGTTCTTATGTTAAGCAGGAAAAGAATTTAGCCTCTGGATAACACCCGGTTGTGCTTGAATTCAGCAGCAAAATTCCTTTTCTCTTTTTGGTTTTGGAAAATTAATTACAAAAGAAAAAAACAAAACCATGAGCACCAGTATATGAGCTGGCACCAGACATAGAAGATTCATTTTGTTGTCACTAAGAACTTCACAGGATTTTTTAAAATCTACATGGATAGGTATTCTTTTTTTTTGATCCTGAAAAAACATGTTAGCCAACCTGTGCTACAGATTCCAGTAAAATGCACCATTATGAAGGCATTTGAAACAGTCCTCTGCACCATCCTTCCCAAAAAAGTATTCAATAGCAAGAATTCCCATATCTGAAGTCTCAAGAGATTTATTTTAGGCAGGATAGTTCTGTTTGTGGCCTTGCAACCTTCACCAGAATACATGATTTCTAAGGTCTTTAGAACCAAACTGGGCTCATCCAGACACTGGCAATTTTGTTCCAATTCTTACAGTGATATTGCTGGTTTATAATATTTCTTTGAATCATGTCATTTTACAAGGACACAATTTTAACGCTGTCTGTCCAGATGGAGCTTCAGCCCACTACATCGGTGAAATCTTTTGGAGAAGCATAATGAGTTATGGAAATACTTTGAATCTCTCAGTGATTATCAAGTTTGAGTTTCTCACTGTCTAGAACAAATTCTGTTCCACGTTCTACATGGAAAGATAAGAATTTATGTATTTCTGGAAGCCAAGATAACAAACAGTTAAAAAAAATAAAAGCAAAAAAAAGGATCTACGTAAACACTGTCAATAAAAACTGAGATATGTTGAAGACAATAATATCTTGCATCAAGGGGTCAGGATGCCTTACAGAAGGTTTTAAAAAGATACAGAAAAAGGGCAACAGGAACTACAGAGATCTGATTGCAAGACTGGGATTTTTGGGTCATAAGATTTTAATCCTATGTTAAAATGGACATGCAGACACTGTCTTTTACCAGGAATTTTATTTCCTCCACACATCACAGTTTGAACCTGAAAAGCAATCATGCACAGTTGCTTATTTAGGTGGAACTGTACAAGCTGAAGTGAAATCAGAAAAACCCATACATAATAGCAGCAAAACAGAAGTGTCTTAATTCTAACTGTTTCTGAGCTTGGCATAAGAATAAGGAAATTAGAACATGATGAATATTAATATTTAGATTGCCTGTGCATCAAAAGGTGAAACATCTCAGAAAAGCTACCTCTGCTGGGCATACCAACCTTTTGTTCTTTGATTTAAGTTACACAAACAGTAGTAGATAAATATACATGTGGAGCTCAAAAAGCTACAGTATTTCACAGTGTCACATCTAGTGAGGGATTCTTTTGATTCCCCCCCCCCCCGACCTGTTCTCCTGCACAATTTCTTTATGCCTCATTTGCTATAAAAATATTGGTCAATGAACAACTAGACATTTTTCATTGTATAACTGAGAGCAAACTGTCTTTTAGGTTTGTTTTCATTTCCCATGTATCTTAACTTTCATAAAGCCTGCTTACATCAATACAGTCTATTTATTTATGGAACTATATTTGCATAATTATTTATTCATACTTTAATTATTAGAAACCCAGAAATTTACTACAATACATTTGAGAGAAAAGCTTCATGGAAAATTCAAACATGAATGAAACTGATGTGCTCTGTTTCAAGATGTGTCTAACTTCAAGCACATCAGTAGGACTGCTCTTCTGTTCACATTTACCTAGAGCACCTTCTGAACTGGAGATGTAAATGCGTGAGGTGGGGGTAGAGAGTGCTTAAGTTTTTAAAAGTCCATTACATCTGTCACCTCTTCCATGAGAGGCTTAATACAACATGTAAAGTTTATGTAAATTAATTTAACTGATTTTTGGAAAACCCATAGAAAAAATACAAAAAAATTGCACTATTTGCAAGAGATGATTTTTATGGTTTTGGAAGAAATACAATGTTAAAAAAGCCCCATATCTAGCTACTTTACTCTTGTTAAGGTCATCCTATTGAACAACCCCCCAAAGAGAATTATCAATATTTTCTAGCACTTTAAACTAGCAAAAATAATCAGAATGGGAATGACCTTTTTATATGGCAGAGAAGACAGAGTGATACCAAATGTTGGCTGCTGTTATTGAGCAAGTCAGCAGGTAAAGCCTACTAATGGGTTAAATGTCTGGAAGGAGGAGATGGCATTTACATTAGAGATGGATACGATTGCAACAGTAAAATAATCTGTCTATTTCTTGGAAAAAACGTAATGAAAATGAACAAGCCCATTCAACAGATAATCCTGGTGAATGCCAACAAGGTAATATTTGGAGCAACAGCTTGTTTTTTTCACAGGAGTTCTTACAGACTTTATAAAAGCACCTGCCCCATGTTTGCTATCTAATGGGTAACAGGGGAATTCACAAGTTTTTGAAGCACTTCTCATATCCAGCTCTATTTCCATCCTGATTGTAAAAGTAGATTATTTTACATGGCACCCAGAGGAGGGCTGTAGAGGCATAACAGCTCACTGGCTGAACTTCCATGTAAGCGAGAAAGAGTTAGATGTTAAGGAAGAGAATGAGTAGTATAGGCTGACTTGCTCTGTCAGAAGTGATGAGCCCTTTGTTATTTGTGTTGGCAGCCTGGCTGAGCAGTTAGGTGTTAAGCTAGTGGAAAACTGGGAGGGAGCAAAAGAAAGCTGAACATCATCTTTGTAACTGTTCTTAATTTTAAAATACAAGTTCCTCTACTTAGCTCTGTGGTGCAAGCTCTTCTCTCAAGCACAAACTTCATTACCATTGTGTATGCCTTCATCATCTCTAATTTAAAGTAGCATCAGAAACTCAAATTGTTGCAGTGTAACAGGTTTGCAAAACAGTTTGTCTGACTGGGATCTATGCTGGCCACCAACTGGGTTTCCTGGTGGCATTTTAGGTTGTTAGAGCTGTGCTGGTGATTTACCAGTGGGGGAGGGAGCTGACTGGGAGGTACCTTTCTTCCCCTGTTAACAAGACTCAGGATAGCACATGCTCGATAACATGTGAAAGGGTAGCTTGGTGCTGGCCACGCTGCCTCTCATCAATAGAGTGACTGTATCCACCCTAAGAGCCCTAAATGGCATTCGGCTTGTGAAGAGGTTGCCTCCCTCCTGTTTAAATGGAGCAGTGGTAATCAGTGAGAGTGCTTAACCTGAAGGAGGATATGAGATCAGGAACTTGGTCTCAAAAATTCTTCCCTTTTGAAGCAGATGCCCATGAACAATAAAAGCAACAAAGAAAATGAAAATTCCATTTTGCAGAGGTTTTAGAGGTCTCACCTTATGAGGGGTTTTAAAACTCCAGCCAAGAGCAAAATGCCCAAACAAGCTGAAGATTTGGGGCACTAAAAATAAAGTAAGTTTTACTTTCAGTTAGTTCAGGTGTTTCACTAAACATTAACTTCTAATTTTTACATCATGCTACAGCACCTAAGAATGTGTAAAGACATTTAAAAGAAAAAAGTTTGGAAAGAGGAAAATGAAATGACTGTATTCTCAAAGATATCAAAACAAGATGTTATGACAGTGCCAGGACATTTTAACCAAAAACTTTCTTCAGGGAATTGACATGATTTCATAAAGCATTTTGATTTTCACTAATCGCATTTACTTTAGTAACACAATACCAAGAACAGACAGAAGGATAAAATGACGCATACTTATCAAGCAAAATGTTGGTTTATTTTAATCTATTCCATTATCAGAAGCATAGCTCACCTCTAGATAAGAAAGTGTTATGCAGAAATACTCGGTGGAAGAAACTGTGCCATCGAAAGTGGGAGGAGGGAACTGGGAAAAGTAGAACCTTGTGATGAAGCAGATGGAATGAAAATATTTGGCAAATGTCAGTGCTGGGCTATCTATTTTATTATATAGCTGTTTATGTTTCTCTAGTATGAAGAGCCAAATAGTTTGGCCAATATCTACATGGGCACATTGAAATTAATATATAAGCATCAAAAAGCATTGCACTGAGATTTTTAGCTCCTGCCCCGCCCCCCCAAAATCTTAGTAAAGCTGGCACTGTCAAACTATGAAAGGCCTTGATGTCCCCTTTGAAAGATGGCACTTTGCCCTTCCTTCTTGACATTTCTCTTCCTAGTTTCCTCCACATAGCATGCATTCACTGGAGGGCCTGGGATTATCCCAGTAGCTGGGATCAGAGTTTTTCCGCCAGCAGACCTAATACCTACAAGCTATTCAGTATATGAAAGACCCACTATGGGAGGACAGTTAATGGGGAGAGGAAAAACAAATCTGACCTGGAAACTGCACATTATTTCCATGGAAGTGTTTCTTCCTAGCATCACACATTGGGAACAAGAGCTATGGTAACTTCTTCAACACCAGAAAGAGTTCTTGAATTCCTGAAAGCAAAAGTAAATTAAAATTGTAAAAACCAGTTATGACAAATAGATTTGTATATATAAAATATTCAAGGCAAGCATCTAGCAAAAGAATATAGGGAAAAAGCATTGGGAGGAAGGAGAAGTAGAGAAATTAAAGGGAGGCAAAGGAAACTACAGCAATGTGTCACTAAGTGTTTGGCATCTCCGTGCTCTGACTAGTATGGCATAATTAAAGGATCATAGAATCATAGAATTGTTTAGGTTGGAAAAGACCTTTAAGATCATCGAGTCCAACTGGATATAAAAGGCCTTTATATTTCTATCCCAGCAGTGCAAAACTGAAAACAATGAACTGCTTTTTCATAGCACCAAACTACCTTTCCCACTCTCCTTATTCCCATCTCTGAAATTCTGCTTGAGTTCATCTTTACCTTGACCTTGCTTCTGCTGAAATCCTTGTTCACGTCTTAATCACTTCGCATCTTGAATAGTGCAATTCCTTCTATGGTCTGCCTAAATCCCAACTCTCTCTAAATGTCAAGAGGTCCAGAATGGTGCAGTCAGATTATTTTCTTGCTCCATGCATGGATAAACAATATGATAGAAGATGTGTTTACGTAGTAAAATTGAGAAGCTGCAATAGGAAAAGAGTGAGGTGATTGTATGTAGAGCAGGAATGGCAGACAACATACACAGCAGCTAAAACCTGTCTAATATACTCAGACACTACTGTGACAGTTGAAGACCCACACATCAAGAACAAAATATTTGTTTACTCAAACAGAAATTGCACCAAGATCAAGAAACCTGAAAACCCCAGGCTTTTCTATCATTGAGGCAACAGACCTCTAACAAGTGCCTTTGCCTCCCAAAACAGTAACATGTACTTCATAGCAAAATAGACTCCGAGATCTTCAAAAGCACAATGCAACTGCTGTATAGGAAAAGGCTATCGCTCTCTGCAGTCAACGAGACAGCCAACTGTTCAGGCTTGCTTGTTCTGCCAAAAAGCTACTATGCTGCATTTTGTTAACTGTGAAGAACCTGTGTAAAGAAATTATTTGCCAGCAGAAGCTAGAGCAGGAGTGCCCTATATCAGATCCTGTTGTTTCACAGTGATGCGGGATCCTAAAAATTAACTGCTTCAGGGAGATTTGTTATTTAAGTCTTCTTGCTTTTCTGGGAATTATGTGAGTTGTTCCGTACTAAAACAAAGAAATGAAGTATATAGAGGTTAAGAAAGTTCAGATGCCTGTAGCTTTGCCTGAAATTAAGGAGACACTGCAAATACTTGACTTCTCTGGAATCAGGGAGAACAGCTGTCTAATACTGCCTAGAATACCTGCAGCAGAATAAGTTTTTATCCCATATTTATTATTATACACTCAATAGCAAAACTACTATGAGGAAAGCATGACACCACCTTCTTTTCTTAAATCATCCTGGCTCTTACAATGCCTCTGACAATCTTTTCTAGTAAAGTTAACCAAATAAATGTATCCTGTTTACATTTAAAAAGCCCCCTCAAAGTGATGTTTTTAACTCATGAATGCAAAAGACCACTTCAGATACCTCATCCATTGTTTCTATATATTCCAGAATCATGTTCAGCTTTGTAAAAAAGCATTTCCCTCACCTGAATGGCAATTAGAAAACTTAAAAGGAAGAAATAAAACCTACCCTGAAACAACACATCTCAAGAATGCTCACAAACCAGTAAACTAAAACAGCATGGTTTTATGATTGAAATATTTAATTTCAGTAGCTTTAATAATTTAAAATTATTTTTCCCTATTGACTCAAATCTGTGAATAAATACTAATTCTAAGTCAAGAAGCAGAAAATTCCCAAGAAACAGCCTAGAAGCGAGTTTCAGGTCCAAAAGTTACTGAAACTAACCCTTTCCTGAAAAGAAGTACCTGTCCCCATCTTTGTTCTTCGGTTTGCTTAAAAAAACCCCAAACCCTCAACCAGCTGTAGCTGTTTCTGCAAAACCAGTTAGCAAATTAGTTTCTGCCCACCTGTAGTTGCTCCTTCCAACAACAGGCATAGGCTTGGAACTGGGCGGTGACCTTGCTGCTGAAGATGGAGCTGAGTGCCCTACAGCTCGTTTCAGCCTGGTTACATGCCTGTCTAAGCCAATTTTCAATTATTTCAGGTGCAAGTTTTAACACGTGCAGTAGCCCTCCCACTTTGTTTCCTCTCCTAATTACCATATGAAGACTTGCATCGGATGCCCCCAGGCATTTTGCAAATGCAAGGATTTTCAATTACCCATCCTTCTGACAAGGCATCATGTCATCTTTGTACAGCAGATTTAGATTTGTGAATGGGGGCTTGTGTGTCATTGTTGCTAGCAATTTATAACAGTAATAACTGTCCCCATCCTGCAGAATGCTGAGCAGTGTCCAGCTGTATCCTCTTGAGTCAGCTCTGCTTTCCCTCCACAAATATTCCTGGATCTACCTGTAGTGCCAACTGTGGACAGGTATTTTTTCAACAGTGGTTCCGCATCAGTGAGGATGTATTTCACCGGCACTGTTCCTATGTGTGCAAATGGAAAACCTAACTATGGAGCCAACAATATCTGAGGGATTAATATGATTTCTCATTAACGAGAACCCTGTAACCTTTGGTATGGGATATATTTAGCCTGTTCATTCTCTTTTTTTTGAGTGTGTGAAGTATTTTCTACAACATGCTGTGATTTCTGGCCTATTGATTAATGGGTCTTTCCACCACAAGCAATCTTAATCTTTCTTAATTGCCTTAATGGCTGCATGGCCTCTCTTTTATACTCTCTGCCCACTATGTTGTTGTTGCAAATGCTTTTGTATCTTAACTTCGTGACTATACTAAGGACTTAAAGGAGACTGACTGTGAAGTCTATTGTTGCTCTTGTTCTTTCCTTTCTTTAAATTCCTGTTTCAGGCTCCTAATTTATGTAGGTAATTTTTTGATGTAATTGTGTGAATGTGCATAAATTAAAAAAAACAATTGTCCAAATGTCATCAATAAAGGAGTTGATTTTTTTTTAAAATTCATAGTATAGTTCTTCTTTTAGTTCCAGAGATCTGCAGTGGAGATAAGCAGATTTATGTAGCTTGTTGTTCAAAGCTGAAATACTAAAATTCATAGCTGGTGTTCCAATACAGTTGTGAAAATCCCCCTTATAGAGTTTGTAGAAGACTTGGGTCAGTCTGCCCTGAAAGTGTTTGATGTGACACACAGAATAAAAGATGATGAGTCCACAAATAGATCTCTGGTTTGTGTTTCTGGGGTTTATTTTGAAACAAAAGGGAAGAAGAGACAAGGAGCTATTAGTTTTTTTTTTTTACAGTACATGTCACTTAAATTGCATAATGTCTAGGTCAGTAATATTTGTTGACCACTGTGTTTTATTTGTGGTGTTGAACAGAAGGCCAGAAGACAGACCAAGTAAATGATGAACTTAGACTTGCCCTGTCAGCTTACTGACTTAATTTTCAACCTACTTTTTCTCTACATGAAGAGGTGGAATGCTGGCAGAAATATATGGACCCCACATATCATCATCAGCCTGTGGACTACGTGCGGCATCATCACACAAGGTTGCACTTGCACAGGTCAGACACTTGCAAGAGATGTAGCCATGTAAGAGAATAACTGTAATGAGAGCTGTCATTAACATCCATAAGTGACCCTAGACACAAATATATTGGCTCACAAACTCTACCCAGGATACAACCTTTTGCAAGAAGGAAAAAAGGAAAAGGTTTAGGAAAGATTTCATCTAAGTGATGGCAGTAGCTAAATCTGAAGTTATTTATTTGCCTGACACCAAGTTATTCCCAGCTACTTCCAAATCTAGATCTAGTCTAGAGCCAACTGTGCAAAATCAAAGGCAAAACTGTGAAGGCAGCAACGTCTATGGAAATAATTTCACTCCTCTCAGAAGGGAGAAGGTAATGCACAGTAATTGCAATACCCACAAACAGAAAATCTTTAAAACTGTCAGTAGTCCAGAAATGTGTCACTTAGACCACTGTAATTATGGGAGAAAAGGTGACATTCGGGGCTGGAAAAAGAAACATGCTTGTGGTAGAGGCTTTTTACAGGGAAATGTCACCTGTTTAAAAGCTGTTCAGAATTTTGGCAAGTTAGAAATAATCATGGCTGACATTACTTGGCAAAGAGCAGATGAAAAGATCAAAACTGGATAGCAGATAAAAGCAATCTGACCCATGGTTCCATCTTTCAATTTACAATAGCAGCAGCAATGTCAAACACTGCAAATGCTGACAACCAGTGTAGTATGAGCAGGTACAAAAGTAGAGGGAAAGTGCCAAGCGTCAATAACAAAAAAATCACGCTGGCAATTTGAAGAAGAGAGCAATGTGTTGCACCCAAGTAGAAATATATGCATAAATAATACATTATTTGCTTAATTTTTGTGGAATATTAAATGTTAACAGCTAAGATTTACTAAGCTTTCCTAAGATTTATGGTGACCTCTCCAATGTTACACTTCATCCTTTCCTCTACCATGTATGTATCGCACAAACGGAAGCAAGCTTTGATCCTGTGGTAAAACAACTAAATCCAGGCATCATAAAGCCTGCCTAACACAGAGGCCAAATTTCAGTTGGAAGCTTGATTTAAAATCCTAATTCCATATTTCTATCTAAATAACATTTTTTAAATATTATTTTCTGTACACAGTTCCCTAGGATGACTTTTCTTGTTGATTTTATTGAGCAGGGTCAAGGGAATTAGTCTTGAACGAGTTTTGATCCACACAACTCTAATATTATTTTCACTTTGCATTCCACCAGGGTTAGGCTCTGAATATTTAGCTCTGACACTGAAACAAGAGGTTTGGAGCTCTAGTAACCAAAGTCAGGGAAAGGCGGTTTTCCCAGTGATGAAGGCTCGATCAGAAGGGCGCCAAAGGTACGATGTATTTTAATGAGCTCTCACTTATGCTCTTAGCACTTTTGTGCCCAGTCCTGCTATTTTGCTTTCAGATAGTCAAGCTATATCACTAGGGCTTTTTTGTTTGCCACAGTACCAAACTCAGACTTGGTATACAGAGCCTCAGCTGACAGAGTCTGATTATTGGATTTGCGGGTACTTTTAATACTAATTTACCAATAATGCAAAAGCAATCTTCACAGTTGACTGCAGATGCCACACCAGCTCTGGCAGGGGGAAAGTTTTGTTTCCTACCTTTTAAATCCAAGTCTTTCTAAAACGTCTGAAAAGTCTTTCTGTAGCAGAGTCCACTGATCCACTATGGGAACACAGGAAGTTTGAGGTCTGACTTTTGCCTTTTATTTTTCCTGGCCTAGAGGAAACTTATTCTTTTGTTCTAAGGAAGTAAAACATGAGGGTAACTTGCCCACCCTAGAAAAGGTGGCTCAGAAAGCAGCTACAAAATGTAAAATAGTTGTTTATGGCTACAGTTGCCTTTCTCTGTCAAATAGGAAGGATCAGCCCTGTATAAAACATCCTGGGAAAAAAGCCCCTGTGAAAAGGGAGCCCTGGCTGGGTGGGAGCTGGGATGCAGGAAACCAGGGGATGAAGGAATGTGTAGTGCTCAGTGCTCTTACTAAATCAGGCTGAAATGTTCCTCCTCTTTTTTCTTTTTTTTTTTAAATTAATGACATATTCAGGAAAAAAAAAAAAGCCCTCTACAATTTTTGACCAGGTCTAGCCTTTGTAATTAATTGCCTTCCTGGGCAAGAGCTGCCATTTTCTTTAATGACAGAGCTCAGCACCATCTGATTGAGTCTCTCAGTTAAATTTCCAGATTGAGAACTCATTATATTACTGTGTAAATCTATGATGCACTCAGAGCAGTGCAAGCTTTTGATCTGTGGCTGCTCTGGTGATGGAAAGGCTTGTCTGAAAGCTTTTTCAAAAAAGCCTCTTCCACAGAGGAAGCACATCTGTAAGGAGGACCATAACTACAGTAAAAATTGGATACTGATAGTAAAGTCCTGGCATTATTGAAGTCAATCAATATTTTCCATAGATTTTATTGTGCGTTGGATATTGCTGGAATCTCAGGGAACTGAAGCTTCACCTAGCAATAACACCTCTTTGCCAATCTATCCACCTCATGAGCAAAAGGCAATAGGTTTAAAGGAATTAAAACAAACAAACAAACAAACGAGTTATCCAACAACTACAGTTGTGGTTACATCAAACACCTACTAGTATCTGCTGAGCTAATAAACCAGGAGGGTTTCTTAGAAAGGAATGACAATATTCCTTCTATGACAATAGAAGGAATAGCTTTTAACACCATCACAAACATCACATTTCACCAGCATCGCTAAAGAACATATTTCCTGAACTCTTACTCCTCTCACAGGCACAGACTGATGTATAAAGAAGGAAAGGGACACTGAAAAAGAAAAGTGATGTCACCATGAGAACCAAGGGGCTACAGAGACAATAGGAAGTCAGTAGCAGAGTCTGAAACTCGAAAATATGAGTATTATCTTTACATTAATAATTGAAGCTTTATGTCATAAAGGGTACTCAGAAACAGATGACTTCTCCCACAGCCTCAAAGTCTTACTATGGTATTTCTCCCACTTCTTATAGGTCTTTGCCCATGTCCTGATTCCTCAAATACTTATTAAAGTGCTTAAGTTCACTAACGCAAAGAATATTGGTAGATCCACCACTGACTTAAGGGAGTGGAGGCGAGTGTTTGTGTCAGGATTTCAAGCTTTTGTTTTTAGACACACTCCACTTTTGCATGTGAAGCACCAAGTAGCTGTTTGGTGCACAGCAAATATAGTGATGGTAGCAGGACAGAACTGTAAGGGTGGGGGAAGAGAGGTATTCATCTTGTGCCGTGAAAAGGAAACTGCAGAATATAAAATGAGTTTGCTTGCTGTCTGTCAGATGCCATTCCAACTGGGAATAATAAAAAAGACCTAGAACTACAGCTCCACCAAGATCTGTGTGTGGATTGCACACTTAGATATTATGCTGCACCCACAAACCTACCAGGGCCAAAGACCTCTCCCCGTTCAATAATCTTGCAAATAAACTTGAGCCAGTGCAAGTGATGAGTGCAGGGGTTGTGTACTACAGCTACAACATTGCACATCCTCAGAGCTGGAACTTAAGAGACCTTAAGTTTTAGGTTAATGTTTAACCTAATGTCAGCCCGATGTAGAAGCAATGCAGAGGGTGTGGAACAAAAGTTGGTAGGAAGTTCTGGAACATAAAGAGAAATATGTTACTTACAGCATTCAGTTTGCACTAGCCTTTTCCTGTTTGCTGGGCACGTATCTTGCTTATTGTAACCTTTTCTTGTCCAACTCTACCCTCACTCAAATCTGTGTAAAGGCTATCATTAAAAGCTCCAGTTTAGCAGGGTGCATGGGTACACACATGGCTTTCACTACACATTATCTGCTTGATTTCTATGAAGCTATTTAGATACTTACACTCAAGTGTATTCTTAAAAACATTCTGAATTGACCCCTGAGTCAATCTTCTTTCTTCTTCTTCCAACCAACATCACAGACATTTTCATTCTTTCCTTTGGCTCCCTGTCTCTTACCATATGCCCTTTAAACCCACCACCCCTGTCCGTAGTGCTCTGAAATTTCTGCATACTCACCAGCATTTCCCTTTTCATTTTCTTCCACTTTGTCTGAATCCACTCTCTTGCCTATTATCATACAGTTCCCTTGACTTGTTTCTCCTACTCTGGACCTTAAGTAGCACCTGAGGGTTTTTTTCCTACTTTGGAAACAGTGTCCCTGGCCTCTGCCTTCACTCAAGTAGCCTTTGAGCCCCTCTTGACCATCATTACTATTTTCTACATTCCAGTTCTTCATAAAAAGGCAAGACAAAGGAGAAACAACATGATGCAGGAGTGTATCGGAAGAGCTGAAACTCTCCAGAAAATTACGTTATATTTATTCTATACTTAGAATTAATTAGTATACTCAATTGGTAATTTTCAGGGGCTATTTACAATTACAGTTTGATGACATAGATTGTGAGATAGTCCACTTGATGAATAACAGTATCCACGCTCTGCATTGCCTGACTCCAAGAACTGGAGTCCCAAGCCTCCTCAGAATGGACCCCAAACCCACAGAAGCTAAATACATGTCATGAAGTGCAGCAAAAACAGGCAAAAGAAGAGAGAAGAGAGCTGCTTCAAAACAGGATTCTGTTATTTCTGGCTACATGATAGCCCTTTGTCTGAGATTATATCTGCACTGAAGACTGCAGTGCTGTGGAGCAACAAGTTGGCTTAGCTCCTCGAAGCAGTCTTACCCCAGGAGATCAAAGTCCCAAGTGGACAAGATCATTGTGCTTCTCAGTCAGATTCTGTGCTGTACCCAGTGTTTGGTTTAACATCTGTAGCCCTGCAGAGCAGACACACCATGGAGGAACAAATACTTTTGATCTGGTAGAGGGAACAGTCATTGGGTAGAATGATAGTAAATAAAATAAGCAACTTCTCCCATTTTTGACAATTCATGCATTGCACAGGAAGAGACCATTACAGTAATTTTGAAGCCTAATAAATGGAGCAAAGAAGGACTTCCCTGCACTTTTGTGATCGATTAGGTATGTAATCTGCTAGGTTAATTTAAATCTCTGTCTCCTGTATCTTTTATAAAAGAATTGACTTCAGATGCCTACCTGTGCTTGTCCAGGAGCCCCCAGAGTATTTCACAAGAGAACTTCCCTGATGGCCAAAGTACCCCTGTGCACAAGCTGACTGCATCCCTCAGTTGATTCCCACAAGCTTTTATGCCCAAGAATTTCTGATCATTTATAACAAAAAGTTGTAACATTACCTTTGCAGGAAATAACTTGCAGGAAAAATGACTTGAACTGGAGTCTAACTATGTTCGCTGATTTGTGTACCAGCAGCACACTATGAAGCTTGAGGAAGGCTAATTTCTCTTGCCAAAAAAAGCATGGATGCTTAGTGACAGCCTTTCTAGCCCATACAAGTCTTCAGAAATGTTAGCCTAACACTTTAAAAAAATATTTCACAACAATAAAAAAAGCTCTGAACATTTTACTTCCGACAGGACAGAATAACATGTTATGTGAAAAACATGTACTGAATCTGTCCATCTAATTTCCCTGCAAAACATTTGCTAATCATGCTGTTAAAGGGGATGAACATATTTTAGAATATTAAAATTTGATTTGGCAATGACAAATTTTAATATTAAAACACATATAATGACTCTTAGATTAAGCTTTTCTGATATACTTAATACCCAAGCTAAATAACTAATCCACAGAGAACAGGAGGTGGACTCAGCAGCTGAGTAAGATTACAGTTTTAGGACATACTGTAGAGGACACAGGGAAATGCAATCTCATAGATTTCTTAATAATATTCACCATATATTGGTTAGTCAAAACCAGCTGGCATATAAATCAGAAAAAAACATCCTGCGTTCACATGGAAATCTTCTCATAAGCCCTAGACGTGCCTAGCACACAACGGCAACTGTGTAGTTTTATCCTTCACAGAATAAGAAAAGCAGAAACTATTGTGTGACCTGTATTTCATTCAGTGGTTTGTTTAGCAAAACACAGGTACTGTTCAAATTTGATACATATTCCTGAGGGAAGAATTACTCTCCAAGAAGAGGTGGCCAATCACAGAACAAGAGGAACACAGTAATCATTAATCACAGGTGAAAATTCAGTACATAATTCCTAAAACAAAAGATTTGGCAAGGGTTTCTAAAAATTTTATACTATTTTTACAGCAGCATGGTGGCAAAGCAGGAAAAATGGGAACAGAGCTACGGAAGGTCCTTTATCTCAAAGTAATTTTTTTTTTTTTTTAATTATTACTGGATCTGTTACATTTTTATGCAGGCCACGGAAGACTGTAATGGGCAATCCACTTGGCACATAATATATATAAAGCAATATGAATTTGCCAAGTATTCAAATGAATATATATGCATACGCATAAACCCATACAGAAATTGTATTCATATGCACACACCCCGTTAAATTCATCCATATATATTTATTATAGGCATTCATCAATCGGTTGTGCATACACACGTTAGAGAGAGAAACACACACATGCAATGTGAACTCTTTCAGGTAACCCGAGAATTGCTATTTTTCAAATATAATACTGTAATGCCTCTGTCCTGTACACATGCAAGCATAGAAGGATAAACGCAGCTGAAGTGTCAATTTTCTTCACTTTCTTTTACCCACCTCAACAAAACCTATTATTTTAGGCTGTGATCTATTTAATAAATATTGGAAGCTCTTGTCTTTCCTCAGCCATATCTACATGCAGGAAAACAAAGCCAATTTAATTTGTCCTTAGTGATTTGTAGGCAGATTATTTCATGAACTGTTCAGTTATATTTTACAAGTGTTTTTCAACAACCTGTGAAAAAAACATTAAAACAGAAGAGGTTGAAGGTTTATATTTTAAGGTTTTTTAATGGAATTTTTTCATAATTTTTTTTTCATAGGAGTCACTAAAAATTATTCTTTTAGTTGAAAATGTAAGTTGTTTTGGTAATAAACAGCACTTTATAGAAAAACATACTGAGATTTACAAATAAAGTAAAAGCATTTCACCTCATTCAAAAGCACACTTCTAATGACTACTCTCACTAGGACCAAAATATAAAATGAGACCTAAGAACACTTAAGAAGTTGCCTGCAACTTTCTTTGTAATTGTCGAATGGTTCAAATAATGAAATGTTATGTTAGCTGTAATAGGATGTATATTCCAGCTATGTAACAGGTTTTTCTTTTGAGCTAGCAAACAGAATTCATTCTCTATGCCACAAGAGTAAACACAGATCCTAAATTTTAAAGAAGTCATAAGGAACTTATATGCCACTTGAATGACTTGGTTTTCTAAAACCAGTGTCATTTATATTCTCCAGGAGAAGAGAGAATTTGTGTACAAACAGATGTCTGTGTAAAAGAGCAGGGTTTCTAATATTTAGCATATCTATAGCTCAGCACATATTTACCTGAACTACTATTTGCTTCCTTAGGCATCTATATGGGGAAAACAGATTAAAGCAAGCAGGAGATAATGGAACCAGCTCTTTAATGTGAGCAGGATTGGTCCCAGTGTGTTGTTACCTTGAAGGAAAATAAACTTGGTATTTTTCCTATTCCTGTTAATGCAGGCATCTCTTCAGCTTTGCAGAAAAGATGAGTCTTTGAGGAATTTCTGTCATCAGTGTTTTCCATATATTTTTTCCTGAATAGGTATAGAAGCTCTTGGCTTGCCAAGGTAGAATGGGACAGAAAACTAAATTCTGTGGACAGGCCTATCCTGGCAAGTGCAGACATCGCAGATTTTGGGATTTGTGATCCCTAAAAAATTGTTAGTGACCACTTGTTGACACTGAGCTGCACAAAATCTGTGGGAGAAAAAAGTTGATGTGTCCCCTAACCGCAGTGTGCGATTGCAAATCACTTTGCACTGTGACACACAGAGAAGACTGAATCGAGGAGCAGCATCGTCACAGGGGAAACAACAGTGAATTAAATTGTGGCCTCTCTCATGGGAGAGGCCCTGCAAGGCACAGTGTCTGAGCACCAGGTTTGGAAACTATTCCGCTCCTCAGCTGGCTCCTTGCAGCGTGCAATGGGCTCACGGCGGTCCCAGTGGGATGCTGGGCTGGGCGAGAGAAAGTAAACTGGGCAAAGTGAACTGCCGGGCTCCTTAGCACAGGTCCCCGTTCTATGTTTGTTTCAATGAAATAAAATGGAAACTGTATTGCAGTGTTTTTAATCACTCAAAATTATCGTCCTTCTTCGTCACTGAAATAGCACAATAGATAATTGATCTGCTGAACCAAAACACCACAACCCCCAGCAGTATGTTTGCGCTAATTCAAGAGAGCTTTTTTAAATGAATTTGGGAAGCTATCTATATACCTACACAAAGGTCTTATTTTATTATTAACTGCAGTAATTTCGTACCGGAACCCTAATATTATAGTGCAATTTAGTTGAAACTGTTGAACTTGTGAACTGTTAACAATACAAATAACACCATAATAGCGAAGAATCCAAACATTTAGCGGCAGCAAACTAATAATCAGAAACACTCTTACGCCAAATAAGCTACCAGGGGATTAATAATTCCCCCTCCCTTGCAGTAACACCGCCGGTGTCTCCAGGGAATTCACTTGTGAGGAAAGAAGCTGACTTGTACCCCAGCCCAAAAGCAGGGCGGGTTTTTCCTCTGGGCAAAGGCATGTTTTGTGCCCGCCGCCGCCACCCCCCCCCCCCCCCCCCTTATTTCCTGCCCTCCTCCCCCTCGGGACAGGGGTGCTGCCCACAAAGGCTGCGGGTCGCCAGCCCCGTCCTGGGCCGAGCGAGCGCCTCATGCCTCCAGCACCTCGCCCTCACCCGCTGATTTGCCTTACGAGAAGCCAGGAGGTAAACAAATAGGTCTGGTGAGCCAGGCCTTGCCTGTATACACCTGTATCAACAAGGATGCAAGCACAATGATCTTACCTTAATGAACTTAATCTTTAATTTCACAGCTTGGCCCTTGTGCTCAGCCTCTTAACAAAGGAGCCGAACTGTTTTAGTCCATATGACCACCCTTCCTCCAACAGCTGTGGAAACTTAAAGCCACGACAAGGATTTTTGCCCCTTGTGAAACTGTCAAAAGCAATAAATATTTTTCTTTTTTTCCATCATTAGACCCCGCTAAGAAAGCCTGCCCATTGTCCACTGTAATTCCCAGCGCTCACGGGGCAGGAGCTTTATTGTCCCAAATGAATCCTGAAGTGTGAACAATGCCGGGGAAAGCGGCCACCCTTTTCGGGAGGGTGTAGCCGCGAGGAATGCGGCGCTTCCCCACGGACGGCTCTGCCAAAAGAGCACTTGTGTTTTTTAACACTGGCCTTTCAGGAGGATGCTCGAGTTAAGGCATTGTGGCCCACTGTAAATAGATGCACTCGCCAGAATGGGGCTTCGTCATCCCTAATTAGGGAAGTAACTCCAGAGAGACAGCATGTCACTTGCAAGACTGGGCTCATTGTTGGGTTTGTGCGCGTCCCCACAATGTGAGGTAATTGGAGTTGTACCTTTTAGAAAGCTGCTAATTTCACATAGGAAGTGCTAACAAGACCTTTGTGTGCCATGTTTTCCTTCGTCCTTTCTAAGGAAGTTACAGAGCTCGAGTACTGGGAATGGCTGGGCTAAGGCCTGCCGGAGGAGGCTGCGGTAATGAACCACTTCAGCCCCCCGCCAGAAAAAGGAGGCCTAATTTTCGGGCCTGAGAAGACTAGGCCGGACAAAAGGTTCTGTTTAAGCTTATTATACGGGACATTCTCAGTGCCTACACAGCTTTCCTCGAAATGACCCTCTCAAAATAAGTGCATCAAGTTTGAGCAAATAGAAACATGCAACTTTCGAGGCTGGGGGTTATAGTTTTCTTTACAAAGCCATTTATATAATGTAAGCCGCAATTAGCGCGGAACGGAGCAACAAGATCTAGCGAGGAAAGTTCCCCTGACAAAGGACAGAAATTAGGGGAATAAGTAACAGTTAAATATTGGCTTCGGATAACTGGCTGAAAGGGCCTTTCAAATCAGCTGCGGATGTAGAAAAATAAAATAATTTTGCTCTGAGTCCCATTTGCCGCAAAGTTTGGCTTTTAAATCACCGACTGATTAATTCCACTAATTTTAAATTATCCAGATAGAATGGATCTGGGCTTAAAAAAACCCAACAACCCAACCAAAAAGAAATCACTGAAAAGCCTCTCAGCTTTTAAGCCTGACAATATCATCAAAACGTCCATAGGAATTACATATAAAAATTCAAACGGTAATGAAACAAATTACTACTTGCAGTATGAAAAGTCTGAAAAAGCTTTTTATATACTTGAAATGCAGAAGTTATATAAACTACTCAGTGAAAAGAATTAGAAAATGACCTTTGCAGATCGGGGGCAAAAATGAACAGTCTTCAGGGGAAAAAAAATTTCTACTGTTAACAATGGCTTTTAATGCCATTTTGCGTCCCTCATTTATCTAATAATTGTGGCAAGGTTAGGGTAAACAATGAACAGTATGTTTTCACATATTCCACCTTTAGTGTCCTCCATATGAATTTCTAAAACACTTAAGAGAATAGATACATAAACCTGTGACCTTCAAATGAGCTTTTTGCTACTTCCAACATTTTGAATAAAAAAGGTCAGAAAATTGAACCGCTTTTGCGCAGTAATGAATTCCATTCTGTTGGGTAAACAAAGCTAAATTTTAAAACACGGACCTGACATCTCTATAGCTCAAGAAGCTTTTCTCTTCTTCGGGTGTACGGGGGGGGAAGGGTGAGGAATGCAAGCACTCCGCCAGCCACCCCCTAAACCACAGCAGCATCCGACAAGGGGAGGAGGGGGAGACAAAAATATTTGGTTTTATTCAGTGAAAAGCCATGATTTCCAAGGCCAGTGTGATACAAATGTCTGATTTTTAAGGCTTTTTTTTCTTTTCCCTCCACCTCTCACCCCCCCAGTGAATAATTGATCCGGTCCACACAAAAAGAAGCCAGCGCTACCCTCGTAGAGCTAGCTCTTACTGCCGAGGGCCTCCAAAAGTTACTTCAATTTCCGCCGTGCTTTTGTCCATGAGTTGTCCTGGCTGAAAGGCCTGGTTAGGTATTGTTGCAAAAAAAGTCTGCACCCACGTTTATTCCCCCCCCTCTAATTCATACTCCGCATTGTGGGGTTTTGCTATTCAGAGACTGATTGGACAACAGCCCGAAGAATGGCCCCAGTGATTAGGCTCTCAGCATGGGTCTGGATTGTGGGTATAAACCCAGCGCCGGGGCTTGAATTCACGGCGGCTTTCTGCTTCCTCCTAGCGCCTCCCGCGCCCAATATTTTATGCATCCTTTGCTGCAGGTAATGCATTCCTTTATACCAGGAAATGGAATCCATATAATTAGCCAGCGCAGTAGTGCCTGAGCCCTTGAAAGTCCAGGGGTTGTGCCCCGGGAAGCAATTGCACTTTGGTATTGATAGGAACTCGCGGGTTTTTGGTCTGGGTGGGATAATACAAAACCCCAAGTATTGTCATGACAAGGTATTCAACCCTCTTGACAAAGGAAACTTTTCTTGAGTCCCCCCGGGGGCACACAGGGGCAATGCTGGACGCAGATTTGTTTGTTTAGAAGTGGAGGTAGGGTTTGCCCGGCCCACCACAATTCCCAAACACCAGGCCTGACCCCATCCCCTGCCTCCCGCTCCACCGCACCATGCTGCTTCCCCCATTGCTTTACGTTTTAAAGTATGGCAGCTGAGCAAGTTGTGAAGTGTACAGATGTCACTCTGCGTCTAACATGTCAGTAACTGGAATTAATTTCCATTTATTTGCCTATTGTTTTATATCATTTTATGACAATGTGCCACATAATATAATTTAAATCTTTAATGTACAACTAATTCTCTACCATTAATTTGTCAACATGATTACTGGATATGCCACCAGGAAAAGCTGGATGACTTGAAATATGTACAAGGCATTTCTGTAGCTTTAAAAGAGGTTTGTATCTGAAATGACAAAGGTTTACAGAACTTTTTTTGGTCTGTCTGTAATTTTATGAAAACGACAATTTCAATGTAATTTCACAAACTGAATTATTTCAAATCCCAGTCTTAAATAAAATAAAACATCTAATATATTAATTAGCCCAGGGAGAGAGTCCCAACATATTGTAAGAAGCAAAATGATAGTTTGATTTCTGAGAAACGCAGCCTTCATCATGACAAATCCTGGCTGATAGGAGTTTAAACTGTCTCCCTGCCAATAGTACTTTATTTTGGGCAGAGCAATAATCTTTTTAGCTATGCGCTGAAATTGAAAAGCAGCTCATAACAAGAGCAGCTTGCAAATTTTTTGACAGAAAATGGTGATTTGTTGAAACTGAAACTTGTCCTGGGAGCGTGAAGCAGGAGCTATAGCAGGGAAGGTTTCTAAGAGTAGAATTGCTGATTAAAAAATGAAGAGGGAGAGGGAGAGAGGGCAAGAGGGAGTGGGTTTTTCTCTGCCTCCCAGCCCTCCCCCCAGCTGCCCGTAGGTAGGAGGTCAGGGCACTCTCCAGGGATGTGGGAGAGCCAGTTTCAATTAGCTCAGCAATGTGCTTGTGAGGGGGAATTCATAGCACATCGCCTCTTTGCTTTCAGGGGGGGTCTGGCCCCCTATTTCTCCTGCTGCTCCGAGGCACTCCCTTGCTTATTTGCTGTTTCTCCCCCTGTATCAAAAAATGAATATGGATGTGCCTGCCTTAAAAAAATGAAGCAAAACAAAAACCATGCTGAAGTGCAGGCCCTGACCTTGCAGCATCCATGTCTGGGCAATTCCCCCATGCGACATCGCAGGCAGAGCTGGGGCTGGCAGCCTGCCCTGATGCCAGGTCTGGTAGATGGGTGCAAACAGCACCAGGAGCCAGGCCCCTGGGCTTCGCCTCTCTGATTCCCCCAGTGCTCTCCTTGCAGTCTCTGGGGATGTCTGCAGGCAGGATTGGACCCTTTGTAACAGTCCTGTAAGCTTGCTCATATGCTCACTTCCATATTGCATAGAGCAGGTGGCTTTTATAGGTGGGCCTTAGACCATCAGCTCCTCAGTACAGTAACCCAGCTTCTGGCTTTGACACTATTTTTCAACCATTTCATTCAAGTGGGCTCCCTGCAGTCATCAGGTCTTTGAACGGACAAAAACCTGTGCTCACATCAATTCCAGGCCAGGACCAGGGTACACACCCCAGATGAAAATGCTGGGGAAACGATGAATAATCAAAGTGGATGGAAACACAGCAATTAGTTTCTGGGGAATAA
Organism: Falco naumanni; assembly: GCF_017639655.2. Classification (NCBI taxonomy): domain Eukaryota; kingdom Metazoa; phylum Chordata; class Aves; order Falconiformes; family Falconidae; genus Falco; species Falco naumanni. Next base: position 18,295,485 of record NC_054065.1, read on the forward strand.
TTTGCTAGCAGAACATTTCATCTTCTCTCACTGTTTTTTTTTAAAGCTCAGCTCCCTGCCTGTCCTCCTAACTCCTCTCTTCTACCTTTTGGGGATCTCACAGGAGCTGTATGAGTCACCAGAACACCAGAACACTGGAAAAATCCAGCAATTTCTTTTAAAAAAAAGGAAAAAAAAGGGCTTGATTAAAAATTAAAATATATAAAAAAATATTCTTTGAAAAAGAAGTGTTTAGACAAAGCCTGTCTGCTTCAATTTCCCAGCTACGTAAGCTCCCTTGCCCTGAGAGTGACAGTAGATTCCATAAATTAACTGAAAATCCCTCTTCTCAAGAGCCTAAGTTATCTCTTCTTTGCCTGCAGCTCTGATTTAGAATAGGCGCTCGTTTGTTTACTGTTTTAATTAATGCTCCTTTTCAGTGTGGAATAGGGGAAGGGAAATGAACTGACTTGATAAACAGGTGTAGCTGTTATGTGTTGTATTTGGGATCATTCAGGACTTGCAACAGATTAATCAGGCTTGACTGGACGTGAACCTCCTAGCAGAAAAGGTAGATCAACTCTGCTGGATGCCCAGTAGGTGAGTATTATTTTAACTGCTAGCCTGTGATAGGAAAGGCTTGGAAGGACAGTCATCAGTGGAGAATATCTCTCTGTTTTCGCCCAGGAAAGCAGCCTGATTCTTTCCCCCACTGCTTAACAGTTAAGGAGACCTTGACAATATAAGCCACTTTTCATCCCCTCTCTGCTTCCCCTTATAACCTCACTGCCTTATGTTCAAGGGGAAAGAAACAAATCATCCCATTATCTTTAAAACATTTAAGTGTCACATTGGGGAAAATGCTCTCCTAGGTTAACTATGAATGATTGAATATTTTTTTTCTAAATGCAATATAAGTGTAATAACAGTTTAAGTGTCATGCTACACTGTGTATTGCCTTTGCACCCTGTGTAATACCTAGCACACTCAGAATAGAAAATGATCCAAAATAAGCCTTTTCTCAGAGTTTGAATTCTTAGCCCCAAAGGGAAAAACAGTCGGGCTTAGGTTCTTCATTATGAGGCAGCAAGGAAATTATGTGATTTAACTGTATCACGGCAGTAAAGTAACATTCAGCTCATGAGTATCAAATCCCAGAAGAGACTGCGTCTCCTGCTTTCCGAATAAAGCAACATCTAAAAATATATTCCTTTACTGCCCATTTTGTCTTGGCTAATACAATTAATACATGTACAGAAAGCAACATCGTATCAAAGGTAAGTGAAAAGGAATCAGGGAGTACCCATTTATAATATTAGGCAGCTGACCTTGCCAGGCAGAGGCAACGTGGGGATGTTGCACAACAAACCAGGCAAGTGCTTTAATTTTAACTGCATTACGTTAAACTACCTAGAGTTTATGGCTGTCAAATGGGACCCTGCTCACTAGTATCTCTTGCCAGCAGACTGGCTGAAAACCAGCTTTGGTGTCAGCTGCAAAGACAGATGCTCACCCACCTTCTTGGAAAGAGATACTGTGAATGGAAGTGGTGTATGTGCTCATTGCAGAGTGTAAGTACAGGGCTGGATCTGGCTTTCTTTCCACTGCGTCCTGTCAGGAGGATAGGTCCTGGACTCAAAGACATTCAGAATGCAACACAGGCAATCTTATATTATGCATGGGCCTCTGATTTTCAGCTTCTATCACAATTTTACCAGGCTGCTGGAAGGGAGGGTGATTAGACATAGGAAGGAAAGGAAGGATACCAGTCCAGCTGAAATGTTCTGAGTGTTTTATTCACCCGCAAATATTGCCAGACATGCAAGGAGCTTTGATGTATTTTAAAAATCAGAGATAAATGTCCTTTTTAAAGATAGCCCTAATATCTTGCTACGACCATCAGCTTGGGGTCCATGATGGCAGCTGATAGCCTAGCAATACCTACCATGCCACAATAAATCATTTATCTTATCTTGTTCATAGAAATCTAAATGCTCCCCTACCAGGGGAAAAAAACCAGCTTGACAAGGTCTGCAAGGAAAATGTTTGGAGTTACTGCTGCACTCTCCTCTCGGGAGATTTGCAGCCTTGTGAAGGGGGAGCCTTTGGTCCTCCAAACGGCATGGAGGCTTGCAGTAGCATTTATTTGCATTCCTGGTTAAGGAAGGCTCGGCCAAAGCCAGACCTAAATGTCTGCAAGTAAATCACAACCCAGTGTATGGATCCTGGGGAATCCACACTGAAAGCTTCACTGGGAGATGCCTTGTTTTCCTAACAGTTGTACTGTACTGCCAACATGTACATTTGGGATTAGTCGAATGTGCTTGGCAAAATTGGTATTAGACTTATGGGGACTCTGGAAAGACTCAGATCCCAAATCCAGTAGTAACAAATGATTATATTTACGAAGAAAAGATCAGTACTAGCTGCAATGCCTCACCCTGGGTAGAAGAGTGCATGTTCTGGAGCAGGAATGTGTTACGGTGCATTTCTGCACTTCTGCCTCCCCCTGAGCACTCAGTGGGAAAATGTCAGTGGGTAAACTTGCCTGTGATTGGAATTGCTGCTGTTCTGGACCTTTCTCTTCTCCTGAGCATTCTTCAGCAAAACACAGACTCATCTCATACAGGAACATCCATCCTATGATTATAATCCAAGAAAGGGCAACCATAATCCCAATTTTCAGTTTTTAGTTACAACTGACTTTTAAGTGAAACAAATTACTTATTAATGAAACATAGGATTTTAAAAGTTAAGAGTTAAGAAAATACATCACAGAAATGGAAGTTTATTCCAGCAACTTATGTGGATCTTTCAAAAATGGTAATGAGATCTCTATTTTGCCAGTTGCTTAAATTTGCAGCATGAGAAATAGCACGTGCTTGAAGCTTGTGACAGACAAACCAAGAATTCCTAAGCCAACCTACTCCAACACCTGGTAACTCTCAATCCCCTTCCCTGCATGCAAAACCAAAATTCTTCTCCCAAGTCTTTTATCTCATAAAATAGCGTAGGACAGTAGGCAAAAGAGGTTTAAATGGCTTATTTTAAGAAGAATTGGTAGCACCTTTCTGGCCTTTGCCCAGGCCAACCGTACGAGGCTTAGTACCTGCATAGCCCTCCTGAAACGCCTGGGCTCCCCTGCTGAAATCCTCCTGGCCCTCCATGGTGATGCAGAGTCCTCAACTGTGTGTGAAGGCAGGCACAAAGCTTTTTCTTTTTTTGGGGGATGTGCTCTGTTAAAACATGTGTTTCATTACAGAATAAGAACGACATACAGGGCTGTGGAGTGTCAGAGCTTATGCAGGTATTTGAATGGTTCCCACCTTTTCACCAGGAATTTACTCCACTGGTAGTGTTTGCTGTGAACTTACCTTCTGTGACTGAGGTTTGGAAATTGCCCAAAACCTGCAGTGCAGAACAGCATCTGAAAACCGGAAGAAAAGAAGGAAAGTGGAGGGGTGGAGGGAAGTGTCAAGGGAGTTTTGCAAAGCAAATAGAGTATTATCCTTTTGTTTAAGATGCCATGAAGACTTTTTATCTGTTATGTGATACTTTGCTTGGAGGACTGGTGCATACGAAGAGCTTTCCTGCGCACCCCACCCCCCTTGATCGCTTCACTGTTCTCAGTGCAGATTTATTAAATTTTGAATTAACATGTGTTAAGGAGGTTGATTTTGTTTGCTCTGCCACATAACTTACTTTTCTAAACACTTAGTAATAGCAGCAGTTAATCTATTGACCAATGGCTTAAGCAGCAGGTGGCTTTAAGACCAATGGGCCAGTCCTGACAAGGCCCACAGAAATTCCTAAGGCCTCTTTGTTACCTGGGCTGGAATAGAGAAACTACTTGTTTGGAAAATGTTTCTCCTCCCACAAAACATCTTCAGTATTAAGGGTCTTTTGTTAGCAGAAGGCTGAAGAGGGGGATTATGAAGGATAGTCTGTCACACAAATTGTTTCTTCTTAGACATATAATACAACCTGCATTAAAAGTTTACAAACTAATCTAATGAAATTATCATTCAAACGAAGCATGTCCCCGAACATTAAATTGACGCCTCGACCTGCCGTGCAATTTCCGCACTGAAAATCTCAAGACTGCAATGCCTCCGCTGTTGCTGTTTTAAAGGAAAACAAGGTGGTTTTTTTTTTTTTCTCAAAAAAACCCTCAGCAGTGTTCTGTTTGAAACAGGAACCCAGATAATCTGCAAGGGCTCATTTTCTCAGGAAACCCAGGCTCTAAAACATTAACAATTAAATTAGTTCCCATGTGTTAAGGAATCCAGAGTTACAGTTAACTGTGTGTCATCCGGGTATTTTCACTGTCTCTGTATTATGGCATGCAAATTCACATCTGAAGAGGAAAGGTGTTTTTTTTTAATTTATTTGGATTGGTTTAGTAGAGGTCAGCAGCAAGTGAAACTTGCAGTTCTGTACCCTTTGAGACAAAGCTGTATTGACTTAGCTGAGGGCAGTATTCAGCTATGACATTATTAAGGGAGGATTTACAGTGCAAGGTGGGGAGAGACATGACTCTCCAAAATGTGTCCATGCATGCACAGAAAGGACAGCAGCAGTTTCACTTGCAGCAAAGAAATGGTGCTTGGTGAGTAAATGGAGCCTTTGGGGCAGTATTTATTCTGTCTTCAGCCAAGCTGTCTGTGTTGTCCTGATCCAAGTTAGAAGAAAAATTACTTTATGTGTGTGTGTGTATACACAGATATATACACATATATATATTAGTGTCTATGAGTATACACACATATATATATACTGTGACTTCTGCACTACAACCACAGTCCTGTATTCTCTATGCCACAAGTAACAATTGTGAACAGCCGCACTGCAGCAACATAAAAAACCGTAAGAACAAGATAAGCCAAGTTACAAAAGGTTCTGTAGCCTGATTTTCACTTGTTGGGGTTTCCTCATCATTTGAATTGCTTGTCTACCTATATGCTATGTACACACATCTATATAGGTAAATTATATATGTACGCTATATAGGTATGCACGTGAATGCACTTATATGCAACATCCATTTAAGACTTTTATGTTTTGGGGACCCTGATCTCATCTGGGGATGAGATCCAGTAGCACCACTAGGTGCTACTGTAATACAACTAATTAATATTATTTTTACCACTAATAACAACAGCAGTGTTTACTTTTAACATGTTCTCACTCTTGCCAACATATGTTTTTACATTATTTAATTTTCCTGTTCTTTGCAGCACAAATGCTTAGAGGGATCCCAATTAACTGCTCAACAATGACACACTCTCATTTAGTTTTTCTCTCAAACTTATTTATTAGGCTTTGTTTATCAGTGGGAGAGTTTCTAGCACTGAGACTGCCAGGATTTACTCTAAGCCTCTTAGTCTGGTGTTTCCATGGCCCTGGCTCTCTGTGTAGGAGAAGCTAAGAAAACCATACATACGGGTTTTGGCCCCCTTTATTTCAAGTAATCTAGAGCAGATGGTTTTTATTTCTTCTCTTTTTTTTTTTTTTTTTTTTCTTTTGGGGGGATGGGGAGAAAGGCACCTGATTATTAAATAAGCTGAGGAAAATGCTGATTTTTGGGCAGAGCTGGTGGAGCACTACTGGAGATTATTTTTTTGTTTGTTTTTCTGAGACTGCGTAACTGGATTTCAACATATTTTCAGGGCATTTCTCTGAACCAATGAATTCCCATGGGTAATAATAGGAACACCTTTGTCTGATTGCTCTGGTAAAGGCTTCCCCAGAGACTTACAGCCAAAGCAAGCCAGCAAATGTAGGGAGGCATTCGCTCTGCAGCTGCCCCCCAGGGCCCTGCTGCTCCTTGGTGCTCAGCCCTCAGCCCTGCCTAAGACAGCCTCTTCTGCCCTGCAGATGCAAGGAAAGGGACTGCTCCCAGCCTCACTCCTGGCTACAGCCAAGTGCTTGGCACTTTCTTTTTTCTTTTTCACAGAGTACATTCATTCCTTTCTTTCTCTCCCTTTCTTTCCCTCTTTCTGCCTGCCTTCCTTCCTCCTTTCTTGCCTTCTTTTTCTCTTTGTTTTTCTAATTTTTCTAACAGGTGAGGTCTCCCCTTGCTAACTTGCCACCTAATTAGAGTGGTGAGAATTAGCTGCATTCACCCCGGCTTTAGTCCTGGCAAGAGTGTTAGAGAATCAGCCCACTTTTCAAGGTGCCAAATTGGAGGCTGAATCCAGGTGTGGTGGGAGGCAAGGGGATTATTTTCCTCCCATGGGGTGCAAACAAAGGCCTGTGCCAGGGATAGATGGGGTAGGGACAATGTTGCCTGCAGGAGGGCTAAGCACTCCTCCTGACATCTGAGCCCTCATCACACCACAGCACAACACTGGGCTGTGTCATGGGTTTCACAGCCAGAGCCACATCGTAGGGACCCCCACTGTAGGGACGGTGCAGAGGGAGGGCTCTGCATCCTGCAGTAAGGACAGAAAGTGTTGTACCCTGCCAGTTCTCAGCAAAGTACAGAGTCCAGATGAACAGAATATGCATCTGGGGAAATAGAGGTGATATACCCATCTGCTACCATGGGGCACAGGACACAGTCTTCAGCTCCTAGGGTGTGAGAGCTGGTGGCATTCTTGTGCCTGCTGGGATGTTGTGCAGAGCCCTGATGGAGCTGGAGCCCACTGTGCAAACCTACAAACCCATGTGGTTGACCAGACGCTAAGCCTTAAGCCACAAGCTCCCCAGCTCTTCTCACTGGCTCAACATCAGGCAGCAAATTATGGAAGAAATGTCTTCCTGTCCAATTAATATGGTTACTGATGTAACTTGGGAGGCCCTCTGAGAACTGGTTGGTTAGTGCTGATGCAGTATTTTCCAGAGGAGGGCTCTGCATCTGCAATTGGTATTGCAGTGAGCCTGAGACCTGCCCTTTTTTCAGGCTAGGTCTTTCTTCACCAGGGTGGAGAACCCTAAAGGTATGGCAGGTCCCAAGAAGAGCGTGGGTACTGTCTCAGTTTGTGTAAAGGGACAAGTGAAGAAGTTGGCAACAGCAAATACTGTTTTACTCAAGATCTTTCACGTGAGGGCCTGATGGGCTTGAGAAACAAAATCACAGCATGTATGTGCATGTTTTCCATACTCACCAGCAGCACTATAACTCCTGTTGTGCTTCAAAGTCTTTAAGTTATCCAGCTATCTAAGTACCAGTGAGCAGGAGGAGAATAACACAAGTTATGCTTCATCTGATGGAATAAAGCTTGCTAGTTGACTGAGAAGTCAGAAGGGGCAGGTCAGTGTGGATAACCTCACTTCTATTATCCTATCAAAAGGAGAAGATGCATTGATTGAGAAGGCAGCAAAGTGAGAATCTCTGAGAATCTCTGTATGTTGCTGATATTACTTCAGAGAACAAATCCATCTCTTATTCTTTGAGTAGAGCTATAGCACAACAGCCTGGAAATTGGTCTGGCCTCTGCACCACCACCCTGCACCTCTAGAAACCACTTTTTTGTCTCCTATTGATGTAGAGCATAAGAACACATAGTCCTCAAGGAACGCAAAGAGCAAGGAAACAGAGGTGGATCAGACCACCTGAAAGCCAAACTATCATAACTATAACCAGGAACAAAAGGGAAGGGAAATGTAGCACCTGATACTTCACTGATCTGCTCTTCTTGGGCCCTGACAAGACCCTAAAAAACTGAATAGTGATATCGAGCATGTCAGACCACGGTCTGGACTTGGGAGGTTCAGACGTTTCTGGATCCTTCAAAAATAAAAAGAAAAGCAGCTGTTTTTTAATATTAGGAGGATAGAACCATCAAACATCAGTCTTATTGTTGCTATTTTACTTTCCCTGATGCAATAAAACTAACTAGTGAAATTTCAGAAAGGACGGGTCTGTGTGGAAAGCCCTATCTACAGAGGACAGAGGGTATATACTGTCTTGACTGCCACACATCTTTTATTGTTATTTCTTTGGGGTGGGCTATATATGAAATAGTAACAAACAACCCTTCGTCCTTCCCTCCAGACTCTCCAAATTTGGCTATGCTTTGCAGTTCATCTTTGCAATGAAGCTCTACCACCACTATAGTTCTTTAAAAGGGTCATAGGGAATCACAGCAAAGTGGTATACAAAGGTAAAGATGTCAAGTGAGTTATGTTAACAGAAAAAGAACTACACAGTAGGTCAAGGTTTGGGTAACAGCAGGGATATTTTTGTTAAGATAATGTTTCTCGCAGTGGTGGTGGCTTCCTTTGTAATACATAGCTGCTCAGACAGAATTGCCTCTATTCTCATGGAGTCAGAGGGCCACATAGGAAGGTCCTATGGGGTCTAAATGAGATAGACACTGCAATTGCTTGTATAAATAAACTTTTACTATATAAGCAGCATAAACGGGCTCTGATGTAATGTTTTCTAATGCTTCACATTTTCAGGTTGATTTTAAGACAATTATCAGAGCAGCTTTTAAGAGCTAAATGGAGGTTTGTGCAGTTGCGTTTTCCTTTAGGAAGGGTAATTACCTTTCACTGCGCCAGTACAGAGCAGGGGTTTCTGAGTTACATCCCAGCTAAACTAGCAAAGGAAAACAAGAGGTTCAGCCCAGGAGAATCTGCAGGTGACTGGTTATGTCTATACTGCACACAAACTCAAGCCCACCTTGCGAGGATGCATGTTCAAATGCAGGCTAGAAGCATCCTTCAGGGAACACTAAGAGAGAGCGCTCAGCCTGATGGTACTCCTCATCACAGTTCTATGGCATGGAAAAACTGGCTCATCACCTTCCATGAGTCCCATCTAAGCATGGAGCAACACAACTGGCCCACCAGGTCCTGAAGCAAACCACTGGAAGATTTGGATTTACAAGCAGCCTACACTTAGGCTACTCCTCCCTCCACAAGAAAGCTCAAAAAGGCCAAGACTGGACATTTGAAGCCAAACCACAGGACATTTACTGGCCATAAAATGGATGGCCAGAGCCAGGGCAGGAAGCACAAAGGGCTAGAGTGTATTCCTTGGTAGCATGCTGAGGTCAACACAGATGCAGCCACATTATGCTTGAGCTTGCAGCCAGCTTGTGGCTTACAGTACTGCAGACATCCCTCATGGAAGCACAAGTGTTTCGAACTAAAATCTGGGAATCTACCAATGACTCTGATTCAAGCATAAAAGATACATTGCAGAGCACCACATTGATACATCAATACTTTTAAATGTTTAAAGTGAAATTTCTTTCCCCATTTGAAGAGCTTTTTTCCACTTTGGGAAAAGCTGTCTTCCAGCTCACAGATTTCTGAATATTCAGATTTCTCTCCATGTTCCCCACACTGAAAATATGCCCAGATCCACCATTAAGTATTACATTTATTCTTCTTTCTATGCTATGAAAAGGTAAGAAATCAACAAAGGCTAGTATTAACAACCATTTAGATGTGGAGCTTTTACGTGTATGAGGTTTTTTTAAAATCATTTTTTCCCCCCAGTTCTGGTACATATGGATTCATTTTAAGCCATAACTGTTCTATAGCTCATAAAATGTGCATTACATCACCTTTTAGATAGAAGTCGGCAGGAACAAAGCTACTGGAACGGATGAATAAACAAATTATTGTTAAGGCTACACACATCAGCCTCCAAATAGCAGTAGGAAAATGTGCAGTGCTTCTGCAACTCTAATATATGTTTGTACAATGATCTGAACTGTTCATGCAAGTGTTCATTTCAGCTTGACCCTGTTTGGTGCAGGTGGGAAGTGCTGTGCATTGGAGTACCAGGTAAAGTGGATAGTGGCTCTGGGCCGTAGGAATCCAGCAGCAATAAGAGCATGGCTGTATGGCCACAAAATGCCCCCTGACTACTGGCAAAAATGGTTACTTAGGGAAAACACGTTCCTAATCACCTCATTACCATGAGGTAGATTGCTCTGAAGGCAAAACCATACATCATGTACAATCACACTTCGCCTTTACGCTGTGCTCTTGAGGCTGGGCAAGCAAACAGGCTGCAAGGCTGAGGCTTCCCAGCACTCAGCGTGCCCTGCTGCTTCTTCAGTCTCCATCTTTTGTGGTGAGGGATCACACACCGCATAGTCCCACAGATGCACTGCAGTACAAGTAGGGGCTCCCCAACATATCCTGGTCTGTGGCCTGCAGGGTCCTGTGCCTGTGATTATATGGTACAGGAAAGTTTCAAAATGGTAGGTATTATGTTTGTCCTGGAGAAGCTTTTAAGCTGTTCAGCCTTACCTGCACTCCTCGCCACACTGGTCTGGCTCTTCTGCAAGGTCTGTCTTCTGCCTTTCTGACTGCCAGTGTGTGGTCCCACTGATCTTCACACCAGCTAGCATTACACGCCATCCCTCTTCTGTGACGCACCTAAGTGGAACTGTTCTGCTGTCACTCCTAATTTTTGGGCACAAATAGGGCTTTCTGAATGCCACTACCCAAAGTAGGATGCACCCTCCCTGTGCAGTTAAGGAGCCCCTACTCAGCCCTCCAGGCCTCAGAGGCAAGCCTCCAACCCTTGCTGCCCTGGTGTGGAGGAGCAGGATGGGATGCTGCCCATGGTTTGCAGTTGTTGTTGTCCAAATGGGGCCTTACAACAAAGAAAAAGAGCAGGCCAAAAGTGATCTGAAATGGGCTGGGGTTCAGCAGTAGGCATCCTTTTCACCAGTCATTGTTTGGGAGCAATTTCTACCTGGTGGCAATATTCCTCTCCTTTGCTTGCAGCTGAAAATAACTTTGAAAGTGCTTTGAAAGGGCTGCCTTTTAACTGAGCTGAACACCTCTCCAAATGACTTTTGTCATGGTATCTCCCCATGACTGAAGAGAATTCAGTCTCTTCCCTCCCATTTCTTTTCTGTGCTGCCTATAAACCACTGTAAAATATGGCTTATTGTTTCTGTGCTCTCCCATGCCCTTTATTTCCATAATGGACTCTTTGCCCACATGTTTGCTAATATTTCTACCTAACTACATAAGCTGGCAGATGCCCAGAGTGTTGGTGCCTGTGACATGATTCCTTTTCATTCCCCGTGCACTTTTCTGGCAGTACCTTGCCTGCAGGGTGGGCACAGAAAAGCAAAGATGCACCTAACCTGGCACAAGCTGTTGTAGAACTGTGACAAAAACACCTGCCCTTTCCATAGTAATCTGCTGAGCTGCTGGTGTTCCCTGGACTGGGAATGGAAGGTTAAATCACCACTTTGCTTCCTGTTGTGTCATCATTTTAGCTGTTTGCATCAATTATTGAATATGCTTACACAGCACTAATGCCTTTGCTGTGATTCACATGGTCCTTTGGAAATTAATGCTGCAAAATGCTTTAAGTGTGGTACTCATCCCTAAAGCTTCTAGTAGCAAAGTAACTGCCTGTAGACTTGTGGAAGTATCCACCTCAAAAAACGGCCAAAACAATTCCTGTAGATTTCTGATGAGACAGCAAAGAGTTAATCTAGAGCCACTGCTGCTATGTGCCCCCCACAACTCCTGAAAAGCAGCATCATGGTAGAAAAAGATAAACAGTATGAAGTTGTAGGAACAATTATCAGTGCTCCCTCCAAACAAATAAACAGCTTTTTTCTCCTGTAGAAATGTAACAAAGTTCTACATATTTTCTTCAATGCTCTCATCCATCCCTTGAAAATGAGCAGATTGCTGCTAAAATGCATTAGAGGAAGGGAGATGACAAATTAAGATACTTCTTGTACATCGTAGGTTCCTGTCTGTATTTCAGTACTCGTGTTGAAAAAATCCAATACTGGTACCATCCATCAGAAAGAGCCATAACCCCTTCAGGGAATTTCAAATTATATCTGATGATGTAAAAAATGCAGTTCCTGGGGTATGCCAACATCTAGCACATAAATAAAGTTTGACGGATGGTTGAAGGTCTGCTGTTTAAGAAGTCTCATTGAGTGAGACTTGCATTATAAATGCAGTTCTGCCTGCTGTAGAGTCTTTCTGTGTGTGCTACTTCACTTCTTTGCCTCAGTTTCCCAATGTGGGAAAAGGGAAAACATTTCCTATTGTATCAGCCCATGGTGTTTGAGTAATGACTCTAAAAAGCATGTTGAACATGCAAAGTACTACCCTGTTTAATGACTGTCATTATTATGAATTAAAACATAAATACTTACCCTGAAAATATTATTTTAATATACTTTGTTTACTGTTTGCTTTTCAAACATCTTAAGAAATGAAAGGCTTCAGACAATGAAACCTCTTTGCACAATGAAAATCTCATTTTGTGTATTTGCTTCACAGAGGAAACAAGTCTAGAGCTACTAACTGTGGCTACTGTCTTCTCATTCGGAGTAACTTGGAGGCTGATGTGGTCTGTGATAGCAATTTATGCTTTAAGGACTCTGATCCACACCCAAGAACCTCAAGGAGCTCCTGGCTGGATTCAAATGTTAATCTCTTAAAGGTTTTGCAATTTATTTTTTAATGGTCCACTTCTGAGACATTCATCTGACACTTTGACTATTATGTTACCTGGATTAAAAAAGATGCTAATAAGAGTATTAGCCAGGTTCTTAAACACACAGAAAGCTTTTGCAATTACAATACCTCCTGAGTCACTCATTCAGGATCCTGGGAAAAATACAGCATTTTTACTTTCCAGATCTGCTTTTTTTTTTTTTTTTTTTTTTTTTAAACCTTAAGACGTGCTTAAAGTTCCTTGTTAAGAGATTTGAAAAATGTATAGTCCTTGTAAATTAAATACTACAAGTTCTTAGATGAGTGATCCCTAAACATTTATTATTCACACTAATACGATTTAATTCTAACTCACTGTAAGATTTATAGAAATTAAAAGACTTCATATGCATAAGGGTGATGAAAATATAATCTACTTCATGAAATCTTTATATGCAACTTTATATTTCAGCAGTATAGCTATCCGTGGTGTGCTCCTGGCTTCAGGCATGTGTCCCCTTGGGGGCTGCGCCCTGAGCCTGCGCCAAGCGGGTTCAGCTCCCGGCAGCCTGCGTGCCCAGGGGTCTCCCACTGACACCCGCCGCGCCAGCGAGGTGGCTGGGAGTTTCGGGGTGCTGGTGTGACCTTTCCAAAGGTGTAAACGCTTCAGGTTGTGCTCCCCTGCCTGTGCCACCTTCACCCGGCGAGGGACCGCAAATGAACTCGGGACTGGGGCAATGCCTTTCTGAAGACAGAAAGCTGCGGGAAGGAAGGATGTGGCCCTGCTATGCCGGAGCTCGCTTCCCCACCTGTGAACGGACCACAGAGGCTGTTTATTTGCCCAGGGATTTGAAAGACACAGTTCAAGGAAGGAATTTTAATTATAATTATTTAGGTTCATTCCCCTCAGCTGGAGCCCTAAGGAATCAGCAGTTTCTCTACCTTAGATAGCATGTACACTATTTAGGATAGCGAATCGGTACCGTTGGCATTTAATTGTTACCTGTGAGCTGTGAGACCACTGTTGCAACTGAAATGGGAGGAGATCCTTCTAAATTAATTTTCTTTTTTAACTATCAAAGCCACTCTAGACAAAGCTGCAGCAACTTCAGCAACTGTCTTGGTTGCACACCAAGGATTTCACTGAGAACATGTTAGAGGGAATCAGAAAGCAGAGAAAAGGTCACAAATAAGCACCTTAGGAACAATGAAAGCTTTTCTCCATGTAGCAGTGGGAGAGTTGCTAGAAAAACTGAAAAGGTATTAATCAGAAGTGGCTATAAATCCTCTGGAGTTTTGCTCTTATAAAACTCCTCAGAGAAAGTCTTGAAGGAAATGCAGGTCAAAGCCCAAAAAAGCTCTTGATCAGAGATTGCTGGAGGAAAATCTTCCCAGATGCCATTTAATAGGCAGCAATCACCCCAGGAGTGGGAAAGCCAAGTACGCTTGAAACATGGTTGCAGTTCCTAATAGGCCTTGTCACACTTAAGGCACTGCAAGCTCCATCCAACGAACAGCTGAAGCTGGCTGGCGATTCATAAAGCCAACAGTTTAAAGTTTATTATGATGAAAGCACTTAATGACAGCCATCGCTAGGGGCCCATCATTTATAAAGCTGTGCTGAGTATTAGACATGTAGCATGACCACCAATTTTATGTCACAATTGCTACCATAAAATGACCTTTGGTGATTTTTACTGCATGTGGTGGACAGCTCTTCTTTTACATTAGTGCTCTGTGGCTTTTCTTTGCAGACTATTATGCTGTCTAAAGCTTATTTGGCACTGTCGTGAGTCTCAACCCTTGTTATTACCCCGAAGGCCTGTCTAAAGGAAAACTCTCATGTTCTATTATAGCACTTCAATAATTTACAGATCTTACCATCCTTGGTTAGCGTCATAATTTAGTGCAGATATTCCTTCATTGTTACCATGTTTAATAAAATCCCTCTGTTTCTACAAAGCGCACTAAATTTCCTATCTGGGTCACTAAAAAATATGCTCCTGTATTACAGAGACATGGATAACGGGTTTTAATTTTTTGCTGTCAGTTGAAAAGAATAGTAAGCAAAAGCAGTGAGCAGTAGTTAACCTGGGAGAAATCTCCTTAAAGCCTTAGGTATAAATGCCAGACATTGCACAAACACTAGACGTAATTTCAGTGCACAATACACAAACATACATTTGCATGTGAACAATATTACTTAATTACCTTTCAATTTTTAGACCTACTTTGTATACTTAGGAAGTGTTTGAATATACCAGCACTTTACTGTCCTGATGTAAAGCATTACCAGTAAAGTGGTCTGTCCATGCTACAACACCTTTAAATTGTATATATAATTTTATAAATGATATAAAATCTGTTTCTAGTCCATGAAAAAAACACACTAGCATCGCACACTGCAATCTTGAAAGGATTTAAAATATGTGATTTCTGCTGGTACCTACTGTATTGGGTTTTATATAAAGCTTTTTTCAATAAGGTAAATTGTTACATGACAAACTCATCTTCCACCATTATCATCTGCTGTTTGTGTTTAACAACAGGAGTCCTGGTCTAACAAAACTGTTGTAATGGCTGTACAAATTACTCAGCTGAAAGCTTTTCACCAAACCAAACAGTATTAATCAGCAGTTCTTATGAAGGTGCTAATTAAAAACAATTTTCTTCCTCAGTTTGCAATACTAAGCCATCTTCATTTGCACAGTTTCCAATATACAGCTACTGTATACACTCACACTTCAGGGCCTCTATTAACTACTGAATCTCCTATTACTTATTTTATTACGTTCCTGTCTCCCAAGTTTAGAAGCTTGTTGACATTTTAGAAGTCACAGCATGATATGTTTAATCATTTAAAAAGTACATTAATTGAAGTCAAAGTCATGAAAAAATAGCAGGTCTTTTAGCACGCAGGCTCTGGCAGGGCACAACACAGGCTGAGCGTTCAAATCCTCCTCTGCTAGCATAACCCATCACCCAGGGGCAGCATTTTATGACTGAAGGGGGACGGTGCCTAATGCAGAGAACCATTATTATTATTTTCTTTTTTCTTGTTTTTAATAAGCAGTCTTCTACAAGTGACACTGTGTTAGTTATCTGCAGGGAAATGCATCCAAAATAAAAGATACTTTCTGTTACTGAAGGCCTATCGCTCCTTTGCTGTCGTCAGCCACAACAGCTCTTTGTTTTTGGGGGCTTGGCATCTGTTGAGTTTAACCCAGATTCGAGGGTCAAGATGTTTCTTCTCAGGCTGTGGAATGCCATCTGGACTACTGCTCCGTGCATCTTCCCTCTACTTTCCACACACTTTACACACAAGAAGACAATGAAGATCCGATGCCGCTGTTGGACAGAGATGGAAAATATCCAGCTTTTACCCAGCCACAACAATATGCTGGGCTTTTTGGCAGCAAGCCAGCTGCTGACTAAGCAAGGAGCCTTAATAGGCTAAACCCTTTAAAAATGGGAAAGAAAAGTTAGGTTTGTTACATTCAGCTGTTTGAACAGAGCCCACAGGTTGGAGAGGGAGACAGATCTTGCAGAGGAGGTGCTGTACTTAGTCTCGCAAAATCTGGTGCCAGTTCTAGAGCATATCGGCTGCTTTCTGAATGGGTATAGGCAAATGAGACAGCAACTCTGCCTGTAACTTAAGGTTCATTTTTATGGGGAATGGGCACGATTTGGGGGGGTCCCCCCTTTACTTAAACATTAAGCTGCAAATTCACTAAGTCACGTATTGGCTTTCTTTTAGCTTTATGGGGTTTTGCATCAGAGTGCCCTCATTTTGGCTGAGTTAAGTGCTGTTGCAGTGCAGATGAGAATAATACTGAAAATCAGCTTTTAAAACCATCTTTCAAAAGATGCTGGTGTGATTACAACCAGTGTAAGCTACCAATTTGTGACAGTGAAGGCATGACAAACTGTCTTATTCAGACTCAGGAGAATCTAAAAAGTGAATAAAAAGATAGAAAGCAACAAAATCATCTCTTTCTGAGGGAACAACATGGGATGACCATGCTATGCAGAAAAGGTTTTAGACAGAACTGCTGGTACATGCTATCCTAGCACCTTCCACCAGGATCTCAAAATATTTCAGAAGAGTTAAAGGAATTTGCAGTTTGTCATCACTGTTAGTTCCCTGATTCAAAGAAGAAGAAAACCATGCACATAAAAATCCAGGCTAAACCATGCATTTATAATTTGCCCTGTGAAAAGAGCGGGACCTGCTTATTCCCCTCTCACATTACAGAGAGTAGGTGAAAGACGGTAATGAAACGCTGCTCTGTTTGACTTGCAATGTGTTGCTGCCTCTTCCCTCTTCCCCCTGCCATATCAGCTGTGCCACCTGCCATATCAAGAGGTGGATCAAAAGCTCCACCCACTGTATCCTCTTTTGTTCAGGGAACAGTGTAGGAGAGTTGTAATGGAGATAAAACACTCGATAAACCATATGCAGCCAGGCTCAAGATGTAAGGATGCTTTTCATGGGGGGAACAATTTTAATCCCACTTCCCTTCTCACACAAACATGTAGCCATTAAGCCACAAGCAAAATGTGAATGACTTGTCTAATAAGGATTTTGCAGCTG
Source organism: Falco naumanni (assembly GCF_017639655.2). Taxonomy (NCBI): domain Eukaryota; kingdom Metazoa; phylum Chordata; class Aves; order Falconiformes; family Falconidae; genus Falco; species Falco naumanni. The sequence goes on from NC_054065.1 coordinate 18,312,451, forward strand.
GACTGGTACTTGGGGTAGTAAGTTCTCCTACCTCATCTCACATTCTTATGACATTTTTCACTTCAAACCAAACTTATTTCCCAAATGGAAAGATCCGTCCCATTGTTCCAGAATGCTATCAGGTAGGACTAGTTTGTAATTTTTAAGAAAGCTTTTGCCAGATCTCACAGCAGGAAATGTAATTTTTTTTTTTTTTTTCATTTATATTCTGAAGATCACAACTCACTGCCAGTGGCACCAGCTGCATTAGGGCTGTGCCCCGGGGGAATTGGTGTCCACAAGAAGATCATTTCTCACTGCCATTTTTCTCTGAGAAAGGAGGCAGACACAATGTTGCTTTAAAAACTGCCAACATATGTGAAGGAAAACTTGCATCAGCCTAACATTTCCATTCTTGGTGAAGACAGCACAGCTCCTGCACAGTGTCATTCATCTTTGAAGCGCTTTGCAAACACAAAGTGATTAAGCTCAATATTCTGTTACAGAACATGGTAAACTATATAATTAAAAATATACCAAGTATCAGACTAGTTAAACCCCATCACACAAAAGGCTCCAATACATTTTATAAGCATGACTTGATAAACTGCCTAACTTTTCCTTAGCAAAGATATGTGATTTATTAATAAACACCGTGTTTTTAACTAAAATGTAAGAGCTCAGAAACAGTTCATCAAGTCCCTACTAACACAAGGGATTCTGAGAGATGTCTCTGAAAAAGAACATTTTTAGTGCCTCATATATAATAAATTCTACATCTGTGACTTTTCAATACTCATTTTAAAACAAACAAACAAAAAAATCAAGAGGAGAGCTTCCTTATATACCTCTAAAAATATCCACATGGACCAAACCTGCAAGCACTTATGTAGATGAGAAACTTCACTGCCTGTGGAGCTCCAATGTGAGTTTGCAAGATGAAGCCTAAATGCATCTTTTGTAAACAAGCCATCAATTACACACTTTAGGGATGGCAGCACCTGTGCAAAGTCTTCAACTCAAACGACAGACACTAAAGAAATAAAAAGCAATTATCAGCTACTAATTTGAGTAAAACTGTTTTCTTCTTAGAGCTAAAAACACAATTTTCAGTGACACTGGTTCTATTTTTGACAACTAACAATCTTTATTAGATTATTGTACAGCAGACATTCAAGCCCTCTCAAAAATAAAAGGTTTATAAATTTTAATATTTCACTATTTTTCACACTCCTTTGTTGATTATAAATATTTCCTTGTACGTGTTTTTAGAGAAAACAAAGGCACTCCTGTGTGGGACAAACAAAACAAAACTAATTAAACTAAAGCTACCTTCACAGCAATTTTAAATTACTCCTAAATGCTTTTGATTTCTACTAGACAAGTACCGTCCAACAAGAGTTTGAATATGAAACTCATATCAGCTATAGGGGAGACAGACTACTCAGTTCTAGGATAAATGGTTGGTTTGCATTGCCCCTGGTCTTTATCTAACACCGAGAATAGGCTGCTTTTTATCAAAAGAGGAATAAATTGCTGTTATTGTGATGTTAGCCCATCACTTGGCATTGCAATTCAAGTTTTTGTGAGAAAGAAATGTATGATCTAACTGCGACTTGACCTATGCCTTCTGAGATCCATCTAGGTGCTCTAATGGAGCATAAAAAGTACTGAATACAAGGACATGCAAACCAGTAGTGAAGAAATTTGTCTGAGAAGAAGAGCAAAGAGAAGGGGACTTTCATGAGCTTGTAGTTTACATGCTGCCCAATTTGTTAAATATGGAAAAACACTTATTGCTGAACTGCAGTTCTTTTAATTAATGTATTTCAGCATGATCCTCTATACTTCCTTGCATCTAGTACCTCCCTCTCTCAGTTGCAGTCTCTGCCTCTCTCTCTTTTTTCATCATGTTAAAAGAGTTGTGGTTCAAGAGACTGTGCAGGATTCTTTAACGATCCAGGCTGTTTTTTCTGAGAAGACTCTTAAACTGTTAAGAAAATAAGAAATTGTTCCTGTTTCTTTGTAGGATTTTTGTCTTTCCCAGTACAAGAAAAGTCACATTACATATTTATCAAATACTTGGGCCACACTATATCACAATATAAACTAATTCAAGGGAGACAGCTTGATTATACTGCAAAATCCTTTAGTTGTTATAGTGTTTCTTGGAATTTATCAATAAAAGATGTATTTTTCAAAAAGCATTTCTAGGATAGTAGCATTTAGATTTTAGTCCTGATAAAGGCTCACTTTCCATTCATAGTCAGAACCTAAATGTGCTCTTCTTGTACCTAAACAGATAATAAGCACTCAGCACACTCCCCCTTCTTGACACAACACACTGAGACTAATCACACATAATTGGAGAGGAGGAGCAGAGGGGCTGGGCAGGCTATTGTGTCCAAAGGACAAATGGTCAGTTTATGAGGCTTTTGTCTGATGCATAATTTCTTATACATCTACAGAAGGAAAAGTCCTGCTGGAAAAAACCCATATATGCACACATATCTAAAAAAAAGCCTTCAACACTGAAGCAAATGAGGACATTTCAATCATGGATAAAAAAATCAACAGTGGAATTAAAAAAAAAAAAAAAGGCAGAAAAATCCAAGCATTCAATAGGTGCACTCTTAAAAGCTCTTAAGACAACTATTTCCTTACTAATTAAATGTGAATGCATTTACTACTTTATAGCCAGTTATATAAGCCCACAAAGTATATTATTCATGTATTTTCAAATACAACCCAAAAATAACATTTAAAGAGATGAACAAAGTACACGTAAGTTTAAAGGCACAAAAGAGAAGAATGTAAAGTCTGATTGGTTTTAGGCTGGAATATAACTGGAAAAAAGTTATAAAATGATAAAAGATTTCTGTATGTTTACACATTCTGTATGTTTACACACTGTGAAACAAGCCAAGGTATCTTTCTCAACTTTTAGATTAGAAATACTTCTCTGATGATGACTCAGGAACAAAAGGGGGGAACTGAACCCTCCTTACTCCCTTGATATCCACATACATGGATTAATTTTCAGTATTCCACCTTAAAACCAACAATAAAAGAGTATCATCTTCTATCTGTATTTGGTTAAAACGAGAAGAAAAGGGTAATGGAGGTTTTCCTCATATGTATCTTTTTCTTCATTTTTCAACTGCAAATAAAAAATGGATAAAGTGAGCAAACTGTAAAAAAGCATTTTTAAAATACTGACAGTTCTTGCTTAACTATATTCCTTACTGCAAATGATACTACTAAAGATTAAACACTTAATAACTAGAAAAAGAAATCTTAAGGTCAAATAGTCAAATATTATCAAGAGTTGGTCAGAGTTTGTAGACAAACTAATTCATGCAATAAATAGTTGAACATTACTTATAAAAACAGTAAGGTCCTAAATTGGTGTATTAAATAAATTATGTTCAAGTGAGATTTAAGGCCTGAATTAAATCTACTATGCAAGGATCTTCAGAACAAAGGCTACAAGTTTATCCCTAATCAGCCCAACTATTGCTGTATATCTGGTATTTAAGATCAAGAACCGTTTCAGACATCTGAAATACCATAATCTTACCTGAAGGTTTACATAATTGCAAGCCATAATTGCAAGGCTATAATGCAGTTCTTGATGGGCTTATTTATTAATTTTGTTTAATTTAAAAAATTCTTATTGTAAGAGAGAATTATAACCTGATAATTAGAGTGGTACACTTCCAATTGCTAGGGATAATGTTACGTGTGCTCTTCAGATCTACACTAAAAGAATGTATTTCTAAAAAAATAATGAATATTTGTTGTCTTAGGTATTCTGGTTTAAAAAAAAATTAAATACATATACATATTACACTGAAGTATGTGGAAACTACTCATAAATATTACATTTTGTAATCATCTCACATCAGAATATTTGCATATTTTTAATAGAAGCCTAAGGAAGAAAGGTAAAAAAAAAGTGCTTTTAGCCATGCCTGACACAAATGATACCCTCCCCTGCCCCCTGCCTCCCCCCCCATTTAAAGCCAGAACTCTCCTTATGCGGTATTGTTTTCCCTTTATTTTCCTTGCTGTGTGTTAAGGATTTTAGTTGGTCTGTGTCACAACATTGTTCGTGTTATTTAAACAAAGGTCTTTTCCATATCATATTATTCAGCTGTGAAGTGCCCCTGTGTAAGCTACT